>NC_143449.1:10130882-10446911 GCF_987193195.1 Phasianus colchicus
GCAATGTGAAATTCAAATTTCATAAAATTGAGTGAATTGGACCCCACAATACATTCAAGTTTTTTTTTTTCCCCTTAGAAAATTTCCAACAATGAGCCAGCACTGCTTATTTTTTCCACAGTAGTGTTTTAACATGTAGTCTGCCTGTCCTCTACCTTTTCTTTCTGTAAAAACGTGTTTCTTCCTGCATCTTGTTACTTCTTGGTAAGATGCTGACCTGTGTTTATTTCTACCCAATTTTTTTATTTGTCCGACAGCAGCAGAATAAGTAAAAAGTCTTACACTTAGTGTGTCATTCATACATTTACTTGCACTACTCTAATGTCATTATCCTAGTAGGACCAATAGTGTTACTAGGTATGAATAACAAAGCGGAATTATGCTTCCTAATCTATCTGAAATATCAATACGAAATCGTCTTAGCTTCTAAAGGAAGAAAATGATTGACTGCTTTGTTTCTGGTTATTTAAATTAAAAATTTCAAGTGGAAGTGAGGACTGTTGATACATTATCCAGAATTCAGAGGAAATCAATAAAAACCTTAATGACCTCCCTACACTGTTCTTTAGATTGTGTTAGTCACATCTTGGGAGAGCACTATGGCCATCAATCAAGCAAACAAATTACTTTATTTTCATATTGTCAACATGGTGGCAGCCCTTGCTTAATCTTTTCAAGCTAGTTCTGAAATTCTGCATGAAAAATAGAACAGGAAAAAGATTCTGAAAGGATGATGAACTTGAAAGAATATACAACCAGTAATTCAGATACCAAATGAACTTTAGAAAACCAATTTGTGTTCTTTCCAAGAATAGAATCATCTAGGTATGTAACCCTTTGCCTTCTTGTGTTGAACCTGGAGAACAGATAAAATGAGCAAAAAGATTCTGTAACAACCATACAAGTGTAGACTAAGGACACGTGCTGTCCAATTTCTGAGATCTCTATTGGTTATAGTGAATATAAAAAACTCAGAATAACAATTTTTTTAATCAAAATTTTGTTGTAATTCATTGTGACAGAATAGAAACTCAGTTCAAGTTTGTTCTTATGGCTGCTAATGCATATATCCTAACAAAATTCTGTTTGTTCATTTGTCATGGTTCGAACTATGTTTGTTGGGCAGCTGATGACTGAGTTTATTGCTCCCAGAATGCTAGAAGCTGTTAGTAGAGGAATATACAAGGAGGAATTCAACACTGCTGAATTCATGCATCAAAGTTGGAGCAATGAAATGGCAGTGGGCTTAAAACAAATGAAATGCAGAGCTGTTTTGTGTGAATTAAGTTAGAGGCTGTAATCTTTAATGTTTAGATGAGGATGATTAGAAATATTTATGGATACCAGCTCCATCAGTGACCATTAAAACAATGTCTTGGATACTGCCTTTACTTCACTTTCAGTCCCTGTTTGCTCAGCATAGAGGCCACACTTGAGAAGGATCACCTTATTCATATTTTTTATGTTCTTGGGTGAGCATTTCATTAGCTTGAGAACATTTCATTTCTTGAGAGAATAAAAAGAGACGACTGTTTTCTCTAGAGACTATGCAGCTTTTTGGTCCATCTTCTCCATCTGTGATAAGTTTTTGGATGAATTTGACCCTCAAATGTGAGGGCTACTCTCAGAGGCATTACTTTCAAAGTAATTACTCCAAAAGTTTTTTTTTTTTTTGTTTTGTTTTTTTTTTCTGTAGAAATCAAAGCTTCAACACAAAAACAGCATTGCCTTTTCTCTCCACCACCCCCAGTAATATTTCTTTGTCCTCTGAAGGGATGCTGGCAAACCAGTTTGTTGCTCTGGGATCAAATTAAAGATAGTTTCTTTGATCCCAGGTGACTGATTACCTGAATTTCACTGCACAAAATGTTCAATTTCTAATAAGAGTTATTCATTAAAGTCACAATCCAAATTCCTGATTTAGCTGAATAACTATTTTCCTGTTTATTGATGCAAGCCTAGTTTGCAATTGAAATGTTTTTAATGGTTGGCTTAATGAAGGAAGAAGTTGTATCATAGGACAAAAACAAACAAAAAGTCACTATGAACAAGACTTATAGTACCATAGTTTTCTTCTGCTTTTGGTTTATAAATCAGTGATCCTCTTTTGTTGTCAAAACTGCTATGAGTCTGCTGGGTAAAGCTGTTCTCCTTATCCTCATATGTTCGGCTTTTATTTTTTATTTTTTGCTTTTATTTTTTTTTTTTTACAACATTATTTTTATAACATTAAAGGGGTTGAAATTTCACAAGAAGCTAAGAAAAATGTTAGTTTCTTTTCTCATTTGCATGGCAGCACATTTTTTTTTTTTTTTTTTAAATAGAAGTTTTCCAACCTAAATACTTGAATAAGACTCCATGAACTAGGTAGACTTTTTCTCAATCAACTGGAAGTCTGTTCAGGAAAATAATATTAATAGAGACTTGCCTAATATTGGTACATCAGTCAGTATGATGCCATTATCTCAAACATCCTCACAGCTACTCTAAAATACATTGGTTCTTATAACTTTCAGGGCTTTGTAGATGGAAAAGAGTTGCAATATCCCCCCCCAGAACAGAGAAAATCTAAATGATGTGGAAGCTCAAGAATTGATTATTGTTCTCACATTTGTTTATACTAGCACACTCAGACTTCTTTCAGGAAGGGTATTTGTCTTTTTCAGGTTGGATTATTTTTGAAGTGCTTAATTTTAAAGAGTCAATGCAAACAAACCTTCTGCTGATTTCTCATGGATACTAGCTTGCAAAAGAGAGGTTACTCTGTTGAGATTAATAAAAAATTCATCAGAAGATCCTGCCATTTTTTTTTTTTCAGTTCATCATGATCTCAGCCATATTCCGACAGTCTCATTCTGTGAGAGAAAAGTCAAGGCGCATAAACCAAGGGGATCAGTGATCAACTGCTGTATGGTTGGAATGCAAGGATACAGAAGACGTGGTGTCTCTAAAATAATTCACATTTTTATATGATGGGATATTTTCTCTACTAGACTCTGCTTGTATGATTCAGTTCAGATAAGAATACTAGTAATCCTTCCAGTAATGGTAAGAAAATTTGGGTCAGAACTCAACAAAAATCTCCTTCATTATTTGTCAAGATTTAAGTACATTATTTTTATAACTGAATAATTTACATCACTAGTTTGCACTTGTACACATTAGTTTAGATCAAGCTTATTGTTTATTACAATTATAATTAGTTCAGTTCATTCTAGACAATTGGAGGGTTGAAGTAGAAAGTAAGAAAAAAGTTTTTTCTCCTTGTTTTATTAAATGTCTTACCTTTGATGCACAATTGAGTAAATGACATTCCTGCTTGGCAAAAATCCTTAGACGCATTACATTTTCATAACTACTGATCTGCCTTAAACAGATCCAGCTGTGATTTTATGCATGCAAAAATTTATGTCATGATCTTTAAGCTATTAGATTTTTTTTTTTAATTTAATTAGTATGAAAGTCATTTTGAATATCTAGCTTTAGAGTTACGATATTTTTTTCTGATAACCTGGAGTAATTTAAACACTACAGACCGACTGATCCCTTTCAGGTAATCTGTAGCATTATATAATATCTTTCAGATATAGAGAACAATTCAGACTTGTTACTATTCATGAAGTTGGGTCTAGACTCACTGTCTACCAGTGTGCAGTCTTTGTTGTGATTTTTCCTTGTGGTATTTACTGCGGATAACTCAGCATGCAATGTTGACTCTCTGACTTAGAAATCATCCACGTGATCTTACATTCTAATGACAGATGGAGTAAAATGAGATGTGGGAGAACCAGGGAGCAAAAGATCAAACTGATGTAGGTTGAATGTTATTCATGTCTTAAAAATGATTAGAGACATTTCAGTCTAGACAACTTTGGTCTGACTTTTGTAGATGCTTTTTGATTTTTGGTTGTACAAAGTTTGTACAAACCACTTTGAACGTGGAAATTACAAGATACAAAAGAGTTTTAGATATCTCATTTATTTTCAAGAAACATATAAATTCTGTTAACTGCTTGGTATATTTCAGTTTAGATGTCCAGTTCATATCTGTCCTTTGCTTCAGTACCTTCTAGATGTTTTTCTAGATGGAACCAGATGTTAAAAACAAAATATCATTGAGTTTGTAAAGACGGTGATTAGGGATCAGGTTGTAAATCAGATCTTCAGGAATGTGGAATGTTTCAAGGAACAGTGTTAAGATAAAAAAAATCTTTACTACCTGTATAAAAGGATTTTCTTCCAACTTTTTCTAAAGTATGTGATGAATGATAAAGAGCTAGCATGAAAGTGTGCCCCTTAAACAATCAACATTACCTCTGTCTGTTTGGATTATGTGAAGAAAACACTGGAACTTTTCCTCAAGGCAATATGACTTGAGGATCCTTGACACTCATGTTCTGAGCCACTGAATATAATCCCTTTATAAATAGGGAAGCTACGCTTAGCATATTTACTCCTCTTACAGATTTATCAAAGGTGATACGTTCATTCTTGAGTAATAGATCGCTGCTTTGAATTTCAGAGGCTATCTGGAATATCGTAGAGACCAGGAATTTGTGCTTAGTATCTAAAATGTGTCAGTATCTCATGAAGTTTGATTGACTTCTTAAGCAAACAGTAAACAGCATATTTGTTTAGCTGGAGAATATGCACCAGGCATAATTTTCCTGACCAGTGCCATGTTCCACCTCAAAGACACAAGATTTGGATTTATTGGATATCTGCATTTTCCTCTTTGACAGTTCTATTTCATTTCTCTTTTTCATTCACTCAACAACACTAACCTCCCAAAATATCCTATTTTTGAGATTGCTTTTTTTTTTCTTTTTTTTACTCAGCCAGTGGTCTTCTGAAGTTTATAACAGATTATAAAGTCCATTAAAAGGAGAGTATTGGTCATTTTTGAGTAAATTCCTTCATGCCAAATAAGAACTATTAAAACAGAGAAGATGGATTGTTTTTGGTATTTGACTACCTCATGTTTTAAAAATGTCAGGTCATTTTTATGTCTTGGTTCAGTGAGTATTTATAACATCTAAATATAAAACAAAAAAAAAGCTTCCAAAAATATACATAAGTGTGCATCTCTGTGTCTGTATCTGTGTGCGTACAGTAGCTTATGCTGTTGTCACATAAACTGACTGTTCAGCTATAATATTATGCAGTTGAATGATAATTGCAATGCCAAGAATTGGGGGTTATTTAAAAGGTGAATGAGTAATGGTGAAATGGCTTAGAAGAGCATCTTAAATTCATAATGGTCATTCACATAAATAACACTTTACCATTTCCCATCTGTCATCCTCTGTGAAGATTTGTGGTACCCTTTGATCAGATGACTTGTCCTTGAAGTACAGTTAGCATTCTAGTGTGAAATATCAACTGTTCTGCTGACAGAATGAGTTCAGTCGGCAAGCATCAAACACTCTGTATGGCACTTATCATTGGAACTAAGAATAAAATAGTTTTAGCCCCCAGGCAGAGCAACCTGCACTAATAAGTGTTGCATTAGGATTATGAAAGCCTTAATTTTTAAAATTGAATTCATTCTGGTGGCGACAACATAGTTCAAAATAGTTCAAGCAAAGCTATGAACTATCATTGCCTGATAATCTCTCCAAAGTACTCACCTCACTGTTCAGAAAGCTTCTGTTGCTTCCACCCCCATGCTCTTTTTTTTCCCGAAGTAATTCCTGACTTTACTTCTAAATCTCTTTTTCTCCACAACTACATTTTGTTTAGTTTGGACAATGTTATAAATGGAAAAGTAAGTAATAATGCTGATGGGCAGCAGGGGAAACAAAGCTGGATCATTTTTTAATGAAAGGAAATCAACGTAATTGCATCCCTCCTAACAGAATACACAATTAATGTGATATCTGCTCAAGTTTTAGAGTTCTCTTGATGACCTGATACTTGAAGGAAATGAATATGTAGTATGTACTCATGAGTCAGAGAATATCTCTATAGAAGTAATCCAGTACAGAAATGTCTGTATAAATCTGATTGAATTCATTGACTTCAGGATAAATAATTTTCATCTTGATGTGTGTAGGCCCCAGATATGTTGTGGGGCAGCTGAACCCTGCAAAATATCTCACAGCTTTTATGCTTTTATCATCCACAACTTTCTGGCTCAAATGCTGAGCTGCCTTTCTGTGAAAATAAGGTCACATGCACAGTGTACTTCTGGCCCTTCCTTCCCACATAAAGCCAAAAGTAGTTTTTGCGGACATTTGGAGCCAGCGAACACTTCCACTACCTACAGTGTAACTCTAAAGTCAATTCCATCCCTTTGCCTTTTCTAAAATAGCTTGCTTACACTCATGGTAAGCAAAGCTGTCTATGGAGCTGACCTTGAAGAAGTCTATGATGCTTCTTGTATGGAACACAGAAAACCTGAAACACACAGAATGTGAATGCAAAGCAAGGATGATTTTATGTTTTTTTTAAGCAGAGAGTCAGTTGCTTCCACAATGGGATTGCCTCTACTACAAGCATTAAAATTGGAGATTTCTTGCTCATGTAAAATACTTTGAATGAATGCAGATCTTGTGTCAAAGCATAAGCGCTCCAATGAGAGTTATGCTGCTTTTGACAGAATAAGAAGCACAAAATAAGAAAGGAATTTCATTACTTTGTTACATGCAATGATCTTTTATTCTGATATTTGCTACAGTTTTTCTTTTGCCTGTTTAGGAAGTTAAAATGACTTCTTGGTTTACTTATAAATATTAAACATAACTTGGATGTAGATCAAAATATGCCTTCCAGTTTGTTCCTTCAATACATTTTTATTTAAGTTGTGCATATGGATATACGCACTACAACCTAGTCCTAAACACCTGAGGATGCATTTCTTTGTGACTAAGTAGGAATGTGATGTAGATATTATGAATATTCTAAATTGTTCAGCGTCAAACTTTGTTAATGAATAAAGCTCTCTATGAATTTTGCTGCCAACAAATAAATCTTTCCTTAGATGTCTGGATGAGCCTGAGCAGAAAGGTATTTTAATAAAATATTCACTTTTTTCAGTGGATTCAAACTTACGCATAGAAAAAATAATCTATCAGTTTTATTTCTTACAAATATAGTCTTCTTAGTTCTTGTTACTTTTCTTCAGAAAACTGAAAAATCTTCATAGCTTACTCAGTAGGGAACTGGTGCTTTATTTCCACTGAGACTAAGATGATACTAAAGAACAACTCATATGTCAGTGACATTACTCAGATATCTGGACCCCATCCAATCCTCTTCATAATTCCTAGATGCCGTAAGATGTGCTAGTGTTGATTTTCATTTTTTACCTGCTCTTTCCTCAGAAGCAATAGAAGTGGGGAACAGCTCAAAGATCAGTCAGTTTCCCACAAAAATTCATCACCCTGTTTTCCTGGTGGTTTCTTCCCACAGAAGTCTCTGGGGCGCAAAGGGATATACTAACAGGGATGAGTGTGCTTAGCCCCCCTGTGGTGTTAATCACAATTGTAGTCATGTTTTTGAAAGGATGGTTGCAGGACAGAAAGGATGTGTCAATCCCTAGTCACATAAAAACAGCTGGGAAATTAACAACGGAGAGATTTTTTTTTCTTGAATGATCATAATGTATTCATTATTTATGATATTCATCATGGTGACATGCATTTATGTAATTTATTCTTGCAATAAATTTCGGTGGAGGTGAGAAAAACCTTCAGACATTCTTTTATATGGCTTTTTTTTTCCTTAGTAATCCCTGTGAGTTGTTGATCACAGATCATTGCTGAAACTGGGGAAATTTTCAGGAATGAAGCAAGGCTTCTATTTTATAGGCATTTTTCCACATGATAAGGGACGACAGAAAGTTGGCTTACTTCTAAGAGACTAATTCTATTTCAATAGGGCTGATTATTTTAATTCTGTTAGAACACTTATGATATGAAATATTAGGAATTAAGAGCTTGGAGTACACATTCTTTTAGCACTATTTTGTATGCGTAAATCTTATTATTATAATAATTGTAATGCATGTTTTTGATACAGCCTATGCTCAGTTAGAGCTTCCTTTCAGTTAGTGGTATGGGTTCAAGATGCTGTATAAGTCATGTATGTTGGATGATCCTATGGTTTTTTAGACAAAAGCTGCATCAAAATTTCCTGGTGTGGCTTAAGCTCACAAAAGGATGAAAAGTCTCAGTGTTGAGATTCAAAAACTGCTGCAAAAGGGTGCCTTGAAATAAAGTTTAAGTGGTTCCCTGTTGTGCCTTGATCTTGCTTGTGAATGTCTGTGCTTTTGTTGGTGCAGACAAAAGTTGTCAAACTTTAAAAGCTGGGGAAGGGAAAGAAAATAATCTCTAAACTCTTCTGGTTAGGAAAGTAGAATGGTCCACACTGGCTGGGGTCTTCAGACTCAAAATTTCTTTTGTGTGCTATACTCAGAGGAATAGATGAAGCTGAACAATAGCTGTTCATTCTTGTGGACACAAATTTGTTAAGAATTGTATTGTAGTTATTCTCCAAGGAACTACACAGTTGTCTGTATTGCTTGCTGTAACACTTTAAGGAGCCTACATATCAAAATGGCTTTTGTTTAGAGGAAGAAATCAGTAGAAACTGAAAATGGTAAGAATTTTTTATGCAACTCACTTAAATGAAGCTTTTTCACTCCACCTGTGGTAAAGGATCAGGATTTCTTTTAAAATCAGACTGATTTTTTTTTTTTTATCAATTTGCAATGACTGTGTAACTAAGACAGTGTTCAGTTTTCTGTTTAGCCTAAAAAAGTGATTCTATGTAGCTAGAATATACTAACTAGTAGAAAGCAATAGAAAGTAATGTTTAAGAACACAGTTATTGATTGAAATATCCTCACATTGAAACAAAGTTGACATTTTATTTTGTTTTTACATTTTTCTTCCATTATCATGCTAGAAAATATACCTTCATATATTGCACTTACCATTAAACAAACAATATGTTCTTTTCACAACCTGTGAATGAAACAAAAGGGATGCTTATACTGTGTATGAAAAATCATTCTTAATAGATTTTCTTTCATCAACAGTACCAAAATGATAACTGTGAGTCCACCTTAAAAGGAGAAGTAGATACAATAAAGGCAAAATAACCCTCACAATTGCAAAAAGCTTTTTCATGGTGCTGGAAATAACATTTCCACTTGCTCCCTTTTAAAATAGCTTATCTGTTAGAACAAACAACATGGGCACTCAACCTTTAGACACATGAGAGATCTTTTTTACAGAGAAGTAATCCACTGATGGATTAATTTAATTTAAAGCCCTTAATTGGCTAAGGGTCAGCCCCGTTTTATGTTATAGAATATTATTTTCATGTTTTAAAAGAGATTGACATCAACTTTTTCATCAAGAGGAGTTTATTTTAGTGTCAGTTTGTCCATTTACTTAAACTGCCTATGTTAGATTGATATATTGCCTCCTAAAACTATTTTACATATATGATAACGTTAATTTTTTATTTGTACTGGAGGAAAAAAATCACAGAGATGCTTTGGAGGCCTAATATATTTCAGGTGTTGCATGGAAATTACAGCCAATTGCAAGAGGACTTCTGTGCACTTTTTGTTGTGAAGTGTAAAACATGAGCAATCAGATGTTCTTTACTTTGCTTCTTCAACAAGACCTGAGAAGCAGAAAACAACTTTGGCATTCAGCAGCTTAGTGCATATGGCATCAAAAACAGTGTTTATTTGCAGAAATGATCACAGTGAAATCTCTGTTTTTTGGTGGTCTTTTTTTTTTGTTTTGTTTTGGTTTGGTTTCGGTTTATTTTTTTCCATTAAAACAATGTAGGATCTAGATTTAGGGCCTCTGAATCACAGACCTGAACTACCATTCTATTTGTTGCTTCATGCGTAGTAACAATACAGGTGTCCTTCAAACGAGGCTGGAGAACAGCTGCGTGGGTGAACTGAGTATTCAATCTCAATGAACTTTTTAAATGCCACAAAATGCTAACTAACTTTACAAACCATACTACAGGAACTAGTGAGTGCACTGTTTTTCTGAGGTTACATTTCAAACCTTGAGCAATAGCCACTGTATAGGTTGTGTTACTGTATAACAAGAAGTAATGATGTTCATACTCTACATTATTTTAAAACAGCTGTGGCTAAGGTAAGCAATACCATGTTTCTGTTTACCACTGACTATCTCTAATAGCTGTAACATAAACAAGTCCAATTTCTGGAGATGATATCCTGGAAGATTTCAGTGGCCGCTATTTGTCAAACATCAAGATAACACATAAGATTAGGCGGAAAATTCTCTCTTTCATGAAAGTAAGTTTTCTAGATATGGATAATGACTATAATTTAATGTGTTTTTAGTAGTGGCAGTCTTCTCAGGCTCTGTCCCAAAAGCTTTCATATTCTATAAATCCAAATGTTTTAGACTTACAAACTGTTGAAGTATCAGATATGGTGACTTCATTACAAGAGGAATGGTATAAGAGTGGCAGAGTATCATATTTGGATGCACTGCACATCTAGGAATGACAAAAGTGAAAATAAGAGCCTGCATATCAAAGTGGCCAGCATTTTGGTTACAAAATAATTAGCTAAACAAAGTTCATGAAATGGTTTGATTCATTTATATACTTAAAAAAATAAAACACAAAATTTTATTACTCTTCCATTTGAGTTAAGTTGAATTTCATTGTATTGCCATCAGGAGACTGACATGTCTAAATATTACGAGACTAATGAGATTTTCACAAATCTATCATTATGATTGATAACCAGCCCAGAGAGATATTTAAGTAGGGATAACAGTAAAAGTCATGACTAGACCTCTGATCTGCTGATTAACGATTCTGTGGTGAAACACAATTCCACCATGTAGACATAGAACAAAGAAAATCCACAGATGAATGTCTGGGTAATTGTAGATTTAAGTTTAATAGAAGAGTACGAACAAAAATTTAATGTCCCATCTCACAAAGTCTTCTGATGAATTTTTTCAAACTCTGAAACTAAAACTGCTTTAAAAGAAATGAGTGCTAGAAGAATATGGACAGAAGAGAAGATAGAAATGAAAAAAAAAGAAAAGAAATTGGCTTGTATGGATGCAAACTTCACTTAGTAAGACTCTACATACAAATATCCATGATATATTGGACTCTTTCATCTCTGTGAATTGTTGCAGAAACTGAGTTCCTCTTCTCTCATTCTAAGCAGTCTGGGTAAAAGACATTTACAGTCTCAAACACCTATATTACTATGCCTGAAGTAATAAATCCATAAGTATTCTAAAATACGAGCTCATTTCAGAGCTCTATGAAGCTATTCACAGTCTGTGCAATTAGTAACCCTTTGTCTGTAAATAGTATGCCCTTAAGTAGTATTTGAGACTGTGAATTCTACCATATAAGTAGGTCTATGTAAATCCTTCGTTGCTATCCATTTTTGTCATGCTGTTTCCTTGTTTAACTCCTCAGGGTTTCAGTAACATAGTACATATTTATGGAGTTACGAAAATCTAATGTAGAAAGTGCTTTATATCCCAAGATAGTGCCCACAATTTTCCTTAAAATGTTTGCAGATATAATGCATTATGGAGGAATAATCATTCTTTTTTAATCAATAAGTAATTATAAAATAACATTCAGATTCCAATGAATTGCATAACTGAATTATTACCTTTTGCCATTTGTGTGATAAGACTCATGACTCTGGATTCTTTTTCCCAATGATCTGCCATCAATGGAGCTGTCAGTTTTTCTTTTGTAACCAAGTATGTGGCTCTGAGTCTTAGAGTTCCATGTGCCATGGTTTTTACCTGTGATTAACCAATCTAAATGCTATAACTTGCATCACATAAAATGCTAAATGAATAAACATGGATCTAGTGCTGTTTGATTTATAATAGTAAAAGAATAATGTAAGGATACCAAAACCTAAGGCTGTCTCATGTTGTGACACATTTTTGCACCAAAGAAATAAGTACATTTCTGTGATATAACATGATATGACAGAATATTGAATTTTAAAATTAAATTTTGCTTTATCAATTTATTTTCATTTTATTTATTACTTTAAGATATTTCTCATTAAGTTTAATTCTATTTAAATGCAATTCAAGAATTGGTTCTAAGTATATAATTAAATCTTGTCAATATTATAATGCATGTAATATAATTCAAGTATGAGTTCTTTGAGTTGCATACATGTTTTGTGCTGGATTGTGCTTCAAACAGTCCTGACATAAGCTGTAGCAACAGAGAAACAGGTACCCAAGGCAAAATAAACCAAGACATGGAATTTTGGTAAAGTCACTTATCCCCAGCAAATTAATTGTAATGGGCATAACAAATTAGCGTTATTTCCATACTATCTTTTAAAAAGTTCAGCCTTCCTTCAACAAATTTTATATTAAAATATATAGTGAAATCTATTTTCCACATTTATCTTTTCTCTCTCTTCTCCCCCTGTAGATTACAGTATAGTTTTGTAGATTTCAAATGTGCAGGAAGGAAGAATTGGGAGAGATGGACAGGCTTTCTGCCAAACTAGTGGTAAGGATTCCTACCAACTTCACTTGCATTCCTAAGGGAGGGTTGCATTCAAGCAGCATGCTGTAGTGTAGAAGCCAGAGAACTCTCTTCCTTGCCAAACGGACAATATTTTGTCATGATGTGACTAAAAAAATCTCCCTGATCTTACTAAAGCATGCCATCCTAAATCACAAAAGATAAATTTGGCAGTTCCCTATAATTGCAGTTTTTAGCTGTGATACTTTTCTTGGCTCAGATAAAATAAAGGGAACATTGTCTTTTTTTTTTTTTTTTTTTTTTTTTTTTTTTAAAGTGGGCTACCATGCCCTTCTCTGTCTGACAAAGTGAAATGCCTTTGAAGGTATTTCCATTAGGACTCTTCTTTCCCCTTCATGGATTTTATAAAAGCTAACACCTAGCAAAGTTCTGCTCTTAGTAGGATTTAGAACAGCTACCAGGCTCTGGATTTTCATTGCAATCCTGCTGCCTCTTCGACATACCTTTTACTGAACATTAGGAGAAGCCGCAGCCAGGAATCAAATGGAAAGATTGTCAGTGAAGAGGAAAAGTGAGCCCAATTCAGCGATCAAATCTCTTTACTGTGTTGAGCTGGATCTTGTTGGAGTGGGTCTGGTTCAATTCCAGATGGGGGCTTTCTTCCCAACTCTCTTAGGTTTTTCACGTAGCTATGAGCAAATGATTGTCCTTTGAAGACAAATGAAGCCTTGAAATTTTGTCTTTTGTTTCTCTTCTTATGAAACCATTATTTTCACGTCTTGCATTGATTTGGCAAATACACTATTATCATTTTGTAAGCTGCACAGTTTAGAATATAAATAGAAGAATAATTCTACACTGTACCATTGATCATTAATGAGCTGATTAATGATTAATCAGCTTTCCTCTCCTTAGTATAATAAAGGAGCCCTGAGATATCTACCTCTGGCTTTGTTGTGAACTGCCACAGAAAAGTTCTTATGTTTTACTTATGAAATACTTTAATGCTGATAGTGTAATAAGATTTTGTTACCTTCTGCTCTATTAGTCCACTAATCTGGCAGTTCTCAAGCCTGATTCACGCCATTTCTTGGCAGCTGAATAGTAGATAGTTATATCAGTAAGGCTTCATCTAATCTACTGCAGTGCATGTATTATATACTGTGGAGTATTACAGACAGCAGAACTCTCAGACTAGCTCAGTTTTCATTTTTCATGTGTTCATTTCTCATCTGTTCATCCCTCTGAATTCTGATTAAACTTTGGACTTTTGCTGTAGATTTCCATGGATTGAATTAAATTTTTCATGAAATGTGCTGTAAACAAGATTCCCACATTTTCCTTTGGGTAGTGAAACTGCTCGTACAGGAGGGGTCTCACAGAAATTTGGGTGGTTGCAGTGATCTGCCTCTGGCCAACAATGCACAAAAACTCTGGCTCTGTTAACAAGGGCCTCCAGCTATGTACTGCACCTGGGAGGTATTAAGATCTGTTTCTAAACCAGATAATTGAAAACAAAGAAGAGTCAGGATGAAAAATTCAGATGTCCGAGATGCATTAAGAGCAAATTGGTTTCTGCCCCTAAAGAAATACAAACCTCATGATAACTTTTAGTCTTTCTCCTCATGTATCTTTGCTTTCCTTACTAACACCTTTTGTTTGGTTAAAACATGGTTTTCATAATAAAGATCCTATGGATCCTGTTGGTTTGTGGTGAAAGAGGATTTTCCTCAAGGAGGCAGGCAGGGGCACAAGTTGCCTGATGATCTTGTCATGAAGAGAGACCTCAAAGAAATATTCTTATTTTCGTCTTCTCTGTAATAATAATAAGAAACGAGCTGCTTTTTTATTTTTTTCCTATGATTTTAGTTCTGTTATCTAATAAATCTGTCTGTGAAGTAGTCAGTCCATTACCAGACAGAAATCTTTTGATCAATTTATTTTTTAATCAGAAGATAGACAGCCTTCCCCAAAATAACTATCTTTTAATTAGCAGAAAAACATCAAAGGTTTTGGACTCCATCCAGCATAGAATAAGGGCATTCTGAAATCTCAGAGACTTTAGTGAGAAAACCATCTCAATATGAAGGGGAATTCGTGGCCAAACAAGTCGGCTGACTGGGAATTGTATGAAGTCTCTGAGAGGGTTGATCTTGGGGGAGAGGAGAAGGACATCAGAAGAAGGGTAGTGTGGGTTAGAGTTATATCCTTTCAATGGCAAAAGTCCTGCCTGATGAGCAAAACTCAAAAGACACTTCTTGTAGATAGCTTCATAAGTCAGGCAGTGGCTGAGATAAAATTCTTGGATGAATTTGGGGTCAGAGAGTCAACAGCAACTCTGTTTTTATTTTCTTGGATAGTTCACATAATGCTGAAATGGATATTTTTACATCTCTTTCACTCCCCTCAGAAGATCCTCAAATTGTGAGAAAATAACACATTTTTAAAAATAATAATTAGAGCTGCCCAAACAATAATGAAGATGAAAGTTGTTTTGGAACATCTTGGTTATTTTAAGAAAAATGGCAAGTGCGTTACTGACTTCTTTTTTTTTGTGTGTGTGTGTGTGTGTGTGTGTGTGAATAACAGAATTAAATCCTTTTATGGCCCAGGGAATATTAAGTTAGTAGCTCAATTTAATAAAAGAAAGAGCGTGATTTAGGCAAAAAAAAATCCATTAATGAATAAGGGAATTTAAAGAGATAGAAAAGGGAAATGATGAAGTGGAAACAATTAATCATTCAAACAAGTCATAGGAATCAACTATGAGAATAAAAATGTATTATTTGTATACCAGAAGGGTGAGAATCTGTGGAAAATAAAGGCTCTTAAAGTTTGCATATTCGGCGGCATTTCGTCTTAAGGATGATATAAACTTGATAATAAAAAGCTCTTGTTTTTCTGTGCAGATCATTTGTCTGGTGCTTCTTGCAGTCTGACTTGATGTTTGTATCCTGACTGATGTAATGATTGAATAGAAATTCAGTCAGTTTTGCAATGTTTCATGTTAAGAATCAGCTTGTGGAATATAGGGCTTTAAAGCCTGATCCAAAATCCACTTGAGTAAGCAGAAGTTAGTGGGGTGGTGCAGTGCTTACTCACCTGTACAAGTAGATCTCATGTCACTAACAGGAAATGTAGATCAAGGTATACATATATTAAGAGTGATTTCAATATGTATCTGTTACACTAAAGAAAGCTGGACAGTCATGAAGGAATATCAGTGCCAGCATCCTGAGGAGAAGAATTCAGACGTGTTTTGTGTAGGGAAGATCTGGCATTTAATGACTCGGAATATTCTTACTTGAAGTGGAGCATCATTTATAGCCTCCCTTTCCCCCAAGCAGTGCAGTTATGGAAAGTACTGACATACAAGCTTATAGTGACCTGCCATTGCAGCAGGTATTTTGCTACTTCCAGTTGCTTATTAAAAGTTTTAGAAAAGCACTTTTGTTCTAGCTGCTGTTGCATCAAAAGATGTAATGCACCATGGCATTGCACTAAGTTGCCTAATAAGAAATGACAAAACTTGTCGTGTCAGGAATTTAACAAAGAATCACTTCTCTCTCCCATATTGTACCTGTTAAAAATATATACATTTCATTTTAAAGACTTCATGTTGTATAAAAATGTACAAGATTCTGCAATATCACTTTAGAGTTGCATTTCTATGTAAGTGGCAGTCAAAAATATACATGGAATATTTGACATAAAGGAAATGAAAACAGTTAATTGAATTTGCTATGCCTCTATTCCTTGCTGTACAAGTTTTCTATTTTTCTTCTTTATGCCAGCTTTCTGTCCTGATGGAGAAAAGACTGTTTTGAGAAACTAAAATGAAGATAAAGGTTTCTGACTGAGTGGCTTGCTTTCTATTAATTTAGCACAATTCATTAGCTTGGAGGGAAAAGGGGAGGTATAAATCAGACCTTGGTGCTTGGAAACTCAGGTACATTAAGAGGTCTGTTCTTTATGAAGAAAATCTGCTAAGAGTAAGAGTAAATTTTTATTTCCCTCTTTGTTATATTGGGAGTTACAAGAGCTGTACTTTGGGCTTTTTAACAGACTTCTCAGTATTTTTTGGTACTCTTTTTGCTACAAGCTTGCTAGGTTTTTGCTCTTATCTCATCACTCCTTCTGAGAAACTCTTAAATGCAGCCCTAAGCCTAGCAGATTTATGAAGGTATGACTCACATCTACTGTGAGAACGTCCTTTACCTGCTAGAAGCATCAGCTTTGTGTCACCAAGGAAACAACCCAACTCTCCAAGTCCTCAATTCCTTAGGACAACTTCTAATAAAAGAAGAAAGGCAATTCAAATCAATTTTGGAAATTATTTTGTCAAATCAGTACTTATTAGTTGAAGAACATTCTCTATGTAGAGCTATCATTGAGCTTTTTCAACCTGAATGTGAGAGTGCTCTGGTGGGATTCATTTCATGCAGCTTAAAATAGCTGAAATGTGCTGTAAAACTAGCTGCTCAGGCTCTATTTGTAATCACCTTCATCAGAGGAGGAGAATGATTCCACTCTTTTACATCTGGAGATATTGAAGCTATGCTGCCTGATGACAAGCTACTACTAACTATTGCAAAGAAGCCACCACAGAGCTCCAGTAACCAGTTACTAAACTTGCTGTTGAGTCTGCAGATTTGAGGATAAAAGATAAAGTATTGCCTTAAGGACCCACTTTTAATGATGAATAAACTGAGTTGGATATACCTTCCAAAGCATATGACAGATAGAACTCAAAGATGGCACGCATCAGCTTATTGTAACTGCATTTGTCTCTTTAAATGAGGTATTTTAATCAATTGCTGCAGTAGACAGCATAGAGTGTTACAAGCAATAAAACAGCTCAAAGTTGAAAGCTGGTCACAGCAAATGACAAGATGCGTCCAGTCTTCATATCAAGAGATGAGTAATCTGTGGCAGCAGAACAGGATTTAGTATAAACAGGATAATGCTAGGAGGTTTAAGAGCTCACATCATGGAGAAATACACATATCACAGCTGGTCATGACTGAAGTGAGTCAGGGAGTATATCTTATAGCTAGCTGTGAATCCCTAAGGACATGCATAAAACATTACAAGTCATGTAGAATTATGGACTGATAGTGGAAAGGGATTGTCTGATCCCATAAAATTCTGTCCTAACTCTGAGTCCAATCTTTTTACTCTTTGTTCTCTTTAATGATGGAAACTATGTTTCGGAACATTACCTCTCCCATTTCTGGGAGATGAATTGTCACTCAGACATGTGCTATGATTAGAAAGCTGAAAGTGTGTGTTGCAATATAAGAGGCAGCTGACACTGAATTTGTAGACGATGATCTACAGTTCACTGAAGCAGAATTTAAATGGTTCAGCACCATTGTGGCATTAAGATGACTTCCTTTGAGCAAGCACCCACAAAGCAACGGGAGGAGAAGGTTGTCTGCAAAAAGCAACAGATATCTAATGGAAATGGTAAAATTGGAAGAAAGTCCTACTACCTTGTTGGACCCCTTCTGTCTTTAGATACAGGAGATTGAAATCTGGCATAAACTGGCACATAGGTGCATGAGTAAGGTCTTCCTCAGAGGAACAGCTTCATTTAGCATGGATTCCTGGCCATCACAAGCGTGGCAGAAAATCCAGGTTTTCTGAGAGATTTAGTTTGGGACTAAAAAAGCAACAGAATTATGTACAGAAAGACCTAAACCATAAGGGACTCAGAACTGTAATGAACATAAATTTGACAGTGACTGTGAAGTCCTGTTGGACTGCTTGTACACCCAAATAGAGCTGATCTCAGGACTGGAATAAGTTTCAGCCTTCAGTTATTTTAAAGCAAATATGGGAAATGTACACAATGCAACTTTCAAATTCTAATCAAGAATGCAAATTCCAGATAAGTGTTCAAGTCGGATGTTACCTGAATTTTAAGTAGGATGCCTATCTATGATGTTGTAATTTCAAACTTCAAATAATGAATTAGTACAGAATAATTTTTGTTTAAACAAACACATGAAAATTGTCGACAGTTATGTAAATATAGGAAAGACATCACGGTGTGTATGCACTTATATTTGTATAAATGTCACAAATGGAATTGCACTGGAAAGTATTGGAATGGTCTCATGATAGTAATACGTGTCAGATAACACCACTAATAGGTTGTGATACTGAAAATCCAGTAGTGGATAATAGTATAATGATTTCTTTATTTTATCTGAATTTGTTCCCTCTCTGATCTTTTGTTTTCAGAGCATCAGAACTGCAAATATAACAGAAAACAAGGGGAGAAGATGACTGGGAATATGATGGTTGCTTTTTCTCCTTTTGATGTATACATGTACACACACAATTTTTCAGTCTTATTATAAACAATTTCTGATTCATGGCAGTATGGAACAGTTAACCTGTGACTATAATCTTTGACAAATATAAATGTGAATATAATCTTACTAAGCCGGGGTTTATTTCCTTCTGACTGTCACTCTGAATTCATACTTTTGGAGGAAAAAAATGAAAGATTCATAAGTAACCTTACTTTTATAAAAGGTCTTTTTGTTCCATTGGATAATACAGTTTACATGGTGGAAATATGACTATTTCACTACTAATTTTTTCATACAGTGTTCATTCGAGAATAAAGATGATTGCTGTAATAAATAGTGCTAAAATCATCATTCAATTCTCTCTTTCCAGGCCTGATATTAAATATTAACCATTTCCAAAGTTTGAAAACATCTTTATGTACCACAGTACTGTTACATGCAATTTAAAAAGGTTTCAATAAAATGTACCTGTGTTGTATGGTTGATCAACACCACTTTTAGTTTGCACTTTTAGTTTGGAGAGATGAGGAAAAAGATGTGTTTTAAGAAAAAAAGTAATGAAAGAATGTCTGTTTTGATGTTGTCTGTTTGTGAAAGCAGTTTCTAGCTGACATAAAACTGATAAAAGCTACCTTTAAAAAACAAAATGCATGGCTGTGTTTTGAAGATAACCTTCAATGTGGCTCTCAATTATGTTTTTGTTTTTCCTCAAATTTGATCTTTTTATAACTGAAATGGGAATTAACAGGTTATGTGTTATGTGTCAGCCATTTTTAGTATATGAATGAACTTGTGTAGATATAAAGTATGCACAAATATAAATATATGCATTATATAAACAGAGAAGTATAAATATATTTTAACAAACTGAGATTGAATAGGAACCTGTTCTTTAAATAGCCT
This sequence comes from Phasianus colchicus, assembly GCF_987193195.1. Taxonomy (NCBI): domain Eukaryota; kingdom Metazoa; phylum Chordata; class Aves; order Galliformes; family Phasianidae; genus Phasianus; species Phasianus colchicus. The sequence continues at coordinate 10,150,616 of NC_143449.1, forward strand.
TGTTACATCACGAGAGCTATTTTAAGAATTGTGTCACAAAATGACTTCTTCTGTGCCTGCTACATGCAATATGTGATGGATTACAGCTAACAATTAAACTAGGAGATAATAGGATTTTAGCATTTCTCAGCAAGTATTGGAGCAGAATCTGGACATCTTATCATGGAAAGGCTCCGCAGCTGATGTGCAAGGGATCCACATGAAGAGACCCAGAAGGAAAACCACTGGGTCTTGCACTGGGTCCAGATCTTCCAAGGCACACAGAGGCCAGGGCTTTGCACTACAAATGCAAATCTTACTGCGGCACGATTCTTTTGCTCTCACAAAAGAGAACTGTGCTTGCTGGTTCATTTTTGAGCTCCAGTTAAACAAGTTAATGACATGGAAAACCCATAAGATGCACAGTCCTATGGAGAGAGGGAGATGCTTCTGACTGCATGACTGTATTATCTTCTGATAACTGCCTTTTGGCTAGGTGATAAAATACATTTCTTCTGCTCAGTGAGCACACTGGCTCTCTAAGAGCAAGTATAACAATGGTGCAGAACATAAAATGCAGTGGGAAACTGCGAGGGTGCAGCAGTACAGCAACAAATATCATGGTGTGCTAGCAAGACTAGTTTGGAAAAAGTAGCATGGGAAACAATGCAAGAGCAAAATTTGTGTGCTTGTTCTCTGATGCTTGTGTTATTTCTTGAACTGGGAGGTTTACTTAGCAAAATCATCTGGTTTCAAAGCTTGCTGTCTCTCTGTTAGAGAATCATCAAAGAAATATCTGGTGCTATCTTCATATCATTTCATACTCTGAGATTTCTTTAGAACTAATTTCATGAAAATAAATATAGGTTGACTTTATTTCTGAAAGTGTATTGCCATGTCTTTGCAATAGGTAGCTGCTGATAACCATTTTTCCCATTAAATACTAGCTTTCGCCCACCACTTTATATTTAGGAGACAGAGACAGTAAAGGATGCTTTTCCTTGAATTTAATTCACATATATTATAAAACACTTTTTTTTTTTTTTAAAAAAAAAGGTGATGATATAATCTCTGTTTTACTTGACTGAGGAGAAAATGAAGGAAAAAGTAATAGCATGTAGTTCTGTAAATTTGTGTATTGGCATCTGCAAATAAAATTCTCTCATACAGCTCTCAAGGTATTCAATACACAATAACAATTATCTGATTTTTGTCTTTTTGTTTGGAAATTGCTTTTTGTTTTGGAAATAGTTGCTGGAAATGATATTTGTATTAATGAAACATACAACTTTTGTTATTAGTGCCCCTCCCTCACCCATTTTTATGTGTAAGTGGAAAATCTGGTGCATTATTTAGAAGTGGAATGTTGAACATCTCTACCATCTTTAGAAAGAGAATGTATGTTGGCACAGGTGAGTGAAAAACAGATATTAAGGGTTTTGAGAATGTATATTAAACATATTGTAGACTATAGAATGCAAGTCTTGAGATTGGGAAGAAATTTTTTTAAAGGGTGCAGGTCTGATTTGCTTGCTTTTTCTAGTATAAAAAAAACATTTAACAAGATACTCCAGAAGTGATCTGGAATGAGTGGTATTCATATTGTTTAAAAAATTGTTTAACAAAAAGAGAACTTAATGATCTTACAGGTAGAGAATATATTTAAATCACCTATTTGGGAGACATGTCAGTACTGATTCTGTAGGTGTTTGCATCTGATGTTGTGTGACTTATAGTAAAAGAGCACCAGAGGCCTGAAGGTAACTGGAACTCCTGTCTCTTCCATCTATCAGACATGTTAAAAGCTAAATTGGCATGGTTTGATTTGCAAAGCATGAGTGACTCCAAAACGTGTTAAGTCCTACATTCTCTAGTTCCTTACGAATGTTTGTACCTCAGTATCACGTATTGAAATTAAGACATCTTGTCTTTTGCATTCCTAAAGTCAAGTAACAATGCTTAAATTGTTGCTAGAATGGATAATTGAGGAATGTTTTAAGCTTAAATGAATTGTGCCTTATACAGCCAGGTCTACACACTGTATCAGAAACAATTTGAGTTTTTTAATCCGTGTCTTAAAAAGTGATGGGTGACCTTTTAGTGCAGGGAGATCAATTATGCCTTTCAGTAGAACTAGAAGTTAACCTAACTTCAAGTAAGAACGTTGAAATCTGTCAGAAAAAACTCAGGTGAATACACACAACAAGGAGAAGTATTTATAGGAAACAGAAACAGGTGTTTGCTGCTTACCATTAAAGTGTATCAGAAAGAAATAGCTGCAAAGCTGTCAGATTTCTGTCATGGTTCTCTGGTGCTTCTTTTCATGTTTTTGTTTTCTGTGGTCAACAGAGTTCATGAGAACCTGTTTTCATTTTCAGTTAAAATGGCTTCCAACCTCTGTTTAAAGAAAACCTTGGAAATATGAAAGGAGGACAACCTGTTAAGCAAGGCTCAGAAAAGCAGGAGGCAGGGGAGAGGCTTACATTTATTCTTCAGATGAAGACTCAAAGTCTCAAGTCTTTTAAAGGAATATTAGGATTCTTTCAGTTAATCAAAACAGGTTTTTTTTGTTTTTTTTGTTTTTTTTTTCCTCAATGTTTTTGCTTGGAAAAGCACATTCTGGTAGTAAATGATGCAGTGTGCAATTCTCCTGGCAGTTTTGGTCTGCATGAGAGAACATCACCTTTTCAAAAAGCAATGATGATCATGCAAGAGCACAGACTGATTTTAAAAGTAATAAGGTGTGCATGCAAAGCTCTTTTGTTATTCGCACTTCTATAGATCTAGTGGATATCAGTGTTGATTTACCTGTATAAAAACTATGATCTTTATTAAAAATGACTGTTTTACAAGTATAAGTGATCTTAAGAATGCAACCAAGTTTCAGCAGGCAAACTTTGACTTGTGTTGATTGCATTGTTTAGTTTCAGATTTTTAACAGTAGAAGGAAAAACTGTGATGCTTGTCACATGTTTATTTTGACACAACAGAAAGTTTTGCTTTCTTATATGAGGACATAAAGATTTATCTTCCTAGGAACCAGTGGGCTTCTACTAGCTGTAATACAAATGAATGGAAACCCCAGATGTGTTGTTTCTCTTTGCAATTCATTATGCTTCATTTTTGTGTGATCTTCTAGCAAATGCACTTTGGAATTACTTCATATCGTTAGTAAATCACTTCTTCCCAGCTGTATGTTTGCCAACTAGTTATTGCAACATAAACATGAAGCACAAAGTGCATTGGAATAGCTTGAGATGTCCTTTCTACTGAGGGATTCATTAACTCTAAACAGTAGATTTTCTGCAGATTTTAAGCATTTCATTCATAGATGTTCAGAGTTATTTGGTGTTGAATAATATCCTGCAATATCATGCTTGATATTGCAGGAAAAAAAAACCAACAAAAAAAAACAGGAGAGGGGAGCAAACTGTCTTACTGTACAATTATGCACTTGGATTTCCTGTGTAGTACCTTCCTGTACCCGAGATAAAGTAAATCTTAACCATATGTCTGAATGATTTTTCAGTAACGGAGAAAATAGGCTTGAAATTTTCAAGATCAGCAAGGACTTATTGAAGAGTTGTTCTAATGCCTGACTAGTGAAAGCTTTATCCCAAGGCATAAAATAGCTTCTTTTCCAGTGTTTGCAAGCTGAACGATATTGAATCAGCTGAGGAAAAGTATTTTTAATGACTATGGAAATGTAATTCATTTTGGCTAAAAGCTGGAAAGCTGCACAATATAACTCTAAAAAGTCAATTTTGTAGCAGGATAGAGATGCTTGATTTCATTTTCAGACCTTTTTTTTTTTTTTTTTTCCCCATTTACGTTTGATATGGCTTTTTTCTAAATGGAAAATCATCTATAGGCAAGAGGTGTCAAAATAAAGTATGATAACGTTTCTGTGTGCTCCTGTAATCATTTGAAGTTGATTATTTTAAAGAAAATAGGCTGAATTCTCTTACAAACTTCAGTGTCTGTTGTAAGCCTGGAAAGTTCCTGAGCCACCATGTCTTCTTTTCTCACGTCCTCAGTCTGGACTCTTTTCTTAAATGGTATTTATGAACACTGGAAAACTTTTCTTCCCTAAGAATCTGTATGAATTTTCATATCTTTTGATGATTTCTGCTGATAAATCAAGGGCTTCTATTTTAAGACTTTTTAAATGTGAAAACTCTATCTCCAATATCTTCGTTGTGTCCCATACTTCATTATGGATGTCTTGCTTGCAATCTGCATTTCTTAACTGATTATTTTACACACATAGCTGTACTAAAGGTTATAAACATGAGCAGAGTGTGAATATGTGAAATTCAAGTAGACCTAGATTAGCAAGAGATTTCTGTGTCTAATTGAAACAGGTATGTAAAAATCAACATAAAAATCATAGTTATCTAAACCTAGTACTGAATGCATTTGTGCTTATATCTCTCACATCCCTTGTTTGCTAGGTAATTTTGGAAGTGCCAAGGTCTTAATGCTGCTGACCTGCTCAATGCCGGGTCATTGAGGATATACCAAGATCAATGACATGAGGTACTTTTCGCAGCAAAACTTGCCGTGCTGTTTTAGGGATAACACCCTGGCTGCAGCTCTGGCAATTTAAGGTGCATGACTTTTCTGTTACAGATTTACCCTGCGACTCCACCTTGTGCTTGCAAGTAAACCACATGGACTCCAGCACTGGTGCTTTCCACACAGACTTACTTTTAGTGAATTCAAGACCAGAGCTGCATGCTGAGGTGCCATCCAGATCACCCTGATTAAAATGCGCATACGAAGCCCTCTGGCAGTTAGCTCTCCAGACACGCACAGTGCCTGTTTAGGGTCAACTGGCACAAATCTTATTGCTGGCAAAAGCTTTTATGTTCCTGTTTAGATATATATCTCTTCTCTGGATCATACAGAAGAGCTACTAGTGCCTAAAAATAACGCACTCACAATTTTCCAGTCATTTTGGGATCTCAGTTCCAAGAACTTTGCTCATTCAATTCTATTCAACTTATACGCCCTCACACAAACAGTAGTAATTATGGTACTTTAAGGATGTACAATGTCATTGTAATTTGTCAGTGGGGTGCTACCACTGACTGTTGTCAAGGGAAATTTATATTAGCAGCATTTTAAAGTACGATGTTTACTGGTTCCTTAGTGAACTGCAGCAAACTGCCACTGTACCTTGTATGCTGCTTAATAGAGAGCATAGCAATAGTGAGAGGCTTCACTGTACCATGAAAAAACAACACTGAAAACATGCTGTATCTCTTGCACCTTTTAGTCATTTTTCTTAATATTACAGGTGCTTGCATTTACAACATAAAAATGCAGTTTCTTAAGTTTAAATCACAGCTGTGTTGCATGTATCCATATTAACTTTACCTCCATCATTCTGAAGGCAGACACACACACACAAGTACTTAGAAGATATGTGTCAGGTGTTCATTTCACTCCAGAGGAAAAGGCTGTGACTGAGATCTAGGTGGTCAGACCTGCTGAGTGCTGCAGCCTGAAATAAGGGGAAGTACAGAGTCCTTTGCTTGAAGAAAATATACTCTCCAAAGCTAAGGGCTAGTTTCTAAGAAAATCAGTGAAAGTCTCCTTACTTTAATGGTCTGGATCAAATAATAGAAACTGCTGATGGTGTACATTTGCTATATAGCTTTCAAAGCAAACAACCTTTTTGCATTTAAAATTTGCAAATATTGCTGGGGAGACAATTTTCAATTCTTGTTCTGTTGGTATAGAATCATAAAGTCTTTGAAGTTGGAAGGGACTCTCACAGCACAGAGTAGAGGGGCAAAATCACTTCCCTGATCTGCTGACAACGCTTCTGTTGATGCAGCCCAGGATACAGTTGGCTTTCTGGACTGTGAGGGCACATTACTGGTTCATGTCCAGCTTCCCATTTGCTCTATCAAGTGGTGTTATTGTGCTCTTCATATCTGTTCTAGTTTTCAGGAAAATAAATGAGATGCATTACTTTCAGCTCAACATACAAATATTGGCTGATTAGAGACAGCAAAGGAGGAGGGTGAAACGTTGGGAATCAGTATTTAAGTACTGAGAATGAATAACAGCAGATACAAAAGTAAAGTATTCCATGGCAAAAACAGTCCATGAGAGTAGACTGGATGAAACTGAAGGCCATTCACCAATGAGGAAAACCCTAGATAAATCTATAAGTGAATCCCACATCACCCTGAATCCCATCACTGCAGACAGGTAATTGCTTGGAAAGTGGGAAAGTGGCAAAGTGAGGTTCATAAATTTTGGCTGCAAGAGCACTGTGCCTCCTTGTGGGATAATGTTAGAACTGATTTTGAGTTTGCTCCTATGTGTAAGGCCACAGGAGCTGTAGGGTGCTCCCAGTTGCAGAGCAACCTATTTTGTGCCCTGAGAGTCCATTGAACTGGCTGGTCAGCATCTCTTCTGTGAAAAAGAGAAGCATAGGCCTTACACTGATGTAACATTTCCATTGAAATATAAGAAACTCTGGAGTCAGGCTGAGAAAGGCAGGACACACAACAATTATTTTCAACTTAACAAGGTTTAAAAATAATGAAATTAGTGATTGAATACAAATGTAATAATTACAAAATGGAGATCTGTAGTACTGCATGTTCCTTGGAAAGGAAGATATGTATTAGCAGGATAATATGAGCTCTGTATTAGTAAGTCCCTGTAAGAAAGTCTGTCACTCAGTTTTCCATTTTTAAATTGGAAATGGATCACCTATAATTTACTTATTCTTTTAGTGTTGTGAACCATGTACAATTCTGAAAGCATCAGGTGCAAAGTGCTGGTTTGAAATAACATTAATATTGTGATACATGGTTAATATAATTTCAGTATTTATAGCATTTTCTTAGAATATTTTTCACAAAGGTTCAGCAGAATGCAATTATGTATAATGTGTGAGATGAAGTCATGAAGTACTATAACATTTAATGAAAATAAACGTAACAGGAAGTAGCAACTCTTTTTGAGGTGTTTTCAACTGTTGATACTAAACATGATTATTAAATTGTCAATAGCAAAGTCTATGGCAGCAGCATCTAAATTCATCTGTGAGTTATTATGTTTCTAGTTTTTTTTTTTTTCTCTCCTCAAAGGTATTTTGCTAACAGGAACCTAAGGCAGTCAAAACTCACTATTTACTTCTTCTCTCTTAGACATTCAATTTATAAGATTGGTTTAAAATATAATGAGATTTAAAAAATACAAGGAATATGTATTACTTTTTATGTACATTTTAGTTTTTGACCAGACAGATATTAAACATTCATTAAAGAAAAGCTGGAAAAAAAAACCTCAGATTTAGGAATTCAGGAACCAGAGAAGCAACTATGTGGCTTGCAATCTATCATTATTTAACACAATCTTCTGAACTGATGAACTTGATATCTGGCTGCACCAGTCAGCTAAAATATTGAGTGGAAGAAACCTGACTCTGTTGTAGTCCAGAAAAGTTTATGAAGCTTTAAGCACTAGTTTAAAAGACAAAACTGTTAAATATGTCAATTAATGAAAGTAAAATAATTCTTGGATACAGTGCCTTAGTGCTTAGCGCTTGTTTGGTTGTGCTTAGGCTGTGTGGTCACTAATGATGAGGCAAGCAAGTAGTGGCAGACAGTTGGAGAAACATTTGAAAGCATGCTGCTTAATGCAGGTTAAATTCTGTCTCAAGGTATGCAAGATCAGCTTGAGTCTCATTTATTTATTTGGCAACTTAATCTTCTGTAAGTGTTCTGCTTTTTCAAGGAGGATGCTATTGAGTTAGTAAATATTTATCAATGCTACAATCTTTTTAAAACTGCATCCTTATCTTCATTGTTTAAAGATAACACTTACTGGCCTGGAGGAGAGAGACATGAGGGAACTGATTGTGTTCTTTTATTTCTCCCAACAGTCAAGCAGGAATTATTTATAATATATTTCCTAGCTCTTGCTGTTACAGAGAGGTCTTTCAGCCTCCTGAAAATGATATTTGGATGTGTAATTAAATTTGGTGTAGCTACAATGTTCTCCCAAAGTTTGCAAAATAGTCCTTCAGCACCTTGATGCACATTATATAATATAGCTATTAAACATGAATTATCTTTTGGAGGAGAGGCAAAGATTAATGACTCAAACTAAAATGATGAATTAGTTGCGTGTGATGAGATGCAGTCTCACAGCAATGTAGGAAATAGAACCAGAAAAGACAAAAACTCTGAAATGAGATTAATAGAGCCACAAGCTTAAGTTTAAAACAAAACAAAAATAAGGAGAAAAAAAAAAAATACATCTACCTTTTCTGCACAGAGGTGAGAAAATAAATGCCTCTCTTGCACATATTAAATAGGCATATGTAAGGGAGCCCTTATGCCTGAACTGATGACTGGGCACCTGGTGAAGGGGTGGCTGGCCCACGAAGCACAGGTGCAAGGAATTCAACTGTGCTTCCCACATGAGCAGAAGGGCAGACCCTGGGCCCTCCTCTCCCTGGCTCATTTAAAGGCTCACCTCCAGAGGGAGAGCTTTTTCTGGATGAAGGCTCTTCCTGAGAGGGAGTGTTGTATATCAATGGTTGGGTGAGTCAATGTCTTTATGTATGTAACTATTGATATTTCTGATGATGTTTTGTATGGTGTTGCAAAGAAATTGCCGGAAGCAATTTCACTTTTTCTAAGGACCAAGAGCCTCTAATGAGCTCCTAGAGAAACCTGGCTGGTGATTATCCTCAGCATTTTTGTAGAAAGCCTACCTGCCACCTTGGCAAAACAGTCTTCGTGTGAAGAGAGCTTGCAAAAATTGTTCTGCAGAGTATTCCTGAGAATTCTCAAAATAAGAGTAGACAGATGTAAGCTTTCTTGGCATAGTTTACCTATAGGGCTGAATTAATTTACAGGTGTGGTGTGTGGAAGGCATTTTGCTCCCCAGTCACTGTGGTGATGTTTGTTGGTTTTTATTTTGTCTTCCTGTATAGATTTTCAGTCCTCTTTCTGAGATAACTGGAGCACTTGTTCAATGGAGTCCTATCCTTCTGGGCAGTGCATGAAGGACAATCCCTCCTTTATGGCTGTGGGAGATGGAGCCCATCTGGGGTCCTTATAGGAGCAGCAGCAGGTGCTCCCAGCTGCTCGTATAACTCACTTCAGGAGGAGACAGGGCCCTGGATTTTTTGTGTGTGATTGAGCCTAGGTTGCAAATGCTGGATGACGAGTGCTGCAAGAGACTCATACTTTTGTGCTAGCTGTACTGCCTGAGCAGCTGTTTTCAGTTTGTTTGTGTGCTGGGGCAACAGAGTAGAACTGGGCCCCCAGCAGGGTTGCTGGCCGAACTGCTGGCAGTGTGTGGTGCAAAGAGACAGCTTTTTCACAAGTTGTTCACATCTGATGTACCTGCAGACTTCTAGAAATCTAGACTTATGTTGGTGCCTTTATGGAAGGTAACCTCCTCCCTCCTTGTGAGCAGTATATTATGATGAGTCCCTTTATATCTCACAGCTACAGAAGATGCTTTATCTTAAATGTGATGCTTATGGTCATCAACTTGTGCTCTTCTTCAATGAAATATTTGTTTGTTTCTCTTTAAGGAAGAGCTACAGGAAGGCAAGCAGATTTTTATCTATAACTGGTTTTTTTTGTGTAACTGATATTTCTGTTGGTACTATCTTGAATGGAAAAAAGATACATTCATTTCTTCATTGGTTGAAAACAAATTGTAGTGTACATCCATAGCATAGATACAGATTAAGATGCGTTCATCCTTAGATGAATCAAGTTGTAATCAGGGCTTCTGTGCACCTGGAAGAGTAACTGTTCTGTAGGTGCTTACGAAAAGAGCTCCTGGGAATACTCCTGAAGGCTCCCAGTAAATGGATAGTTTTTAACAGTGGATGGTAGTGAACTGATTTAGCATTTGTTCCTTGATTGAATTAGTTTAATCTGAGAGTACTTGCACAAGCAGCATCTGCAAGCAGCTGATTTGCTGAGGAGTGTCCTATTACTAGGGAAATGCTGCTAAGTAGACAAGTATTGCAAGTTTTCCCACTGGGTTAGCTAGATCTGGATTAGGGTATTGCAGCGTCTGAAGGCACGGACTCAGATATGTGACTGATCCAAAGTCTCTATTGCAGGTTCTAACGTCTCTTATGTACATCTCCAAGCTCCCTCCTATAGTTTTCCATCCCCCTGCATGTCAACGGAAGACTTAGTGACTCTCCTTCCAATCTAGATGTAAACTGCCCATGCAATTGCTCATCCCCTCAGAGCCACAGGTTGCTTCTATTCACATGCTTCTCCAGTAAGGATCGCCATCACACGGGGATTATGCGCCCTATTTGATTTCTGCTCTTCTCCTGCAGACAGCTTTTGTTCTCAGTGCTCTTCTTCCACACCTTGTCAAACTTGTTTTTCAGCCTCTATTCTGAACGTTGTCTTGAACCCCCACAGGTTATGTTTGCAAAAGTTCTGTTTCCCTCTCACTTCTTCTATTGGGAATGTTGTCCTTATAAATATTATCCCTTTTTTTTGGAATCAGGCTAACAGTATTGGTACCCTTGTGGTGGCCTCTCTTTAAGTAGAGGATAGGCTTTTCTTGTTCACATGCATCTTCATTGTGCTCCCTCCGTGTCATATGAGCAGTGGTGGTATTACAATATATGTTAGAATCCTGTGCATATAAAAGCTGCAGTGAATAAGTAAAGGTAATTCTCCTAATATTTTTCTATAGCTTGTTGGCATAGACATAAATGGTGTGGAGATTTTTCGAGAACACATCGTTTAGCAAACTAGTATTTTTTTTTTTCTTAGCTGAGGATTGAGACCTATTTTAGGGTTGTGGAAAGATCAGCAGTTTGGTTCCATTAAGATGTGGGAGTAAGTAAATACTTGCAGGCAGTAATTACAGCCTGTTTCTGTTCCCCTGCCCAGGAGAAATAGAGGTGCTGATGCCAGGGGAGGAGGAGGGCTGGAAGGAATGGAAGGGTGGCAGGAAGACTGATGAGGCAAAAGGGGCTGCATCTTAAAAATGTTTGAAAAACGTTGTCATAAGTGGTTATACAAAGTTCAATGCTAGTTTGTGGTAGAGGAAAAACAGCACAGAACTGTTCAGTGATTGATGATTCAATCAAGATTCAGTAAGGAAAAAAAAAAACATCTTTAAATAAACTGAGATGCTCTGTGTAGGAGGCTTCCTTATTCTTGAAATATTCCTGAATTCCATGTGCTGTTCCTGTTTGGGATGTGATTGCTCTGAAAAGCTGGTTGCTTCTGGCCGTTTGTTTCTGACTAGGAGTGATTGGTCCAAAATTGCTATGTTGTCCTGGAATGAGAATATATGAACTTCATGTGTAGCCAGAAGGGTGCTTAGTTTTACTGTTTGAGAGTAATGCATTGGCCATCTGCACTATTTGCTCCTGCAGCTTGAATACAGCTTTTGCCTAATGGTTTCCTCTCTGGAAGAGCTTAATAAAATCTGCAGTAGATGAAGCAGAGGCTCACAGTTGCACAATTTAGCACATACTGTGCCTACCTCACAGTCAGTAGGATGCCTTAGTCTGGAATAAGATCTGGTTGAATATGACTATAATCCATTATATTTTAATACAGAACTCATGTTGCTTACAGTGAGATTTCCCTTTAAAGGATGATGGCAGAATGCGTACTGTACTTTGAAACATCCTTTTAAAAAAAAAAACAAAAAACAAAACCTGGATGCCAAATGTTTTGTTTCATATTAAGTGCTCACTTCTGAAAGAGGGCGCTGGACTCACTCCAGCAAAGCACTCAAATGCAGACTAAACTATCGGCACACAAATAGCTTTTGTTCGTGGAGCATGGCTCGGCTTGAGTCCAAAGATTAAATACCTGCCCACAGAGGGTCTTTGTAGAAACTACTGAAGTCAGTAGGAATGTCAGTGTGCTTAATGGTAAACACGTGGGAAAGGCTCAGCTCAAAGTTTTTGATACCTTCAGAAGAGATTTTTCTGTTCACTGAACTGTCTCTGCTTTCCCAAAGGGAATGGTTATCTGTCACCTGCATGGAAAGATGTTCAGGAAGCTGGCTTCAGCAGTGTCATCCTATTCATCTGTGCTGTAACTGATGAGTTTTGCAGTTGAAATTTGACTTAAACCTTAAAGAAATGAGAGTTGATTAAAAATATGTATTTTCATGATCCTGTACATGTTTATATATAGGCCTAGTGAGTAAAGAAGAGACCAGGAAAATCACAGTTCTGTTGCTGACTTGCCTGCTAACCTGTATGTTGATGGAGGATGGGGTGATTTATCTCCTTTGTGGATCAGTGCTACTTGGGGTGTAACGAGGGTTATGATGCCTTCTGAGCAGTACAGTCCAGTCTGAACATCTGCACTGCTGATAAGTGGTAATACCTTTGAACAGTGTTTATCACAGCTGTATGATAGGTGGGTCTGAACCGTGATTTTTATGTGGCTGTCTGTTTGAAGTGGGTGTTATGAAATATTGAGAGAAAAGCATCAAGTCTTTGTGTTTTTTTTTTCTTTTTTGTCAGGAAGGAGAAGAGGGATGTGGATTTTAGCAGTTAAGTGTAAGCATTCTGAAGATTCCAACTGGCTTATAGATTGTTGAATTTTTTCTGAATTGGTGTTTTTTTTAATCAAAATGCAGCCAAATAAAACTAAATAAAAACACACACAAGAAGTCCCCAAAATACCTCTCCCCCTCCAGCTGCTAAAAAGTACATCTGGATGCACTCAGTGATTGTGTGTAATTGCCAGGATGTCTGGAGTGAGTAGAAATTTAGTGAAGAAAGTCTCTTGTAGCAACAGCTACATCTGGGAAATTATTATGAAGAGTACTTTGAATACAGATTTCTACTCATAATTAATAATTCAAAGTAAATTTGCTAACAGGAGATACATTTTCTTGTTTTTTGCTGCTGCTCTGTGCCTTACAGACAAGTTCTGAGCTGTAGTGTAGCTGACAAAGAACGAAAAAAATCATTTTTAAAGATGCTTGCAAATTTAATAGAAAAGATAGACCAAAAAATAAGCTATCTCCATTTTACAGGTGAAATTATTAAGCTTAAGCTTGTTTAGAACTACACAGAATGCTAATGGTTCTAGTGAACCAATCTTGAGATCTAGCTTTTTTTTTAATATCCTGCAGGTTGTGCAACCTGGTTATGATGTATTTCCAAATCCCCTCTCAGTAAGCCAAATTAAGACAGTTTGCTGGAGAACATAACCTGTTTCCCACCCAATGTAGTGGTAGTATTACAGCTCATTGGAATTTATGGTCAGCCTGACTTGCTTCATCACTTAATCCCAGTGAGTGTCACCTCCAGGATGCAGGCTTCCAAATGTGCTTCCCTCATTTTTTCAGACAATTCCCTTCAAGGTTTATTGTCCAGCTAAATGATTCCTGTGGTGCATCAAATCAAATGTGCAAGATTGCTAAACTTTGTGTGAATGCTCTTTTCAGAACTGTTTAGCAAAACCTCTTTGAGGGTATTCCAGCTTCAGGAATGTGTCTCAGAGGAGAAGCAGATGGCAGTTTGCCATTGCTGTTTTGTGGTGTGTCTGCCTGTGGAGGAAGAGGGAATCCCTCCAGGAGCTTGAATCACAATGTTGATGTAACTGAAAAATGTGAAGCCCTGCTGTGGAATTTTTGGCTTGTTGAATTCTATCATAGGTTGCTGCTGGCTTGGGTGTTGTACTGGAGCTGGCTTTCACCTGCATCTTGGAGAAAACTGTTTCTTTTAAAGTAGCTGCTGTGACATATGAATACTTGCATGAGATATCAATAATTCCAGTTCTCACTATAACAGAATTAAGCATAGGACTGACAGTTGTCTGGAATTGATCAGAACCTTGTGAATTGTTTGTATGGAGCCTCACAGGGTGGGTTTCTGACCTATGACTTTGAAAACAATATGTAATTTTCTTGAAGAGAAGTGATGATGGGGACCGGCTTACCACGAATGCTGTTTATCTGTCCCACGGTTTGTTTCATATATTGTTTCCCTTCATTTTATAGCACAAATGGTAAATGGATAAGTGATTCCCACAGCAATTGCATTTTTTAAACAAGTTTATTAACATACACCTCTTATATGTGTATATGCAAGTCTGTTGATGTTACTGGAACTTGTATTTTGCCAAGTTTATCCTTGTTCTTACCTCAGGATAGAGTTGCAATGAGTTGAATGTCCACAAAGACTTTTTAAAAAGACTTAAAGTGTTCTTTTGAAATAGAAATTAGATTTTCACAGTATCACAGAGCATACTTGGCTGCAATTCAGCAATTCAGTGTCTGAGTTCACTAAAGGGTGAACTTGGTTTGAGATCCCTTTTTGTCCCATAATCTCAATTACTGTTAGTAAAATAGTTGCTTCTACTTCATCAATCCCTCTACAAAGTGATTCTGTGCAGTCTGGAGTTGAAATAATTAACAGGCTCATATGGAAACAGTCTTACAGAGCTAAGGGCATAATAACATATGCCAAGACAAGCAGCCTGGAAGACAAACAACTGATAAATTATCTGGATAGCACCTCTTCAAATGGAGATGTTGTGGAAGGAACCCTACTATGGCAACACAGCTGTACAGCCATGAGTTATAAGATGAGTGCCTATTTGCATACTTGCACTGTGCAGTAAGTACAGGTGTTTTCTCTCTTAATGAAGACAACCAATTTAACTAGTGCAAATGAGAAAATTCACCTACTAGTTTAATTTTGGCTTACCCTACTGTGATCTGAAAGGGTATCTACCTCTTCGGTTTAAATGCTTTAATTGATTTCTCCAAGACCACATCTATCAGGCCAGACTTGGATCTTATGTGTATTTCTCATTTCAGACTAATAAAGACTTTTGTATATGTTGTTAATAACCAGTGGAGAATTTTGCTGTGTCACATTCTCTGCTTTGTATTCCAGTGAAGGGGATGTGGAATTCTGGATCTGTTCCTTCTGCAGCTTATTACCATATGTTGCTTTTTTTAAAGTGGCAATATATGAACTAAAACTAAGAGCAACTGAGCAAGAGTTACTTTCACAGCTGTAGGGAGTAGAGGTGAGAAGTGTTTTACTGCCTATATTCTCTTCCATTGTCCTTATTGTGTGATCAAGCATGTTAGTTAAAAAACAAACACTGTTCTAGTTTTTCAGAAAGGTTTTTGTTATGTACCTGCACTCATCTGTAGCATCCTAAACTTGCTGACAAGTTATGAGGGATTGCTAGTGTTCTCATCACTAAGCACTCTGCTCAGATCAAGCAATTATAGACAGTACAATGTCTCCTTGTGGTTAATGAAATCTTATGTTTTGGACCATGAAGTATTTGTGTTTCAGAACCACCATGCTGCATACAGACTCTTCGGGAGTTTTACAATCTTATTAGCTTCTTAATAGTTGAATATCTTTTCACATTGTCGTAAAAGCAGTTGAGAAAAGCACTTAGCTGTTTTATATCTTCCAGTGTGTAGATAGTCTGGTGAGGCTTCCTGTGCTCTTGCATTTGTGCATGTTTAAGATGGAATGAGTCTGAAGTTGGATTTCTTGAAAATGTCCTTTAATGAGAGACATAACCTGTCTGAGCTAAAAGCAAAGTAACAGTAAGGTTGTGGGAATAATGAGTGCTATGTCTTGCATCTGATATCTTAAAGGCACGGATAGTCAAGATCTCTCACTGAGGGCATGATGAAAGTGAAAGAAAATCAGACTTCAGTTGTTTGGTTGAAGGAGAAAGTGGGAGATAGAAGTGAGAGCATTGTTTTGGATGCATCCAGCTTTAGTCTGTCTTTCTCTCACAGTCACTGGCATGAGGAAGCTCAGGCAGTTCTTATGCATGCCACCTGAAATCCCAAATGCTAACATGGCTTTTTATTTCCTCACCCTTTTCAGAAAAAACAAATCTTTAACTTGATATCTTTCATTCACAAAGACAGATTAAAAATAGCCAGAGGGCAGTAAGCCTGCTTTGGGTGACGTACACAGGAGCCTGCCAATTACATTAATAATCATTCCTGCAAATAACAAACCAAAAAAGAATTGGTTATTTTTGGACAGGAATGAATACTGAATATTTAAAAACCGCTGTCTAAAACTAATTGGAGCTGTGTTTCTCCCCTGTAAACAGGGACAAAATCTGTTTGGAACAAAATTAGTAATAAGTAATTTATTTGTTGTCATGGCCATGTATCATTTTACATACTGCATGTGAATAATGCAGATGAGCAGATAACTGAAGAGCCTGCTTACATTGAGTTAAAGCAGTTTAGATCTTTCTAGTTGTCCTTCGTGAATACTTTTAGACACCTTTGTGGAAAAGCCACAAAAATATGACATGAGAAGATTGTATCCTTTGAGTGTCTGCCATCTCTCTAGTTTGTAATGAATAGTTAAAAGAAAAAAAGCACAAACAAAAAAAAAACCCTGATGTTTTCCTATGAAGTGTTCAGTGAGCTGGTTCTTATTCATCTAGTCATGTTTTTCCCTCTCCTTTGAAGTGCTATTGCTCTTTGAGCTTGACAAACAGCAATTGAGTTATTCTGCTCTGCTTTTAAAACATTTTAGTGTCTTTAAAAATGTTTTGCCTTTCCAGAATGTTGTATCTGCACAGGGATGCATTGGCATTATTTTTCAGCCTTAGAAAAATTGGAGGCTTGTGTCAAAGAACAAAAGAGTATTTGTTGAGGGGGCTGCTCCTGCTATCTTGGATTTGGTGACTGTATTGTTCTGTTACAAAACCAGAAAAAGGCTTCCTGTCCCTTCAATTACAAATGTTTACATTTATAAGTATATCTTTGCTTTCAGAGCTAAAGGCTTCTACTAAAAAAAATTGTTGAATGCTCTTTTAAATTGGGGAAAAAATGTAACAATCCATATCCTATTATTTTAAATAATCTTGTTAAGGTACTAATCTTTTGATTGCATTAAGCAGATGGCTCGGAGTAAGAAATCATTTCAATGGAATGGTTAAGCTCATATCAGATTTTCAAAATCTATTGAAAATTAATCATTGGAAGAAAAGTAATTTGGTGATCATCGAAAGGAAATAATAGTTTATCTGAGTCTGAACACAGATTAATTAATGGGATATTATAGTCTGCAATGTTAGAACTTCCTAGTGCTACTCCACCTGTACTGTTGATGTATCAGTGCCATATAGACTAACCAGGGAAAAAGTGGTAAATCGCAACAACTGTGTGAGAGAATAAAATATTTTTTGCTGCTATTTTTTTTCCTAGGGTTTATCTGTATTTTTTCCTGCTCTTAATTTCCAGCTTCATCCAATAGTAACAGCTTTTCTCATATGAAAAGAAAGTAATTAAATCAATGATCTGCTCAATTAAATTGTCAGGTTACTTGGAATTAGTATCTCAGAGAAAGGGAAGATGCTAACTAATACAATAAATTGTTCTAATTTCTATCTCTTAAACAGATCACATTGTTGCTATTGTGAATAAGATGTGAATTATTGAAATACTATTGTTTGAAAAACATAAAGCGCAAGCTTAATGATATCCTGAAGACTATACTGAATCCATAGCTGAAGATTCATATTGTCCATTATAGGCATGACTAGTTTTCAGTAAGAGTGCAGGAAGCTCCACCTCTTCTTGCAATTCCTCTTCTTGGATATTTTCAGTGGTTTTAATCTGACATCCATTTTTCATGTGCAGAAACCACATTTATGTGCAGCTTAGAAATAACCAAGAAAATGTGCCCTCAATCCTGAGTCCCAAGGCGTTGTGCCTGCGCTGCCAATGCTGGCAGAGGATGATGTGTGCATATATTTGTGCTGACCTGGCACCCTTTTTTCCCTCCCTCCATCCCCCTGCTTTCTTGATTTCTTGCCTAGCTTGACAAACTTCCCTCAAACTGTCAAAATTTCTGTAATAGGTAAGAAAAGTCTGGGTACTGCATGTAACAGATTTTTGCCTTTGGGGCATGTGACATTAACCTTTCTCTGCCATTCAGATGAGTTAGGACACTGTCCTGCTTTAATAGGGCCAGATGTTTCAAAGTAGCAATTGAGGTTCTGCCTAAACAGCATGATTTAGATGACAAAGCAGTCCCAGCTTCTGTACTTCTGCATTGCCAAGTCAATTAAGAAGATACAGCTCTTCCATCATGCCAGGCTATAATCTGTCAGCCAAGTAAAGGAATGACTACAGATAGGAAAGAGGAAAGATTATGGTGTTTGTGCTTGGATTTTGCTTTGAGGGAAGAAGGGGCTGGGAGCTAAGCTAGAAGCATGTCTTGTTCTTCCAGATCATGGAGAAATGCCTCTGTTTGGACAGTTGCCATATAGACAGTTCTGGCTTATGCAACTGAAGATTCAGCATCAAAATCTCTGAACTGTGTGGTACACCAAAGTATTTTGGTACAAATATTACTTCATTTTTTTTAACCTGAAACCTTGTAAATCAGCAGAAGGACACTGATATTAGTCTTGTCCAATTAAAGAGCATCCTTGAGGTGCAACTTCTGTTTATTTTAGTAGGATAACATTATTTTGTTATTCCTTGACATCAATTCATAAATCTTTTCCTGAATAAACCCTCTTATTGTCTAGAATGTAACTATGCTTCCTGGGCAGTCATTGAACATGTTTTGGATGATTTTAGCTCCTACTAATCCTTATTTATCCCAGATGCTGAAAGAGAAATAATGAGCTTCATCCACCAGGCTCTGTGAAGGAAGCAAATAAGTGATCATCTTCCAGGACCTGACATGTTGATGCAGGTTTTGAGTTCTGCTGTTGTGTTGGTGGTTTTTTTTTTTTAGATTTGTTTTCCCAGGAGTTTGAAAAGATGTGGATATTTTTTTTGGCTTTTTTGAAGTTGTTTAAAGACGAGGTAAATATATCTATATGCTCATAAAGTCTGTGCATGGCTGTATATAGTATAAGTGTAACTGAAATCCCCAAACATGGGGCTTAAAAAGTTGCTTGGGAAAGATTGTGAATCTTAGATATGGGTACAGATGTGGATTTTCTGTGTCCAAGGTACAATTTCTGCAGAGTTTATCCAGTCTGAGAATGGATTTTTGCATAGCTGCCTCATCCGTGCATTGCTTAGATTCTGCCTGGAGGCTTTATCATTTTTCCCTTATGTTTTTGTGGTATGGTAATTACTGAGCAAGTGCATTACTCTTTTTATCTGAAACTAGTTCCCCTAAGGTGAGACAATGCTGACCTATGGTCACTTTGGTTTTATAGCAGAGTGGTGGAGAAAACAAACATAACTAGAGAAGCTGGAAATCTTCATGAGAGAGGTGTGTACAGTGTTTTTATAAAACTGAATAATCTTGTTTGCATAATACTTGAGGTTTTTATTGCAAATTACTATACCTTGCCTTTACAAAGTAGCTGAATACATGTTAATTACTTGGGGGAACCTGCAAATCAGATGTTCTGTCTCACTACAGCTGTGTTGATGATGATGTCAACTCATCCTTCATTCCTCTTTGTTTTTGCCTTGCTGATGGAGTTGTGGGCATGATTCAAAGTTGGCTATTAAGCATAATTTCACTGTATGTTTATGTTAGTGGCTTTGTGTTCATAGTGTGCAGCACAACTGTACTTCCAGTCATGCTGACTTCATTGCATGAAAATAGCAATTTTAACATTAACTGACTGAATACAGGTACACAGTTAATAATTCATACAATCCAGATTGCATTCTGTATGACTGAACTGTGACAGGATGGTCATTTAGATTCCAACAAAGTAGTTTCAGACTTAGGTTTCTTGCTTTTCTAGATAGCACACCTGGCTGATAAAATGAACAAAGAGCAGAACTGTATGACTGAAGAAGCAGAATGATTCTTTGTTCTTTCTGTCAGGTAACTGAAGAAGGCCAGCAGATGGAGATTTTTGTGTGACTATTGTAAGTTGGAACGTCTGTTTAAAAAGTGCTTTTTAACAACTCTAGTATAGCAACAATATATTCATTATTCATTTAAATGGCATACTTAATGACTTCACCTAAAGCCATTGGTTGCACAAAATGGGCTATTAGAAACTGAAGTAGATGCCATAAAGCCAAAGTCTGAAAACAACTTAATCAACTATTGAAACTAAATGGAATGCAGAATGCTCAGTGTGTGATTGCTGCTTTAAGTATCTGAATAGTGTCATCATGATAGTGAGGTAAATCCGAAATAAAACTTTAAATGGACACACTCACTTTTACTTAATAATTTTAAGAAGTATGTGTGATCTCCAACTTTTAACTTAATTTCTGGTGTCTAACTTAATAAAAACTGTCATGCATGTGGGGCTCATTTGGTCTTTCCATTTTTGGTTGGTATTTTATGGAAGTGGAACATCCATGAAACATCCAGTCTTACTCTGAAGGCTGTCTGTGCATGTATTACTTTGGGTAGTCCTTTTTGATGCCACTGAACTCCTTTCTCGTAGACTGTGGTACTTGCAGGAAAATATTTTGTTCTGTGTGCCATGTAAAGCTTTATGCATTCAGGTTGGTTATTTAGTGCAGTATGAGGGTACTCAGAAGTGCCTGATTAGTAATATAAATGCTCAGTTTCTAAGATGTTTATTTCTAAACCCTCTACATCTGAACTCAAATTTGTTTGGGAAAGTTCCATTACAAACACCCAGCTAGATCCACAACTTACAGCATAAGAATGTGAAGAGAAGAGCATTTTCTGCTATTCAGAAAATGGGTGTGTGTATTACATAAGTCTAAAAGCCTCTTTTAAAACATCAGGCTCAGTAGGAGGCATGAGTAATCTGCACTCTGCCTTGTTTGAAGCAATTGGTTTTGAAAGAAGAAGCTATGCAAACTTGAAAATACCTGTTTGTGAGAGTCTGGCGTTGTGTTCATTTTCTCTGTATCAGGGGGACAAGAACAGAGGTACTGTTAACTTACCCTAACTTTTGAAGTGATGAGGAATGAAATCTTTTTACATATGGGATTACTGACTGTTTTAAGTTAAATAAACTATTCTTTCAATAATACAGTATCCCCAGGTGTTGATTGACGCACAGGTTCTGTATTACTGGCTCTTCAACATGCTTTAGATTCCTTAATGGCATTGCTTTTTAGTGCTTTAATAAAGAGGGAATCTTCTTTTATTTCCAAAACTAGCACATATATTTAGAAGTCAGACCAACCTGTTTAATTAGCTTGTTCATAAGTTTCACTGAAATGCCACAATAATATTGTTTGGGCAAGAAATTTTTGATGTCATCCAGTTTTCCTCACCTGTTTTTTGAGATATCTGCCTGACATACATTAAATTTATGCAAGAAAACCTTCCAAAGATTAGACTATGATGTGTGGATGTAAAAAAAAATTAATAGGGGCCCTGCATTTCTCAGCGGGAGTTTAGGATAGCTTCACAAGTGGATGTGCTTAAGGTGGTTAGGAGTTATGTATCTGTTAGGCTGCTGGATTCATGTAATAATTTTCATGGGAAACTGCTGTGATTTCAAGGATGCAAGACCATTAAGGAGAAGTAGTATCTTTTTCTTCTAAAGTAAGAAGTGAAAGATGAACCTCTACATATTACCAAATGTTCTTAGGGAAAAAAGAAAGTAAAAATTAGACTTACTAAGTACTCTAAAGGGACTTGTCACGTACAATTTTCTTTATTCAATCCATAATATGCTGTGAGCCTTTGAAAAATCACTATGCTATGACATAAGCCGCAGGATAAGCCTGAAAGACAAGTATGCCATTATGGACATGCAGGTATTTCCTGTTAGTCTTTCAGTGTAGAGTAATTCCAGTAAATGTTGACTTTTTGACCAGCTATCATTCTAGAAGGAATTTCCTTTCTGTTGCTAAATATCTAAATGGTAAAGTGATCATTAAGCAATTCCCACAAACATTTTTTATCCTGTTCACGTTGTTCTGTTCATTTTCATTGCAGTGTCGTCATCTGTATCATGTAGGTGTGGCCATTCATGGATTTTGAAGTTGTACTGAGGTATTTTCTAAGGATCTCTATATTGTCTAATATATTAATGTATGGGACAATACATCTACTTCTATTAAAGTTCTATCTATTATGCAACAGGACAAGACAAAAAAAAAATTTGCAGTAGAATAAACAACTACATAGATTTGTTTTGCCCCTCAGTCCTACTGTATAGTCTCAACAAGATACAGGGTCATGGATCTTTGTCTTTTGTTGCTGTTATTCCTAAAATTGTTCATCCTTCTAGAAATTTGTCTTTGTAAGACAGATTCTCTGCTATCATTAAAAGTGCAGTGTTGATCCATCACTGCCTGATACTGTTCTTTCAAGTGCTTTCCTAGGTTTCTGTATTTCTATAAGTTAAAATCTGTGTAGTAGGAAGTGAGAACTCAGAGCACAAAAAACACAGACTTCAATGTCATAAGGGATAAATAGAAGATAATGAGGACTTGCTGCAAACTCTTCTATTTTTGCAATGAAACCAGAGGAGGAGGAATTCTTGTTCTCATGAGACTTGATGGGGTTCTAAATCTTCCTTCTGTCTCACAAGCCTGTTAATATGCTGTAATCTGTGTTTTTACTACAGATACAAGAATGTCTACCTGGTTAAATGTAATGCCGTATGTGCTGTAGCATTCTTTTTCAAGCAATGTCCAGAACCAAATCTATTAAAGATGAGCAGAAATAGCCTGACAGATTGCCCCCAGCGAGTTATTGTTTTAGGCTGATTTCTGCTTTGAAACAGATTTTGAATAACATGAACCAATTTTATGTGGAAACAGGAAGGCATAAAAAGCACTACTGAGACAAAAGTTTGCAGCACAGTTTAGGAGAGACAGATAGTATTGCTGCAATAACATGATTACGCAAATTCTTCATATCATTATTGCTTTGCTTCTGTACTTTCACCATGATCCACGGGAATCAGGGCATAGCAACTCAAGTAACAGCATGTCTGCATTGTGAACAATGGGAATTCTGGCTGTAAAAGATGATAGATGTTGCTCAGTAAATGGGAAACTCGGTAATTCACGGAGTGACTGAATCAGAATGACTGAAAAGAAGAAAATTTTGAAGTGAAGAAGAAACAAAATATGAGAAACAAAAGTTTGTGGTGAAAATAATGGAGAGTAGTATAGCCATTATTTTGATGATTCATCACCAAACTTTAGTACAGAATCATTTATTAATGAATTTTGTACCAAGTGTAAATGGAAGCCAACGAAGAAGAAATATGAAAATAAAAAGTCCCTATCATGTTTTCCAGATGTCAGTATACAACAGGCTATATACTCTGCCAGTAGTCTAAATGGTTGGAGAACTGGGATCAATCTGGAAACCTGAGTATTTTTTTGAGGGACTTTTTGCTGCCTGTTGCTTTCAAGAAGCTGAAAGGCAAATTAGGTAAAAGCTTTTTGGACTATAAACAGAGCTGGCTAGAACTTGAATATTTGAGGGAATCCTTGCAGTCCCACACCATCTGCTGTTTAAGGCACTGAGAAAGTGCTGTTATTCCTGCTGGAACAGATGTGCATACAGTCATGTTTATTGTATCTCTTGTTTCCATCTCTAATTACTGCCCATATATTTTTGCTTTGTCTATCCTATGTGCATTCCCTTGAGTTATTTGGTGTAATAGTAGCTGTTCAGACTTCATTCTTAAAATTACAGCTAGTCTTCAAGTAACTTCATATAGAAATTCCCTAGGAAAAATTCTTGTCTCAGTGCTTCCTTTTTGATCATACTTTAAAAAACAAACAAAAGACTAAATTTCATAGCTGGTATTGTCTTGTTTTGTCATGTTTTGTTGCTGTGTGGCCCAGAGTTTCAAGTACAAGTTGGATCTTCATTAGGAGAACCTTCCAGAAAGGTTATTTTCATAGAAGACATGAAATTAATGCTCTGTATGATGGAAATTTTTTCCCCAATGTTTTTGTTACATATTTAGATGTTCTTTGACTGTGGGAACAGGCAATATCCATTAAAAAATTAACTCATTTTCTTGACCCGAGGTCTGAAATGTAACTTGTCTAACAGTAAATTTGTCATGGTGAACTAATAGAAATATGCTGGCCCGGCCGGTCTCTTGTGCTTTTTCAGAGGTGTTTTCCTTTCTACTCTCAAAGGTACCATGAACATAACTTATCATTTTATGAAGAAATAAGCTTTCGATGTGAAAGGTGACAAGATGTGAATCTTTTGTAGAGATGTGCAAGAACAGAAGTTAACAATACAGGCTGGACTTCTCTGCCCTCACTGTGATATTTGAGAGAGAAAAGGGATGCATTAGCAGTGCCATGAAGGAATATGGCATTTCCAGTTTAGATTGTTGTGCGTGAACTATGTGCAAAAAGGGCTGAGACCTCTGACATCTTATACTGATCTGAGAGAATAGATCTTAAAATTTATCTGTCCTGTGGACAGCTAAATACTGTTTAGCTTACTTATTATCTATGGAGTCTAATTGGCTTTTTTCTTTTGATCCAATAACTTGACTTTCTTATGATATGTGCTTTGGCCTACACTGTGATTGAGGGTGCAAGACTCCCTACTGAAGGGGATGAAAAATTTCTCCCCCCAGCCTGTGAACCACAGAGGAACCTCAGATTCTTAATACATTCCCCATTGATAGCCACCATAGAAGGATAAGTAGGAATTAAGATTCAGGTAGTCTCAGTGAAAAATGAATGCAGGACTGTGTTGTGAGGAATTATGGTTTATATTTTATTCCTTCAATATTTTAACATTCTCTGTATGTTTTAATTGTTCTGCTTTATAGAACTGGTTTAAAACTTCATTTACAGTTTCATTTGTAGCAAAGTTTTCAAGTTCTTCTATTTTAGTTGAGATGATGAAGAAATGAGTACTTACTGACCATTTAGAACTCTAGAATGAGAATCTATATACTCACGAAAATAGCTAATACAAGTTGTATATATTATGTCAGCAGTTGGCTTTTGCCTATGATTCTAACAATTCAGTATTGTGAATTTTATTGTCCGCTTAAGAAATAATCTGAAAAATTGCACAAAAGTGGCTTGTTCTAAAGCAGAGAGTAACTAAGACTATTATGAAATGTTCATGAGAGTTCTAAGGAGTATGGTGACTTCAGTGCAAGCAAGTAGCTTTTACATCTTCCTGTCAATGAGAACACAAAAGGAATATCTAATCAGCTCTGAAACTACTTTGAAATAGCTGGTAGAGGTTCAGTGCATTTCTTTCTTGTTTTTCTGATTGATGCTGCATATTGAAATTAAATCAGTATTGCTTATCATTTAGATATTTGCCCATGCCCCCTCTATGATTGACAGAGGTGAGATCTGAATGTCAAAGCTGATTTTACATTCTGACCTTCATCATATGGATTACTGATATTTTTCTTAAGATCTTCTTTTGCCTTTTTTATACCTCTTTTTTTTTGTTTGCCATTACTCCTTTTTCTATAAATATCATTCTGTATTGGAGGGGAGAAGTACGCTTGTTTTTCACATCTCTTATTTTCATTAGTTGTATGTATTTCACTACAGAAAATACTTACATCTCTGGAACTATTTAAAAAGAAAACAATAATCTGAAAAATGCAATAATGATGGCTTACATCTGTATTTAAACATTCTGCTTTGATAATTAAATGATAAGAACTGTTCTGTTTATTTCAATGGACATTGGTCACCTGTTTTATCTGTAAGGATTTTATTAAAATATGTGGTTATGTCGCTTAATTGTAAAGCATATTATGCAATGAGAATCACAGCACCAAAAGACAGCCTATGCATATGCTCTGAGATGCAGCTCATCAAATGAGTGTTAAAATCAGCCAAAAACTACTGTATTCTCCCTGAATGTGAGAATGCTGGAGGTTTGTCTTAAGCTATTTCAGAGAATATTAATAACATTAGAAGCAGTACTAAATATTTTCCTTACTTTTAGCAGCAACACTTCCAGGAAAAATCCAGTTCTAATTACAAACCATACACATCCTATCTGATCTTCCTTTATTTTGCTGTTCCACTGATGCCTCGCCATTACTTTTCCTTTATCCTCTGATCCTTTTCAAGCTGTCATTCTGGCCCTGGCCTTTATATCAGTTTTTTTTATATTGGTGTCTTTGGATTCTATTTCACTTTTTGCTCAAAGGACCTTCATTGTGAACTAGAAAGGTGGGAGGAGAATGAGGAGAGATTTTCTTTCAAACAAGCTTATTTTACCATTCTCCATAGTTAGTTTTCTGCTGTTCTGATCTCACTAATCTCTTTCTCTCTTTTTTTTCCCCCATTGTGCACATCTATCAAATGGATGAAGAATCTGTTTTCCTTATTTGCCATTACTCCATTTTCCTGGAAGTTCTTTTTTGGTTTGAGGAGTGTTTTTGTGCTAAACAGTCCAGTATCTTTGCAAGTACTTTGGGCATGGCAGCCATGTACCCTGGGTTACACAAAGTGTCCCAGAGGACTGAAGGAAGGAAAAAGAATCATCTGTGTGCCTTTCTCAGCGTGAAATCTGACTCATTCTTTCCTCTATCCTGATGATGTGCTTGAAACTACGGTTTCTGAAACTCTTTTCCCTTCCACAGGGAACCTTGCTACCTGAGGCAGACAGATTTGTGCAGTACCTGGAAAATTAATAGGGATGAGATGATAGCAATGGGAAAATATCATGTTACCTATTATTTCCTATGCTTTTTCCTCCCTTACTCTACAGTTCCTCTGGGATTGAGTTAAAGACATGCAGATGCATACACTTGTATGTGTTTGTTTCAGGAAGATATGGAGAATAAATATAGGGGGCAGAACAATAAGTAAGATTAAAAAAATTAAATGTAGCCACATTATGGCTTGCTAATTAACAAGACAGCACTTGCAATTTAATAAACGAGCTGATGACTTCTGGCATTACTGCAGTATTTCCTAAAGACATATTGTGGAGAAAAATCATACTTGTTTTTTCTCTTGCTGCTGCTTTTTTCCCTTTACAAGTCATCACAAGCTAATTACCCACAAGGATTAGCTTTTTCAGCAGGTTATTCTCACAGTGTGTTGTTTTGAGCTGAACTCCAACTTGGAACAAATGAAATCATTGAGAAGAGGAAGCGGAGATTAATCAGCTAATATTGAAGGAAACTTGATTACACTGAACTTGCTGAGCATATAACCCCTTGCATTTGCAACCCAAAAAATATTAATTAAAATAATTAAGATTAAAGAGTAGTGACAGTAAAGAGCTTTGTTTCCCATCCCATTTATATTACAGAAATGTCTTGCTTTAAGAGACTCTTGAAATACGTGGTTGACCTTACCCTGATTTCCAATGTCCTTAGCCCCTGTAAATTGTTCAACCAGGACTTGTTTTTTCCTCACATTTTCAGTTATACAGGGATTTGAGTTGTACTATGTAATGGGAAATGCTCCAGGTGAGAATACATGCTTCCTGTGGATCAGAAAATGAAACAATTATGTTCAGTTTAAAAAGTATTTAAAAATCCCTCTCCATTTCTCCACTGTTGTTAGCTGTTCCTTCTCCCTTCTTCATGTAAGGAACAGGTGGAAAGTGAATTGCCTATCACACAAAAGCAGGACCTAACCTTATCACCCTGGGGTGAAGAAATACTTGTTCAAAAGGTGATGCTTGAAAAGGTAGAGAGAGGGGAAAGCCCTGCATATCAGAAGGAGAACAGAACAAAGGCAGTCAGGCTTTCACAGTGTTTTCCTGACTGCAGCCTGAATTCTGCAGTTGTCTGCTGGTACTCCAGTGCTGACAAGCAGAGAGCAGGTCTGAGTAACTGAACAGCACAAAGCAATGTGCTGTGTAAACCTGGTGAGGCCAAAGAGGTTGAAAGAAGAGTTTTTCCTCAACATGGGTGTTTGTTTTTTTTTTTTCCACTCAGGAGCCTTAAATACCCTTATGAAGAGGATAATACAGATTTCAGTTAAGTTTGCAGGAATGGAAAATAAAATCCTAAATTCTGCGTGTGTCAGTTTTGCACAAGTGATGGTACAGATGCTTTTCTGACATATCAGTTTAAATGCATTCATGGTTTCTGTAAAGAGATGTAGTCCAAACTCCATTTTTTTTTGTTTCAAGGTGTATCTTTGATATTACTTGAAAATGTCCTAAAATTGAATCTCGTAGGAGAATGAAAGTAAAATTTTCTTCATAGATGATACATTTTCTGTCTTTCTCTTTTCAAAACTACTGCTGCCTTCAGTGTACCTTTTTGTGCAGTGGATCCCTAATTTTTATCTCTAGTTGTGGAGACTAGCAATGTTTGCAAAGTTTTTTGAAGGCAAGAAGTACGGTTTCTGTGGTTGTAAATATGGTCAATTAATGAAATTTCTTGCACCAATTAAGCTATAAATTCTGCTTTCTACTGAGGGCAGGAATATTGCTTTTGTTGTTAACAGATATTGCTTTGTTCATCCTGAGTGCTTCTCAGCACTAATTAACTATTAATTCCTGTTATAAGCACAGAAATCAGTTACTTTCGTTTTTCTGATTTGGGTGGAAATTCATTCCAGTTAGGCTCTTCTTTTTCCAAAATGGATTTCCAACAGATAGCAAGAACAGCCTTGTAAAACTGCGTAGAATTTAGCATATTTATGTGTTGCAGCTGAAAAGGGGAGAAAAAGTTTTGCCCCATTTTGTTTTCTTCTGACTCCTGAAGAGAACTAGCATGAATCAGGAGTTCTTTCCTTGCTGCAGTGACTTATCCAATGACACCATACAGGAACGAGGTGACCCCTCAAACTCCTTTTAGTCAGACCTGAGGAAAAAAAAGACCACGTTTTTTGGTGAAAGAAAGCATCGTGATTTTGGTCAGTGGAGACTTTGCTTTCTGAAATCTGTTTTGTTGTTTAGCCCAGAAACTAGTTAGAAATGTGTGATCTGAAGAGTTAAAACCATGGCAACTCTGTGCTAAATAAAACAGGACAGGTTAACAGAAGTGATAATGAACATACTTGCAGGGAGCAGTCAGGTAGCAAGAAGAATGCTGAGCTTTTGTTCAATGTGGGGGATGCTACAGATAGAATATATTGGGATTTGAATGTATAGCTTATGCTATGGGTACAGAAAGGTGGTAATTTATACCTGTGGTTTGTATTAACCTCAATTTCTTACACAGATTTTCTTATCTGGGAAGGTGATCTTCCATTTGAGCACAAAGGATAAAGTTGTTTCTTCTCACATGCTGAAACTGCTAAAGATTGCTCCAGTTATTGTACTGCTCAGTACCTCTCAATGCGACGAATGGGTGAAAAGGACAAAGTTTCTCTTCAGAGGAACAGAAAGCAGCAATGCAAAACTCCTTTCTGCAGATGTTCAAAACCTAAATCTATGTTTAAATGTTCTTCATCTTTGTTTGCTCCCCATTGGAGCCCTAGCTTGGAGTGAACCTAAATCTAAATAAACTCTCAGGTGTTTGATCCATTCTTGGGTTACCTAGAGGCCCCTTTTCAGCTGTATTTTTGGTTTGGTTTTGTTTTTTAATATCTTTACTGCTGTCACCTATGTTTGTCCTTACCTTACTGATTTTTTTTTTCCTGTACAAGTTGTCAAATTGACAATTCAAACAGTAAAAAACCTACAAAGTCTCTACAGAAATTTTGAATATGCATTATTACCAAATACCTTAAATTTAGCTTCACTGGAGTGAAGAAATAACAAGAACTAAAATTTTACTGATTGTGAAGAAAGAGAACATGTTGGACAGTACTAAAACAGGAATTATAACTAATGGATTAAAAAAGAAACAAAACAGTTTGGTGATTACATTGAGCTAAATCCATATCCTCTTCTGATTGACCATCTCTAGTCTCACAGCTGGGTAAGCAAATACTGATCAGCAGTATATGTTCTTGCTGTACTTGAGGCTGTAGCAGAATATATCAGCATGCCTTTGGACCTAGATAGCGCCGTTATGGAAAAAAGAGCCTCTAAAACATGGGAATTGCTTATTTGGTGTACAGTAGCAGAGGTCACCATCCACACTCCAGTATGTTCTGGTAGCAGTGTTCTAGCATCCTTTTTTAATGCAACGAGACTTCAAAATTGCATTCAAATGTTTGCCATTTAAGTTGTCTTTCTCTCACCCTCTTTTTATTCAACTGTTGACAGTGAACAGTAGAGACTGGACCAAGTTAAATGATCTGCTGGATGTCAGCCTGCAGAAATGTGGTGGTTTTTTTTTTTTTTTTTACCCTTAAGCTATGGAATATGGGTTTTTGCTTAGGTCTCTGTAGACCCATTGTCTGATCCTGCTGCAGTTTCAGAGGTATCTCTGCAGTTCTGCAAATTCCAGACTTTTAATAAAATTCTCACTTGCTGCAACCTGCTAAAGATTGAGAATTCATGGATTTTGAATGACTAGGATCACTCTGAACATTTGTTAAGGATTTTGATCCGTTTCCAGCTGAGCTGTCTTTGGCTTGGAGGTCTGGTTGTCTTGCTGACTGGGTCATGTGTATTTTTTCCTCTGTCCTGACAAGCTGTCAGTTTTGTGTTGATATCTCTATGTGGTCTCTTTCTGATTTCTTTTTTTTAGAATATGGTTAGTTTCTCCTGCTTGCTGTTTTATCTCAATTTAAACTAGCCAGTGTGTTTCTTTTACTGCAAGACATAACAAAACAATATTATAGGATATATGCAGCTGAATTTTTTTCTGTATCTTAGTTGGGTTATGCTAATAACACATTTAGCACTTCTATACAGCTTGAAATGATTGCACAGAGAGGCAAATGGAGGAAGAATTATCATTTTGTCTTTTAAGTGGTGAGAACTGAAGCAACTCACTCAAGCTCTATAGTGTGTTGGCATAATATACCTTCTTTTATTTTGAGAAATGCACTTATGTCTTCCAAGTAACAAAAGTAACAGCATCACTTTATCATCAGTAAAAATCAAAAGTCCCTTCTGGTAAAATCTGTGAGTACTCAGTGCTTCAAAAAGGTACCTTACAAACCACGAAGATCCTCTGTGATGTGAAGGAAAGTCAGATTGTTTTAACGCTGATTGTATCATCAGTAATTTGCATATATTATCATTTAATTCCATTTTCTAACATTTTTATATATTATTTATATTTTCACAGCCACTACTGCAAAAATTTAAAATAAAATCGAATAGTGAAGTATGCTTTGGAAAAACACTTTAACCTAGGATGTTGGAAGAGATCTCAAAGTGGAAGGAAGGGTATATGATAGGTTCTAAAATAATACTAGCTTCCTCTGAGTTCACTTTCTGTGGCTGCTACTTCAGGATTGTAGGACCATTTGATAAATGTTGAATGATAAAGGATGATATCATGTGAATAAGTAAGGAAAAGCAAAAGTTTTACTGAGATTTTGCTTGAGGGCCTAAAGTCAAGTCAACATTTAGCAATTATTCTACACTGTTGTTTTGCTGCAGCATAATGTTTTGGACATCTTCCTAACCATTTTGGCTTCTTTCTAGCACCTTTTTTTTTTTTAGTCTGTTTGGACTCAGTGATTTGTAATCTTTGTATGAGTTAACATTAAGTGTGTTCTCCACTGTATCATTCTGGTTATTATTGAAAGTATGTATAGGACTGGATTTAGAATAGATTCCTCTAGTTCATTTTCAATTGGCAGCAAACGGTTGGTTACTGTACTTATAAAGTTTTGCGCCCCGTCTTCTGTTGTCTTCACTGAAACCAGCTTTCCTAGTTTACTCATGAGTGTCCTAAGGGACAGCACCAAGTGCATTACTGAAGTCAAGACAGATTGTCTCTAATGCCTTCTCCTTATCTGCTAGGCCTATTATCCTGTCACAGAAGGCAATTGGATCATTTTGATGCCATTTGTTCTTGACAGATCCATGTTGGCTGCTTTTTATCACCTTTATTATCCTGTAGGTACTCTTAAATTGACTCTTAAGTGATTTGTTCTAGTATCTTTTTGAACACTGAAGGTAGACTGGCTGATCTACCTTCCAGGACCTCTTCCTCATTTTGGAAATATTCATAAAGTCTGCCCTTCGTCAGACCTTTAGAACTTCTCTTTACATGTTAGGCTCTAAAAGGTAGTCATTACAGATTCACAGATTTAATTGGCTAGAGTGTACTGAGTACCCTGGGGGTGAATTGAATCAGGTCCTGTCAACTTGGATGCATCTAATTTATCCAAATGTTTTTTTTTACTACTTTTTTCCCTTTTATTCCAGCACTGGGGTCTAATTGTAGTTCATTCTGCTCTGATGCACAACTTTTAACCAAATGACTGAAACTCTTTTAGAGGTTTACATGCATGTATTATAAGCATCCTGCTATATATCCCGTTTCAACTCTCCAGTGAGCTTAACATCTTTACAAGACAGTTGGGTGTATTTCAAATCTTACAGTTATGCTCTGGAACAAATAAGTATATTAGTGGTGAAATTTTATTTCCTGAAATTCACGTGTGATCCAGTAGTAGCTGCCAATACACTTTTAAAAAGATGTGCAAGTAGAAAGATGATATACTCTTCATTCCCAAAGCCTTTTCATGAATAAACATGAATCTGCCACGTGATCTTTTCTAATGAAACTCCCCAAAAAAATAGCTTTTAGGTCTAAATCTTTCTCTGATTGTAAGGATGGATTTTCTTTGAAAATTTGATTTTTTTTCCCCTCAGGCAGAATTTATGATTTTAAGTTTTGGTATGCTTCTTATTTTGAAGAGTAAATAAGCTGTGAATCCACTGTAATGCATTCTTTTGTGTTTTGCTTTTTCTATATGCATAAGGTATTTCTATCATTGTATATATCTATGTATCTTTATGTCAGATGCCTTTTATATTACTCAGTTTAAATAAATTGTTGGTATGGATTTTCCAGATTGCTCAATTTTCTACTCTTGTTTGAGAGTCACCTCTCAAGCTTAGCCAATTTTTCAGTATTTTTACATTCATTATGCAATACATCCATTCATTTAATGGTAGAAAGTAGAATATGTGGTGTTCTTCACAGTTGCAGAGAGACTTTGCAAAACAATCAAAGTCCTCAAGGACAATTTGTGTGCAGCTGATACTGAGTCAGTGAAGTTCAATGCCTTTTTTAAAAAATATGTAATCACTGCATGTTCTGAGTATGTTTGCTTGTATAATGGTTTGTAAATACACCACAGTTCAAGGAAAATGCTTTTGTTTTTGAGGTTTTCAAAACAGGTACATAGCCTGGGATGCAGAATTGATGCGTGACTTTTAGTTACTTTGACAACCAGTGTAAAAGTATTGCTTCTGTATGTGTGTGTTTAGAGATGAAAGGTTCTTGCTCTCATTTGATTATGGAGTACTTGAGGAGTTGGAAAAAGAGTTTAATGCAGCTCAGAAAAGTCCAAAAGTTAATGTGAAGAAAAATCAATGCAACCATCTCTTCCCTTGCTGCCTTTTGTCTCTGAGTGGTAGAAAACTGAGCAGCACTATCTTGCCCAAGCTGTGGATAAATTAGCTCTACTCACTGCAGTGCTGCAGTTGAAGATTTTAGTAGGCAAATTCTCTCGAGTCTTTGAAGGCTGTATATGGGACTAACATTTAATTAGATGTGAATAGTTATAATGGATCGTTGCTCTTGACTATCTTCAATGACTAATCTACATTATATCCTGGAATACATACCTAAAACTGTGAATACATGCCTTGTGATTTTTTTTTTTTACTGCAACTTTTATGTGCTGTAGGTGGATAAAGCAAAGGCCATAGGTTAGTCTGAACCCCTTGTGCTCTAAGTAAATGACACCCAAAGTCATTTATCGCCTTTATTTCACTTTTAGGTTGTTAACTGGTTATACTAGGATGTGATCATACTAAGAAAATGGAGTTCTGTTGTGCAGCATCTTCTGGAGCTTAACAGTTTTCTATTGGCACTCCACTGGAAAGGAGCTTCTGAACATTCTTGGTATGAAAATGGTGGCTGGCTGAAAATAGCTAAGGGTGCCAAATGGCTGTAGATGTGAGAGGCAGATTTCAGTCCTGACTTTAAAGATCTGGAATAGGATGCTCTGGCTGAAATACAGCAGAGTATTTCATCAATGTAATTCTAAATCAGGATGAAATGTAATTCTAAATAATCAACTTGAACTTCACTTTCACCCAGTCAAGGCTGTGTTTCATCTTGTACAGTGTCTTTCTTCCATTTTTGCCCAGCAATCTGTATGTGCTATGAAACAAATGTTTTGGCTTCAGTGAAATTTCATTTTGACAGAGATGGTTCTGTCAGTATTTCCTCTTTATTTGGCCATAGTTCTGCATTCTAGGGGGAATCCTAGCTACGGAAGCACTGATCAGCTAGGGGATACTGCAGTCTTTATTGGACAGTTACTGTACTCTTATTTTCACATTTTCCTGAGAAGTTTTGCAGTCAATTCTTAAAGGCCCATGTCATGAATTAAAATATTGAGAACAACAAGTGTTTTTGGATGTGCTTGCAGAAAATGAAACTGAGTATCTGAGTTTCTGATGAAAAATCTTTCAGCTTACTAAACTATTACTTCATTTAAATATTCATATTTTAAATATCATTTCATATTATAATCTCCTAGGAAATGTTAAATTAGGTATGAGTGTTGTAATTTTAAGTACTGTATACTTTATTGACTACTTGTGAGATTCATTTGTTTTGTTAATTTGTCTCAAATGTTAACTCAAATACCAAATTACTTTGTTCAAAAAGGTGATCTTTTCTACCCTCGTGTTAGAAGAGAACTGTATTTCATGGAAAGTTTGTTTTCTGCTGAGAGTGTTCATTTTTCTCAACTAATTAGAAGCTCATTCAGGGATATGTAACATGAGTGACTTGAATGTTGTACTCATTCTGCCATGCTGATTATGTAGAGAATTGTTGAGTAAGATGTCAGGTGACAGGGCTGCTGTGACTTTTTGGAAGGGTTAATAGAGTAAGAACTTCTATAGTAAGCTAGTTATCATACAGAGCATAATTTCTAGTTAAGATACTATGACTATCCAATGCGTTTTATAAATACAAGGATTTTTTTGGTATTGAAATACCTGGATTTAACACTTCATAAATATTAACTGTTAATTTTTAATATTTGTTATGTAATGAATATTTCAGTAAGATAACAGCTGGAAACATCGTTCAGACTGTACGTTGAGGATATGGAGGTATGGAAAATTCCCATTTCTTCCAGAAAATATGAATGATGTTCTTATTTGGTTGGAATGCAAAGAGGAGCAATTTCTGGGTTGCCCAGGTTTTCTACACTGTTTCTTCTATACAGCCATCTTGAAAGTGTTGTATTTGTGCAGAAGTAAGGAGTATTGCCCAAGCTGAGTGCTGGTATAATCAAAGTGACTCATTAATGTATTTCTCTGTAAGGGGGGAGATTCATATGCCCAATGTTGTTTTAAACTAAACACTTTGTTTCCCATCTCGTCTACCTGCTTACAGATGTATTATATTAGTAGGATCCTTAAGCAAGAAATATCTTGCTAAGCAACAACCTCATAAAAACAAATAAAATGTTACTAGCCTTGTCTTCAATTGCAGCTCTTCACACACTATCCAATTTCAATCTGTCTAATAACTGATCTTTATTCTTTTCAGTACTGTCCTATTTCCAGAATGAGCCCTTGGCCAGGAATTTTCCAATAGCAATTTCAGAAAAAGAAGTTCACAAGGTGTTTGAAAATGCGGGTATATCTTTAAGTGAGAACTAACTTGGATCATTAACTGTGTAAATGTATTTCTCAAAGTTAGTATGGAGATCCTAAATCACTTAGTGCTTTTTTGATGTACTGTTTTCTTTCTAATATTTGAACGTTCTTTCTTTTGATATGAAGCACAATATCTACTAATTGGCTTATTTTGACATTTAAATATTTTTACTTTTTAAACTAACAAAGATTTCAACAGAGTGGGATTTGAGACTTTTCGTTTATAATATGATTTAATTATGAATATGACTGTTAGGGAAGTCAGCTTTTGAAAATAGGAAGGTGTTACTGAAATATGTTGAAAAAACAGTATTAACTGTGAAGGACTTTGCAGGAATATCAATGAGGCAAGTTTGTGTTAGGTAACAGAAGCCCACAGGCAGAAGTTGATATATTACAAAAGACAGCATTTATGGCTCATTAGATAAAGTCACAATTCAACCCAGTGTTCAACATGAGGCTGATGGGGGAGGGGGAAGCATGTAATTAATCAGGTGGTGTAGAAGAAGGAAGACAGTTGAAGGAGAGGTCCATTTTTAAAGTGAAATGTGTAAAAACTTGGCAGTGGAAGAACTGGCTTGCTCATGTTCTCTTTTGAGAGGAGCTTGGCATGTAAAAATCGCAGGATGCAGGAGTAATACTTCAAAACACTTCAACATGGTAATAGTGAAGTACGGTATCACAGAAGAGTTGATGTTCCTGGTGTTTTTATAGTTCTGCCTTATGTCCCATAGACCTTTCTGAGCAAAGTACTTTTTACAGCGGTTATAAAATACTCGAAGAATACTCCCATTTAAGTGGCCAAGAGGTTAAAGGGGCACAAGGCTACCCTGGCTAGGTAATGGACCAGAACAGCAGCCAAGGAAGTTGTAAACTTCAGACTGTAGATCCTCATATCAGTTATCTTGGCAACCGGTACGTAACTGCCTTGTTTGTCTTACTCGCGAGCTGACAGGCTGCCTGGTGCAGGCCGTGCTCTGACTGTGCGGTCCTTTGAGCTTCAAACTTCTGCCTGGGATCTGTTCAGAAGAAGTGAGGGAAGTGCACGGTTTGATGTAGGAATTCCTGGGGAAAAACTGCTTTCTGGCAGCTGCGCTTTATATCAAGTATTTATTAATGCTGCAGCCTTATTCTTTTTCATGACTGTCATGTTTGTGCTTGTTGTCGAGGTTATTTTTGAACATTAATTGGCAGTTAAAGTAACCTTGTCCAATGCTCTTTTGCTGCTGCTTTTCCCTTGGTTGCTTTTCTCTTCTCATTCTCTACACTTCTAATAAATATTTTAAATTCAGTTGTTGCTTTTTATTGCACTTTGGTCACAGAAGATGGAGAGCTTGGCTTAATCTGTACTCTGGAAAGTAGATAAGCAGAAAAAATGGGAGCAGAGAATTCCTGGGTCAGTGGACTTGGAAACCATCACACAAATGTAATGCTACAAAAATTCTTCTATAACTCTAACTTCAGTGAAGCTGCAGTTCTAAATTTTAATTCCAACGTATGGATTTATATTTAAAAAAAAGACAACAGAAATATCAGAGGATGCAGGCAACTGTGCTGTAGTTCAAAGGAGAATATGAGGTTTACTTTTCAAAAACGCACCTTTTTTGAGTTGGCTCAATATTTTATAAAGTCACTTCTGGCCTTCTTTTAGATTATTGTTGGATAATTATGAAATGAAGCTCACACCTTTGTTAGAAAGGGGTAAAAAATTAATGCATGGAGAGGTGGAATTGAGAACATGGGTGAGTTCAGTGGTTAGTGCTCCAGTCTAGGATTTGTAGTAGGCGTGGCGAGGAGACGGTGTGTGACGGGGTCAGGTTCCCTATGCTCAGGGCTTGCCAGGTGCTGTCCCATAATAGGACAGCGTGTATGCAAGGGGTGTAGACAAAGCAGGACGAGAATATTTAAGTGCCTGCTACATTTTAATAAACGCCATTTTGCTTCACCTATACTTGGGGTCTGTGTGAGCATTTGGCCCCGACCTGGTATGGGGTCGGTTTCGCTGGCAAAGCAGCATCTTATGGGGTGGAAAACAAATGTTGCAGAGAGAGCGGCAACAAGTGGTGACCCCGACGTGATCTACCCTGTGAGTAGTAGCTGCCCGGCGTGCCCGTAAGGCGGTGGAACCTGTGGGGTATTGGCAGGTCGCCTACGGAAGACACACTGCGGTGGAACCTGTGGGGTATTGGCAGGTCGCGTGTGTAACTATGGATCAAGTAATTAAGGTACTTTTATATTTTTGTAAAAGTTATTGCGGTAAAACCGTTCCTTCTAAGAAGGAGATTGCGGCCGTGTTATCGCGGCTAGAAAAGGAGGGTGAGCTGGACTCCCCTCAACAGGTGCTCGATTCAAATCGGTGGGACTCACTTACTTCGGCGCTGTGCCAGCGCGCCATGTCCGACCAAAAAGCCTCAGAGCTTAAAACGTGGGGCTTGATACTTGGGGCTCTTAAAGCGGCAAAGGCAGAAGGAGGGTTCGGGGAGGACCGGAGCGTGACGGGGGCTGCCGGGAGCGGGTCTTTGCTTTCTTATAGATCCAGCGAGGCAAAGATGGCGGCGACGGCGGAGAGCGGAGGCGGAGAGACGGAGAAGAAGGAGTCGCCGAGTCAGTCATGTGAGCCGACAGCCCCGCCCTCGCCTTACCCTGCTCCGTCTTTATGCCCTTCTTTGGACAAAACGTCTCAGCCAGAACCGCCCCTTGAAGAACGCGATAGGGCGGTAGGCGGAGCGGGGCGGGGGAGCCCGCGGCTGGGAGGGAGCCCGCGCCGGCGGGGGAGCCTGGTTACTGACTGGGCTAAAGTTAAAGAGAAAGCGAAAGAAAAGGGCCTAGCGAATCCAGCCGCGTTTATAGTTAACCCTACAAACACGGGCGCTTTCTCTATCGCATTGGGTTATTGCGGAATCCGATTGGCCCTCTACATGGCCTACAGGGGCGGCACAGATGATAGCGGGAGTGGGAGGAACAACGCCCACCCGGAGGTCCGCCCAGATGGTTGAGATTATCGTAATCAGCAGGGATGGTTCCCTGGAAAGGCCTGTTCTGCTACAGCAGAACAGGGGCAGCACGCATAACAATTTATAGTGGGGGCCACGATCTGTCAATTGTCAGCGCAGTATGCGATCCCACTGCGCTGGAGACAGGAAGTGCGACCTGTCTGGGTGGATCAGTGGTCCTTACCGACAGAAAAGCTTGTAGCGCTTCACGCATTAGTACAGCAAGAGCTTCGCTTAGGTCATATAGAACCCTCTCTTAGTCAATAGAACACTCCTGTATTTGTGATAAAGAAGCGGTCAGGATCTTATCGCTTGCTGCATGACTTGCGCGCAGTTAACGCTCAGTTAGTGCCTTTTGGTGTAGTTCAGCAGGGTGCGCCCGTACTATCCGCCGTGCCTGCAGGCTGGGGGGTTGTTGTTATCGATTTGAAGGATTGCTTTTTCTCCATACCCCTGGCTGAGCAAGACAGGGAGGCTTTTGCCTTTACGGTTCCTGTCCGTAATAACCAAGGCCCGGCTCGTCGGTATCACTGGCGAGTGCTCCCACAAGGGATGGCGTGCTCTCCCACGATCTGTCAGATAGTGATTGACAGAGTCCTGAGTCCGGTCCGACAGTCCCCTAGGCAGTTCCTCCTGCTGCACTATATGGATGATCTACTGCTATCATCCCCGACCCCATCGGGGCTCCAGTCATTAGAAGCCCAAGTGGTGACGCTCCTGACATCAGCCGGCTTCACTATTTCTGCTGAAAAGATCCAGAGAGGATCGGGGGTCCAGTTTTTAGGATATCGGCTGGGAGACAAAACTGTCCACCCAGTCGGGGTTGACATCAAACCCCGGATACGCACGCTATGGGATGTGCAGAAGCTAGTAGGAGCCCTACAATGGATTCGAGGGGCACTGGGGATCCCTCCTCGCCTCATGCAGCCATTTTATGAGCAGCTTAAGGGCTCGGATCCGAACGAGGCGCGTTCCATCACGCCCGAAATGGCAGAGGCATGGAAGGAAATAACAGAATCCTGTTGTCAATCGGCTCTGTCTCGATATGATCCTGGAAAGGAGCTAGAAGTGGCTGCCTGTAAATGCGAGAGTGGGGCGGCTGCTGTTATAGGCCATGACTTGGGAGCCAAACCGCAACCATTGTGGTGGCATTTTTCCATTCAGCCCACGCGTGCGTACTCCTCCTGGCTGGAAATATTGGCTAGGCTTCTTCGTAAGTGCCGTCATACAGCTGTCAGAACCTTTGGACAAGAACCTTCTATTATCTATCTCCCTACATCATTTCGTGATTCTTTACCACTCCCAGAGCCCATCTTGCTTGCTTTGGAAGGGACGTCAGCTTCCCTCACATTTGCGGACTCGCCCCCTATTTTCGAACTGGCGAGACCATTGCAGCTGTCGTTACGGTGCAGGGTGCAAGACTCGCCCGTGGAAGGGCCTACCCTGTTTACCGATGCATCATCATCAACAGGGCAAGGGGCAGTAGTGTGGGAAACAAATGGTCGCTGGGATTCCATAATCTTCACA
This sequence comes from Phasianus colchicus, assembly GCF_987193195.1. Taxonomy (NCBI): domain Eukaryota; kingdom Metazoa; phylum Chordata; class Aves; order Galliformes; family Phasianidae; genus Phasianus; species Phasianus colchicus. The sequence goes on from NC_143449.1 coordinate 10,190,705, forward strand.
GATCCGGGCGCCAGCGTTCAGATGCTCGAGGTCAGGGCTGTTGCGATGGCGATTGTTTATTGGCCCTCCCTTCCCTGTAACATAGTCACAGATTCTGCTTTTGCAGCTAAGCTCGCTTTGAAAATGGGCCAAGAAGGCATCCCTAGTACGGAAGCAGCGCTTATCTTAGAAGATGCTTTGTGCACCCGAGTAGAGCCTATAGCAATTTTACATGTAAGAAGTCATTCGGATGTACCAGGATTCTTTTCAGAGGGCAACGCAGCCGCAGATGCGGCTGCAGGGTCCCGTGTCCTGACGAGCCGGAAGGCCAGAGACCTCCACTCCACGCTTCACATAGGCGCCCGGGCACTCGCTCGAGCCTGTGGTATTTCCATTACAGCTGCAAGGGATGTGGTGCAGGCCTGCCCTCACTGTAATTCAGCTCCTGCTATTGGGGCGGGGGTCAACCCCCGCGGCTTAGGGCCGCTGCAAATATGGCAGACGGACTTTACGTGGGAGCCGCGAAGGTCACCTCGGTCGTGGTTGGCAGTTACTGTTGACACAGCCTCCACGATGATCGTGGCTACCCAACACGGAAAAGCTAATTCTACCTCGGCCCAGGCCCACTGGGCTGTAGCTATTGCGGTCCTTGGCTTGCCAGTGCAGATTAAAATGGACAACGGCTCATGTTTTACATCACGGTCCACCAAGGATTGGTTAGAGGCCTGGGGAATTCAGCATACTACGGGTATTCCGGGAAACTCACAAGGACAGGCCATTGTTGAAAGAGCTAACCGCCTCCTCAAAGAAAAGATCTATGTTCTTGGGGAGGGGGAGGGATATAACAACAGAATCCCAATAGCAAGACAAGGAGAGATACTGGCCAAAGCTCAGTTTGCCTTAAATCACTATGAAAGAGGGGATGCCAGCAGGGCACCAGTAGAAAAGCATTGGCGACCCAGAATTCTAGAGGAAGGCCCTCTAGTCAAAATAAGAACGGAGGCAGGAATATGGGAGCCAGGATGGAGGATTCTAGTATGGGGTAGAGGGTATGCTGCTGTAAAACATGTCAATACGGGAAGTGTCATGTGGATCCCGGCGAGAAAGGTCAAACCAGATCTGATGAAAGAGAACAGTAACGAGGGACTCTGAGTTTTGCAGGTATGGCTCCTGTGAACGCCGAAGAAGGAGACAGCCCAGGAACCCCAAAAGAAGGCCGGGAGAAGCGTGGAGGAAACTCAACCGTTGCTGCCAACGAGAAAACGCGTTTCTAACAGGCAAATGCTATGTTTAGTGTGTGTGGTGGTTATTGCTTTATCACAGGGAGCGAGGGAATTCACCTTTTGTCACTGTCAGGGAATTTACGGGTTACTTAGGTAAATAAGACGAGCCAAAACGACTTTTGCTTTAGCTTGCAATCGGCAACCTCACTCTTTTGCACTTGCCTAATGGGCATCCCTCAATACGCGTTAGAAGCCTTTGCGAGGTACACTACAAACCATTCCAGCTGCCGTAACAACACCGATCTAGCTAGCCAAACGGCATGTTTGATAAAATCTCTGAACGACCCTGGGGTTGCTGCAGCACAGAGCTTGGCTCAGATAGAACGCCTAGTATGTTGGTCAGTTAAGCAGGTGAATTTAACAACATTAGTATTGAATGCGATGCTAGAGGACACAAACAGCATTCGGCATGCGGTGCTGCAAAACAAAGCAGCCATCTACTTCTTGCTCCTGGCACAGGGGCATGAATGTGAAGACCTAGAAGGAATGTGTTGCTTCAATCTTAGCGACCACAGCGTATCCATCCATAAAGCGCTGAAAGCCCTGCGAGACCATACGGAGAGGATCCAGGTGGACGACGACCCCATCGGAGACTGGTTCAAGAAGACGTTTGGCAACTTCGGGAGTTGGATTGCGAAGATCGTTAAGGGCATAGTATTAGCACTCTTAGTAATTGTGTGTATTGCTGCTATTCTGCCGTGTGTGATTATGTGCTTTCAGAATTGCTTGCTAAGGATTATGTAGTAGCTTATGGACCAATGCATAGAGTATAGAGTATCACAGGTATCGGGAACAATTGTAGCGTTTGCGTTCGCGCTGTTACGGGATATTACTGAGCATAGGGAGGGGGAGATGTAGTAGGCGTGGCGAGGAGACGGTGTGTGACGGGGTCAGGTTCCCTATGCTCAGGGCTTGCCAGGTGCTGTCCCATAATAGGACAGCGTGTATGCAAGGGGTGTAGACAAAGCAGGACGAGAATATTTAAGTGCCTGCTACATTTTAATAAACGCCATTTTGCTTCACCTATACTTGGGGTCTGTGTGAGCATTTGGCCCCGACCTGGTATGGGGTCGGTTTCGCTGGCAAAGCAGCATCTTATGGGGTGGAAAACAAATGTTGCAGAGAGAGCGGCAACAAGGATTCTTGTGTGTGTGGGATATTGCACACAAGGCTAGCTGAAAGGTATGCTGTAGAGCAGCAGAGCTGTTGTAATGTCAGCAATGCAGAACAATGTAGAAACACCGTTATTCCATCTCTTCCTAAACTTTCTTTTAATCTTAAGTACTTCTCTATGCTCCAGTACAATTGCTCTTTTTAGTATTGCAAACACAGTTCCTCGACTGGCCTTATTAAACAAGTGGTATTTTTCTTTCATCCATTTCCTCACATTCCTGTTTCCTCAGACACATTTTAACATGAACACCAAACAAATATTACACCATTAAAATCTGTAGACTAGAGATCAATCTTACATTTTAAATGACTTCTTAGTTCTCAGTTTTATCATCTTTTACAATATTTTACAGTTTGATAATATATTTGCAGTTTAACATCTGCATAAATAATTTTAAACTGCAATTCATAAAAATACTTGGAGGCAATTCCTGCATATTGCATCTAAGAACAACTGTAAGTTCTTTGGAATGCACAGTAAACTGAGGAGTGGTGCAATAAATCACTAAACAATAGCTCATGATATATTTAGTAAGGTGATGCTGCTGTGATTATCATCTAATTTATTTACGTCTCAAAGAATGCACTGAACATTTCGGTCCCAGGCAGAAACTGATTTTGTGGGTTCCAGTGTAAAGGAAAGACAGTTCCTCCTGTTTTAAAAGTTCTACAGTATGTAAATGAAATAATTCTTGTAGTATTCAGGAAATGGTAATGAAGTATATTTATGCAGATTAATACAAAGCAGAAGAAAAGATAATTGCAGGTTCAGTCTTGAAGAGGTGTGTGGAGATTCAATCAGCTTACAGTGGCATGGAGGAAATTTTTTTCTGACTTCACTTGAATCTTGTACACACAGCTTCACATTTTACAGTCTCAAAGGACCTTCTTGTGAAAGCCATTGATACTTGGATACTCTATTGTGATGCTATTGTCATGTACTTCTCTCTTCAATGGATAATTAGCATTAAACCTTGGTTTGGACAGGCTGGTGTTGGAGTGGTTAGTAGCAGTGAATCAATACTCAAATTCCTTTTAGAATTACTGAATTTTAAGAATACTTTTTTAAAGCTCCATTTAATCTAGAAACAGGCTGAAAACCTACTGGTTAAAACTATGTGCCAGCTGGGATGTGCAGCTGTTTGTCTTCATTTTTACATAGGCTTCTCTTGGTAGGTTTCTCTTCAGAGAGGGAAGGCTTGTAAACAGCTGTATGCTCATTGACTATGCCAGATGTGCCCTGCTATAATGTCCTGCTATATCTGGCAGTTGAATTGACTCAGGTGAAAGTTGATGTTAATGCATTCTTTCAAATAGGTAGAATGCAGCTGTCTTTTAATGGGTTTTATTATGTGGACTGTACTCCAAAAGGGAAAGATGCATGTTCTGATGAGCTATGAGCACTCACACAGTTAATTTGCTTTTGATCAAGAATATTCCTTTGCCTTGTATTTGTACACTTCCATCCCATATTGATGAAATGTGGACTCTGAAGATGAATCTGACTCTTCTATAAGACTCAAGCAAAGTCTAGGTCTGAGTGCTTTTAAATTATATCACTCTATCTCAGTAGGCTTCTTCAGCAGTAAGATACATGCTGTGATTTTTTTCATGGTTAAAAATGGAGAATACCATTCTTTTGCTTTTATAAAGTTTTTATTCTGCTTTCTCACTGATTCTCAAGATGGGAGTGTAACAATTTGCTGTCAGTTTTTTCGTTGATGTTTTTTCTTTGGTCACTTAAACCTCTAAAGCTTGTTTATTTTCTGTTCTCTAGCTGCTTATTAATAGATGAAATGTATTACTTGCTCTGTATCCCCAGATCCAGACTTCTCAGGGGAAGTTCACAACTGAGTGGAAGTGTAAGCCAAGTTCGTTTAATGTTTTCTGTTATCCTACTTGGCACTGTGGCATGATGACCCTGTTTTGCATACGTTGAAGGAGCTGAGTCTCTCCTATTATTTAGATCTGAAACCTGTGATGCTAATATAGACGAATATAGATGGTCAGAGTAGCATTTAATCTCTTGTCATGTGGAAGTGCTGTTTGATTCAGACTCCCAACTTTCTGTAAGTATTTTTGTGAGTCATCTTTCATCATACTGTTAAATGAATGAAAAAAAGTAAAAAGAGACCCTTAGCAAGTCAGTAGTCCAGCTGTGGATGTAGGATTCTAAGATGCTTGTGTTATAGTGCAAGTCATTTCCTGGGGATCATCTGATGTTTGTTATTTTCAAGCAAAGTAATATACTGTATTTCCAGCATGATCTCTTGTAAGTCAGTTGCAATCACCTCGTGGTGACAGATTGCACAGACAGAATTTCCTTTCGTTCTTTGATGAGAAGAGGGATTAAGACAGCACTAGCACTTGTGTCTGAGGCAGAAACCTTGGTATTGTGTTGAATGGTTGCTGGGTGTCGCCAAAAGAAATACTGTGCTGTGAAACCGGGGGGAAGCCTTCCAGATAGCATCAATGTAAAGAAAATCTCAACTGTATGTGGTTCAAATGAGATCACTGATGTAGTGTAATGGAAAGCTTGGTATGGTACAACTGTGTGAAAATAAGCTCAATCTGCTGTGACATGAATGATGACTCAGTGTCATAGCTATATCTGGGAAATGATTAGGCTGCTTTGCAGTTGTGAACAAAGACTGGCAAATGCTGTGAGAATGAAGGCAAAGCCTCTGGGTGTGAAAATATAAAACAGTTAAAAAGTAAGGAAATACCAGGATACGTTTAAAAATGTTATTTTAATGCATGGGAAACATTTTAAAAATAATTGTCACTCTTTGGTATGATTGCTGACTCCACAACATCATAAATAATAAAGCTGGAATCAAAGGAGCTTACTTGACTTATCAGACAAAGAATCACCATGAGTTTATTTGCATTAGTTACAAGATTAAATATCCTCTGTCTAGTGATCTTCAATCTAAATCATAGAATCATAGAGTAGCTTAGGTTAGAAGAGACCTTAAATATCATCTAGCTCCAATCCCCTGCTCTTGGGCAGAGCTGAATCCTTTAACTTGAAAGAAACATTTTCATAGAATAAGTAAAAAATGTTCTAATGAATAAGTGGTGGGCTGAAGAGAAGGAATTTTGCCTATTTTCTTTCTTCAACTTCAAAGGTGTTTTTTTATCTATGTGCAAACTGGAAAATAATTAAAAAGAATTATATTTTCTTATTGTCTGTTTAATAATGTATCAACACTATAAGGAGTCAAGATGAAGCTCTGTGAAGTTTTGATCAACTCTGTAAGAGTCTAGGAATTAGATATAAACTATTTTGAAGATGTTGGGATGAATCTGTGATCAGTCCAAGACAAAGGCAGGGTCCTTCTCCCTCTACTGTGTTCTTCAGATCCGTATTCAATCATTGATGTTACATTCTGATGTTTTGTAAACAAATTGTTAGTTTAGACTTGGAGCTCTTCCTTACCATCATGACAACTCAATTGTGTATGAAATCACTTCATTTTGCCTAGGTTCAATCCTTGTTCAGAATTGGAAAAGGATGTTCATTAACCTAGATGTCTGAAGTCAAAACATGGTGCTTTGTTCTACAGTTTCTACCCTTAAGTGTTTAGTTGCACTGCTGCATTATGTTAATTTGGCTAGATACCAGGAAGCCTTTACTCAAAACTTGGGCAAATTATTTCTGCTTACTTGCCTTTCTCTCTGCATTTGTGTTCTCACCTTTGCAAATTCTGGATTTTAATTTTACCACCATCAATTGAAGTCTACAGCAACAGTTCCTAAATAGATATACTGAAGTGTGCTAGAGATACTGCTGCAGACTGTTTTGAGAACACTGTTGGTGTTCTGAACTTTGAGTTTTCAGTGTATGTATGCAGCGCAACAGAATCATTGTTATTTTAGGCTTTCTTGTCTCCTGCTGGCTACAATAATAAAATTAGGAAAGAGATTCTGCAGGCAGCTTGGAATGGTGCTAAGCGTTTTTAACTCCTTTTGAAAGAGGAAGAAAAGAGCAATGATGTGTTATGAAAAGTGAAACCTCCATGAGCAGGATTCTGTCTTCCAGATGGAAAAATCCACAGCAGTGCACAAGTCTGGAGGCATTCCGTTGGCTTGTGCTTAATTCCAAAAGTAAAGCTAAGAGCCCAAGAACAGCAAGCAGGCTTACCTAGCTGTCATTATCTGGAAAAAATCCCTTTGTATTCTGTTCTTCTTACTTGAAGAGGACAGTGTTTTACAGTGACAAACAGTAGAAAGGTGCTTTCAAGTCACTTTCACATCCAAATAGAAGTTTCTTGGGCGTATCGGCATAAAGTGGGGCAGGGATCATTTCTTATTCCTTTTGTACTTATACAGAATGCAAGCTTTCTCTGCTTATGTTTTGACATCATTTGATTTTTTTTTTTCCCTTATTTTTGGAGAAGGCTTTCTTCACTGTCTTCACATGTCTTGCAGCAGAAATGGCGATGATGTGAGCAGTCACTTAGTAGGGAACAGCCAGCGTCACGTGTTGCATTCTCAAATTTAAAATTTAGGCATAACAGATTGGTACTTCTCTAGTATTTCACTTCCGACAAGGCCTGAATATTGTTTTATTCAACTTGTTAAGTAAGCACTTCCATCACCCTTTAAATTAATGTTTGGATTTAAAAACACGAAGATAGATGATACAGCTAATTGAGAACTGTGGATAAAAACTGCTATTGCCTTCTTAGAGATCATGGAACTGTAAAGAGAGAAATAAAGCAAGCTAGAATGAGAGTCGTACAGACGCAAAGAATCATTGCTATCTAGGACAGACATTTCTGAATTTATCAGAAGATAACATTTAACAGTCTGAGACTTAGGAAGACTTTTCTAGCATCTGGGAAATGATGAAGGCAGTTGAAAAACTGTTGACTTCACATGTTTGTCTATATCAAATAAAAAAACAAACAAAAAACAAACCTTATACCTACTGGATTCTAATTATCTCTTTCTTAAGCAACAAGACTTGAATTGTAAAGGTACAGTTTATAAATAACATGGTTTAAGAATGAAAGTCAAATGCCATTGACACTATTACATTGTCGTTCAAGATCTGAAGCAACCTTTGGTTACAGAGAGGAATGAAGGGTATTCTCATCAATGTCACTTCATTTAAACAAAAAAAGACGAAGGAAAAAAACAGTACGCATAGAATCATAGAATCGTTTGAGTTGGAAGGGACCATTAAAGGTCATCAAGTCCAATTCTGCTGTGATGCTCAGGGACATCTACAGCTCGATCAGGTGGAAAAATGCATATGCAAAAATGCACTGTAATGCATCCTCTTGCACTACAGGAATAAAGTTCATTTCTGTTTCTGAAAATCAAGTTAAACAGAGCCTCAGGAATTCTTGTGTTTCTGGAGGTCATCAGCTAACACTTTTCATTTAAACAACATTGTTCAATTATTCCTAATAATAAAGAATTAACAGAAAAACATTCAGAATTAGAGCTACAAATGAAAACATGTGTTTCTTCAGTAAAATTTTAGTTTCTCTGTATTAATAAGTAGACAGGCCTAAGAACAATAAAACAGCAAGGTATGTAGTTAATATCAGACAAGTATCTAAAAGATCTACATATGAATAGTGATGAACTTCTATATTACAAATGTTTTTTACTGCTGTACTGGAAGTGGAATCTATATTATGTAAGTTCAACTAGAAAATACATAGAAGTTTACATAAACAAAGTTACTGTATGCATGAGAATGCCAGGCAGTTTTACATACACTTGTGTCCCTTGTTTGTATCTATTTTTATAGTGACTGAGTATTTAACTTTGCTGACTATCAACCTCCTGCACTTCCATCTTCCTCTGCTACAAACTTGTTCAATAAATGTCTTCTGTGCACATAGTAAGTTTCAAATGCTTTTACTAGAACTGATATATTCACTTATGAATCTGGAGAGGGTAAAGGAAAGAGAAACCTGAAGAGAAACAGTGAGTAAAATTGCAATCTGGTTCTAGGACAATGCCCAAGGAAACAAACCTGGAATCAGAAAATATAAGACCATTCTACATGTTTTTTTTGTTCTTTGAGTGATTCCTTCTTCATTAAACCGCATTTTCTCTAAGTATAGCATGACTTTAATTTTAAAATATTTTGAATTCTAATGGAAAATTGTGTGTTTTTTAATAAGTCATATCTCTAAGGCCAGCAAAACGTTGTTTCTTACATTTTTACTGTTAAATATTTAGGTTCTTATATGCTTAAGTCCCAAGGCTTGTGTCATAGTGTTATGTCTTTGCTAAAAGGGAAATGGTCCATATCTGCAGTTCGCCTTTATGGGATGAAACATTTTAAAACATTTCTTTAGCAAGTCCCAGAACCAAATCTTGACTTCTAGTAAGCAATCTCAGAGGTGTATTAAATGATAAACATTGAAAGTATGCGGAAGTATTATTTGCTAAGGAAATTAATTCTTATGGAAATAGGAAAAAAAAGTATCAGTGTAAGTTTCTGTTATGGACTTCTTCATCTGCCAAATCTTTGAAATATGGTTTTTGCATTCAGCAAAACTTATCTTTTAAAGAATAAAGCTGTCCTTCGGTTCGCTACTGATATAAACATGACAGAAACAAAAGTTATGTACAGTGTAAGATAAGTCAATGACAGTGACAATGGGAACATGATCATACTCTACATATCTACATATTTCTATCTCATGGTTTTTGATAATACTTTCTTCCACAAAAGTGTACTTTTTACCTCCCAAGGGTAAATCTAGGAGACTGTAACAATTGCTTGTTATCTTTTGACTTTTTATTATATTCACCTAGTCATATGAAAATGAATATAGTATAAAACAGTAACTCAGATCATTAAACACACCTTGATCTGTTTTTCAGATCATTTTGGTCAAGTCCACATTCTCCTTTAAAAACTGCACTGTTTCTGACTGTTAGAATTAACTCTTCCATAAGTAGAAATTATATGGGGAGACTTCTCTGAGATAAAAGCTTTTGGTGGAGCAGTTAATATTGTTTAAAAGCCGATATTACAAATGACTGTTCTAATTGCCACAGAGATCTGAGAACTTAGTGGGAAGTGTGCTCTTTTAGGAGGTGCAGAGTGGTGTTGCACATTGAGACATGGTTGTTTAGTCTGTAGAGGCTTGTAGCTCATCATTTACTCTTCTCAGGTAAAAATGACATCCCTAAATTAGAGAACTTGTTTCTCATTTCAAATCTTTGAGTTGGGTTTAATAGACTTTGGTTATAGGAGGACCTATATTTTGTCCAGTAGTCATGTGGATTTATGTGTCTGCAGCTGGTAACTGTCAGATGCCATCACCACAGCAATTGGTAAGAAATGTAAATTTGCAGAGGTATGTTTATGATGGGTATACAAAAAAAAAAAAGCTTTAAATTCTGTTTTTCTCCAATCGTCTGCCAGAGGGCAGAACAGCAGCTGCTTTATGATTTAAAACTTCTTTACCTGTTGCATGGCTTCTGTATTAGGGACAGCTGCTTTTTTTCATTTGGAACTCTGAATGTGGAAATGAGTGAACACTTGATTAAAAACACCTCACTGTTCTCGCTTGGAGTGTTCAAGAAGTAAGCAATTTCTCTGTAGAGCTCAGAGAATGGAAAAATCCCATTCACCTTTTGTCAATAACTTAGCCTATAGGTTTTGATTTGAAATATTTGAGGTATGTGTTTCATTATTTTGCTTATTCTGTGAGAGAAAATGCCTCACAAATTCAGACACTTCAAATAAAGTTTATTAAATTACTTCAAGTATTTTTTTCATTTCCATCTGTTTTCTGGTCCTTTCTTGATTATGTTCAAAACATTCTCTTCTCTTGTGAGTTCCCTTTCTGGCTCTTATGTCTCCCTTTTGGTTCACTGGTCCAGGTATTAATAGATTTAATGAACTGCTTTGAGTTCTTGCATCTTCCTTCATTTTGCATTCTGAGCTGGATTGTGTCCTCCAGAGTTGTTTGAAAATTCAATCATCCTCCATTTGATTTAAGGAACAGTGAATCTCCTGTGCCTCTTCTTTTGTTGATGTTTTGAAAGCATTTTTCAAATGTTTATAATGAAGCTTGATTTCCTCCCTCTATTTGAAATAAGTATTACTTCAGTCCTTCTTCAGGTAGAACCTCAAGTTAGCCATAGGAAACATCAGTGAATTTTCCTTTTTTACTTGAATAACTTGTGTCAACTTCATACTGACCTGTGTAACAATAAGGATGTGCCTGGTGAAGGTTTAAAACAACCAAAAGGAAGATTAACTGTAGACTCTAAACAAACAAAAAAAAAAACCAAAACACATAAACAAACAAAAAAAAACTTTGTAGGTAAAAATGTCTCCAGCAAATTCATACTCTTTCTTAAAGTGTTTGACAATAGCCAGTGGTCCACGAAATCTTACGCATCTCTTAAAAATAAGAGATAGCAAAAGATTTTAACCAAGAATTTTTTCTTCTTGCAATAGTATTTGAGTAATAACTGCAGTAAGGACAGAGCAAGCACCTGAATGCAAATGTTGTGTAACTTTTCTGTGCTCAGTGAAATTACTGAGTTGCATGTTTGGCTTGAGATTAGAAGTGTAGTCCTTCAATGTGTTTATAAAAATGAAGTGCTTACACATCTGTGCTGGAGGCTCTAGCCTGAGCATTCCATGTATTTAGGCTTTGGATGTTACGGTTAGTAAGTGGCACTTAATGTAATCTGTATGACGGAAATCCTTGCTGCGTTGATTTTACTGAACTGTGGGTTTCATTTTAAAAGTCTTATTTGCCAACAAATAGAAGCATTCTATTTTCTGTGTAGAAGGAAGAGAGAATAGAAGGCATTAAGGAAGTCTTAATAATCCATAGAAATTAAATATTAATAAAGTGGCAAGAATCTTTATTCTGTTAAGGATCACCCCACACACAAAAAGATGAAAGTGTAGATAAAAGAGTAGAACAGAAGTTCTTGAAGGAGGTCTGTTTTGGTCAGGACTACTCATAAAACTCATCTGTGGTATGTGACTTTGATCAGAAGTTTTCTCTTTTTGACATGTTTGTTTCTTTTGTGAATTTCTGTCCCTTTATAGATGTGCCAAGGGATATTAGCAGTCCTTTATATTAATTTTAAGTAAAAACAAAGCAAAAATATATTTTACCTAATTAAAACAACTTGGAAAAAATTACAAAAACCAACAGAATGCAAGATTATTTGTGGCTCTAACTTTGAAACACAGTTACTGTGTAATCACAATGGAAGCATTTCCAAATGTTTTTCATGTAAGCATTGTGTTGTACAGATAGAGCAGATATCCTGTAGCAGAAGGATGGAGGTTTCCAATTATGTCAATTAACAAAGTACCTGAATTTAAGAGGTTAATGCAGTGTCAAGGGGAAATAGATCTAGGCTGAAATTGCTAATGGTTGTAAGGAAAAATAATGTTGCTTTATGAATTTTTACTTTGGTACTCCCTATGGATTTGGCTTTTGAAGATGTATGCCAGCTCCTCAGTTCTATCAATATGTACTTTAAAAAAGCACATAATCAAAGTAAAGCTGCACAATCTCTTTTTCCTGGGGCATAACAGCCATTATGTTTGAGAAGGTCAGAGCTGTATGGTTTGATTTGTGCCCCATCACTTCAGTGTTTAACACACACAACCCTTAACCCAGCATTTGCACTTCTGAATTTTAGTCTGCTTGGAGTTCAAAGGAACTTCATCAGCACAAAGTTGTGCAGAGTGCCTTGGAAATAATGATAGCTTGAACTAAAAAGGAAGAAAAGCAATTGGAACTAAATGACATGATGTAAAGCAAAATAAAGCCCTCAAAGAAAAGCACTTCAGAAGTAGCCATTTAATTAGCCTACCTTTTTACTCCTTTAGTTTTTGATGCTGCAGGTGTCAGTACCTTAATGTGTAGATAAGTATACAGCACTTTTTCTGCTTTGTTTTATACATGGCAATAGGACAGATAGTCCCAGAGGATTCCTTTCTATTACAGATTATTCCCAATGTATGCCCTGGCTGTAAGCATTCTATGACAGCAAGGTTATTGTAAAATGGCTTTTTTTGCCCTTTGAAGTAGAGCTATAACACCGAGAATAACTTTTATGAGGCCTTGTGGGAATCTTGTTCTTTATGAAATGCAGTGATTATGTTCAGAGGATGGAATAAATGTTCCTGTGAACTTTTTAAAAATAAAAGGAAGGAAGAAAAGAAATGAGAGCATTTGTAGCTTCAGGGGCCGTGCACTCTACCACAGGCAGTTTACTGGATTTCCTGCCCTAGCTTTCACCCTAAAGTGAGGTTAGACACACCTAGAGACTGCTCTAAAGAGCAGAAGTTAACTGACACTCTGTGCCAGTGGGGAATTACCAAGATAGTTTCAGTCATTTGCTCTATTCTGTAGTGGATGATGAAGGCAGAGCAATGAAAATCTAAAGAGGATTCTTTCCAAGCCATTCAAAAGAGAACTGAGTAGTTTATTTTTTCATTTTTTTTATTCATAAAAAGAGTAGAATGAATGCCATGATCCTGCCTTAATTGATTTCAGGATGTCAGGTAGGAAATGTTGAACAGCAAATAAAAGGCTGAGAAATTCATCTCTTATTACTTCAAATTATAACTTTATTTAGTGTTTGCAGATCTAAGTTTTAACTTCATGCCTATAAGGGTGCGGAAGCAAAGAACATTGGTGCTGTGCTTCTTCTTGGTCTGGTATGAAGCAGCTTCAGGAAAGCTTGTGGTCCCAAATGCACAGGATGCGTAAGGCAAGTCCTCAGCTGAGGCCCTGGCAGCATTCATGAACTGCAGTTCTGGTCCTTCTGTGTATTCTCTGTGTTTCTCAGATCCTAAAGAGGACTTTTGGCTTCTCTCAGAACGTGAGTATTTGTTTTCTGTGGCATGTGCTGAAATTCTCTCTCGTCTTATATACGTGAGCTGCTAATAAAGCCTTTGTGTAGTAAAGGAGAATTTTCTCTGGTAGATGGAACAAATGCATCTCAATCTGAGTCCTTAATGCTGTCTGTCCCTGTCGTTCACCAAAGGAGAATACTAATAAAACATGTCAGAAAGGAAAGCCATGCATTACATAAGAGCAATGTAGGAAGAGCCTTTGAGACTGGTGTGGCAGAAGGGAGAGATGTGCGGAGAAGATGCAGTGATTTCCATGTCATGCAAGTTACCAGCCCCTCTCCACTGCTGTGCCTAAAAGAAATTTTATCCTCTTTGTACCCCTCCATTCTCTGTGAATGTAGGAAATCCCTTAAGTGGAGGATGATATAAGCATTGAAAATGCTAGTTTCAAATTCTTTTAGTGTTCACAGAAATTAGTTGACAGGACATACAGCCAGAAAAAGTGTGAAAACCTGTAAAGCAGTCTTCAGAAAAATAAATTAGTTAGGGAGCAATAAGACTTTGTCTCCCGATTAAATAGTACATTTGAAAAAGTATTAGGAAGGAGCTGAAGGGGGGGGGGGGGGAAAGCCGTTTATGCTGAAAATCTTTTAAACTTGTCATGCATCCTTTTTTTCTGACGTTGGTGGAAAATAAAATATTTGCTGAGCTGAGCAACATCAACTGAGTTCAACACTGAAAGAATGCTGACGAGTCACCCAGTTACAGAGCTGCAAAGGTAGGATAGTTAAACACCCAGTGGAGCGTGTTTTCAGAATCCACAATTATTTGTTGGTTTGCATTTGCATGGGAAGCCTTAAAAAGGAGTGATTGTTAATGCTAACTGTCAGAAAAATTAAAGGTGATTTTAGTTTTTATGAGAAGCAATTGCTCTTGTTTTAAAATAGAACTCAAGTAGCAGGTATTGCCATCCTTGAAAGTCAGTGCCAGCAGTTAGGGCCTGGACAGACCACTCAACACATATTTGGTTGTTAAGAGTCAGTCATGATGTTTCTTTAAAATAGGTGTTCCTGTGCAGTGAGGGTCTCATTAGAGTAGGAGGTGTGCAGAACAAGTTTGTGTTTTAATACAAAGGGAGCAATTGAAGTGATGGAAGATTAGAATAGAACTCTGAATTGCTTTTGGATGCAGGAGTTCATCCCATCAGGCCTTGAAATCTAAGATTTCTCACTCTTTATCTTTCATGATTTTTTCTCTCATGACTTGACAGAAAATTCATAGGCGTTTCTGTGCTTCTGACTAAGATTGTGAGAACAACAGCTTTTAATTGCATGTTCTGAAGAAAATTACTACCAGTTCCTCATGCTGGAATCTTCCTTTCTAGTATGGTAGATGAGATCCCTTTGCTGTGCAGAGTTCAGTTAGGTGACTGTTGCTTCTTTAGGGAGGTACAGATCTTATTTGAGGTTTCTTATTGCTTTCTGCAGCAAAGAACAATGTTAATTTTCTGTATCTTTGCAACCCTTCTATTTTTCTCCATCTAGAAGTTCTGTCTCGGTTGAGATGACACTTCTCAGAGTCCTGAGACTCTCCTCCCTCATCTACCTTTTTACATGCGAGTTAACAAGGCAGTTGGCAGTTATAGTACAACTAGGAGTAGAAAAAAACATACAGATCTTTGCATTGTGGCTTGGAAAACGATAGTAGGATATACTTTCATAGTGTCTTTTTCTCTAGCTAATGTTGAAGCTACTAATAGCTATGTTTTACAATCCACATTTCAAAAACACCCCCTCAATAGCAAGCATTCAATCTGACCTTTAATTTTTCTTCTATCAGCAGCAAAGGACCGTTCCAGAAATATTTAGCCCAGTGGCATTCATCTTGTATTAGCCCTCTTTCATTCAAGCTTCTTGAGCACGTCTGGAGGGTCCTTAAACAAATTTTTTGACGCTATTGATGGAACCTTTCCGATAGCTCATTAGGCAAATGGCAGAGAATTCATGAGCTTTTCCAAACATGCCTAGAGACTTGTGTTCGTCAGAGTTCAGCGCTAGCTAACAAATTGCTACAGATCTAATTAAAATGTAAAGTAATTCTAAGCACACAACCTTTGGTAAATCAAATGCACCAACTGATTAAAAAAAATTGTTTCAATCATAGTAATAGTTTACCAAAAGAGAATATTATGTTTGCACTTAATGAAAATGAGGAACAATTTTATATCAGAGTAGCTAAAAGCCGAACAGAAAAGGGCCATTTTAAACAAGTGACAGTGTATAAGAGAGACTCCTTGTTGTGATGAAGAGATTAAGGCACATTTTTAACAGAAACTGCCATGATCTCTGTAGTACAGACAAATGGAATTTCTAATGAAACACACATTATATCCTTCTGACAATATTATTGTTGTTAATAGTGTTTCAGTGGAAACTCGAAGTACAGTGATAATTGCAATGCTTCTTTGGGATGAGACTTCCAAATTGGAATACTCAAGATTCCTCCTGATATCTTTATTTCTCCTCAATATCTTGTATAGCTGAATGTTTCTTATCCAGTAGAAGTAGAATAGAGTATAATTTTGATGTTATCTTATACCAAGATGGCTGCTATGTAAATGTTCCCTCAAAAATGTTGAAGCAAACACAGTACCAACATAGACTTCTCAGGAAAGATTTATAAATTGTAGAATATGGCAGTCTTCTCGTTGACAGCAGTAATAAACTCATACTCACAGCATGGGTAAAGTATTCACTTGCATTCCCCAAATCACATACAGTGAGTAACTGTGCAGAACTCCACATAAGTACCTCCCTGTGACTTGCATAGTTTTTAATGCAAATTCTGTTGATATTTAAAATATATGCAAAAAAAGGCATAATGGAGAATAAGCTTTTATTACCCATAAGCAACAAAACGTAAAAGTACAAGTTGGAAACATGTCTCAGGTGTCCATCATTAAAACAGCTTGAACTTGAAATCTATCTCAGTACTGACTTACTGAGGAGGTACATGCATAAGACTGATTACTTCTTACAAGTTGTAACCCATATTAAGAAAGGGTTGTTGCAAGTTCTTGCTTTTGACAAACTGCAAAAATGCATTGCATATTTAGAATCTAAATTTTGGGTATTCTAAGTTAAGGATACTTATAGTTTGTCTTCCTTGACTGTTCCTGTTTCCTTTATCTTTCTCCAGTAGTGTACTCTCACAAGATTGGTACTGCCAAGCAAGCACCAGAATTTAGACTCTTTCTGCACCAGTGACTCTGTCTCTTGAGGACTCAATGAATTAGGGCCTCATCAGCTTGGAAATAGGAAGATGCAGAGGGAGACTAATGATGCATTGCTTGAAAGCTTGCAGCAGCACTTGTTAGCAGCTGACATGGAGAACAGTTTTGCCTTATGACAGCTGTAATGAAATCTACAGTATTAGGCTTCTGTGTGTCTTTTCTGCAAAGTTTAATTGTCCAAACTTCTCTCTCATATGTATGTGCCAATGAACACGCAGCAGAGCACTGTCTTCCCTTCTAAAGCTCATGATACAGTGACTTCCAGCTAGGGAGCTGCTCTTACATTGTTAATGCATGGCACAAGTGCCAGCTGCTCAGCAGTTACAGACTAGAGAAATCGCTGTACTTAGTCTTGCACCAAATGAAGAAGGTGACAAAGAAATGGACTGTGTTGCTTGGATTGGGCAGAGGAAACAAATGTTTCTCTAGGTATGTCATCTGCATATAAAACTACCTTCCTGAAACTTATAATGAATAATCGCCTTCCTTTTAATAAAAAATGTGGGAATTTAGAAGCACATTACTTACACTAGAGAAATTGATGAGAGTCTACAGTTAGCTAGTGATTCAGGCTATCTGTGTCACAGCTGCATCCTTATAGCATTAAAGTACATCATTCCTTTTGTAGTAATCAATTCACTATCTGAACTATAGATCAGTAGTACAGTCTATGCACAGATATCCAAATGCTTCTGACTGTACGTGTTTTGTATGCAGATATGCACAGAGAGGAGAACAGTTGTCTTGCCTATTTTTTCTTTAGAAGAAAATTCACCACGAGGAAATGCTTCTGGCATTGATGGAGCTTGTACCTCTTGAACAGAATAAAATTTTAGTATATTTGAAATTGAATATTTAACTATAAAGTACATTGTTATATGTGTGGATTCTTAGAAATAAGCCTAAGTATATGTATATTTCCAGTTTAAAATATACTGTATGCTAACATTCTTTGCTCTAACAGTTACAATGACAGCCTCTTACCTATAATAACAGTAGGTTTGTATGCAGGTTGGGAAAATTCCCTGTTTAATGTATACAGAAATGCAGACTAGAAAGATATTTTAGCCTTCTACAAATTATACTAAACAATGCTTTACATCAGAAGAGAACTGTTTTGCTTCGTTGTCTTTTCCAGGAAGATGTAAAGATAATATTTTTCTTTTATCTGAATGAGAGTGATGCTTGGCTGTGATGAATGACACGGACTTCCATAAGTGTTTGCATTTGGACTTGCTGCAGATCACCGGAATTTGTAACCCCACTGTGAAGATTATCTGTGCCATTGAGTTATTTCACTGCCTTATCTCATTCATTAGGAAAGTCCATGTGAGAGTACTGATTGCTCCTCTGTCTACAATATCATTTTTATAGTGTGACGTATAAAATGACGTCTAGTCATGTATATTTAAAAAAAAAAAAAAGGTAGAAAAGAAATATTCAAATCTAATGTTGCCTTCTGAAAAAGCTATAGAACTTGAGTTTCTGTTGCTACGTGATGTGGGTACCTGCAAGAGCCAATGTAAAGCAAATTTATATCATTTTGGTTTTGTGATGATTTAGTGTAGTGAGGTATAGCATGCAGAACCCTTGAATGACAGCCTTATAGACTATGCATTCTTTGTGTTGTCTGCTGTGCTCAGTTTAGGCTGAAAATGATATTTCTGAAGTGTCTGCCAATTTTACTAATGGATGTTCATCAGGACTAGTGTCACAGCACTGATTAATCTTCTGCTTTTATATTTCACACTAAAAAAGAGCATCACCCTCTGACTTCAGCCTCCTGCCCATACTCTTAGATATGCAAAACAAATTGAATTACCTTACATGGATTATCTGGTACAGTTTTACTGCACATAACAGGTACAGAAGGGTTTCAAAGGAGATTTAAATACAAAGGAGTATGAGAAGTGGAATATAATGTTGACAGTAAAAGCAATTACAGGGATATTCTGGAATATTTTAACTGCAGCATGGCTTTAAGGAAAATAATGACTGCATTCTTTTGCTCTGCCTCTCTCCCCCACCTTTCTTTTGATGTGGTGCAGATTGAGATTTTGTCCTTGAAAAAGATAAGGTGTGTGGGAGGGGGTGGCTTGCTTGTTAATGAAAGGGCATTAGCAGCACAGGCTATGTAGAGCTTAAAACTGACTGTAGGACTACCTGTGCTGGACTAAATCAAAGATCAACTTAATTCAATGCTCCCAAGAGTGACCCAGGCTTGAGGAGATGTAAAAGTGTCTGCCACTCACTTCCCTGATTGTCTAAGATACTAAACTGTCATATGGAACTTACTAATGCATAACTACAAACAGGTAATCTGTGGAAAGAGAAGTTATTAATTTCACTAGATGAGCTATTCAAAGTGAATATTCTTAAATCTAAGATAAAAGTTATGCTTAAACAAAATTTTCTGATCTTAATGATTTGTGACTATTAAAATGCCAATTGAGGAAAGCTAGGTGTAATGGATATCTCTGCTTATATCAAGTGTATCAGATTAACACATGGCCACAACTGGAAAAGCAAACCACCCTTACAATTGAAATATAGGTATGGGTAAAATATGCCATCTGGATCACAGAGGTATATTGGTTACATTACCAGGAATATTGAGACTGTGGCTGAAATAGTTGTTTGGGTACATAGAAAGTAAGGAATGAAACACGTTGTGCTGTCATCTGTTCCAGAGGTTTGATTTCTTGGACAGTGAATGAATCAAAGTGAGGATGCTAGAACATAAAGGACAGAAAGGTGTATAAGGTAGAAATCTTCAGTTTTAGATACGAAGATGTATTTGTTTTCAGTCCAAGCTGAATAATACAGGGCAACACACTTGATAAACAACCCATCTGTTTCTGCTTAAGCTGGAGATTCTGTTTTCTGTAGAAGAAAGATGTCTAGGTTGTATCTTATTTAATGGGAATTATTGACAGATGATTAAGTTTTTTAGTTTTTTTAAGATTTGTTTTCTTCTTGATGGAGGCTTTTGGACTTGTTAAGTTTAATCTTTAGATTAAAATGAGTGAATAACCTATTTTTTCTAGTTCCTGTTTCATTGCATTTTTGAGATCTATCCTATTTACGTGGTAGAATAGTGGTCATGCTGTGTGTCATCTTTTGTCAACACCCTCAAAACCATTGTGGCATCTAACCCAAGCAGTTTATCAGAATTAACAACAACAAAGAATTTAAACTATAAAAATAGCCTTTGAGGTAAATAACATGCCTTTATATTGTAAGTAAATAAGATTGCAATAATGAAACTTAATGTGTTCCAATAATTGTAGTTTTATAATCTACTGTAATATTTCAGTAGTATCTTCTAGTAATATTACAGTAGTATCTAGAAGAGTAAATACAGGTGGTAAATGCTGAGAAAGTTGTGTTCACCATATTACACATTTAATTTTCGTTACTGTAAAGGTGAAAGGATTTCTCTTTTACATTTAGAAGAGGGAAGGGAGTTGTAGCTAACAGATCACTTAGGTATGTCAGATATTTTTGTTATCCTTTGTGCAGAGCAAGTGTGGTATGCTGAAAAAAGGGAAAATACATCCTAAGATTTAGATACCAACTCTTCATACATTGAATCCCAATTAGAGTGCCCATTACCTCTAAATAGGATAAAGATTTAAGAAGGTAATGGTTGGTTTTCATTGACTATTGGAATGTGTTAACGTAAGACAATGTTCAGATAACTTTCCTGGACTGATGAATGCAACTGATAGTTATTACTGGGGAACCTAATGGCTTAAATGAGTAAGAACTGAAAAACATCATCTGCTCAAACAACTTTCTCTTAAATTCTTGATGTTCAGCTGTAACTATTGTTTACTCATTTCATAAAATTAATGACTAAAATCTGCTTTATTATAGTGCTGCTGCAGTTATAATTTTCAAAGCACAGCAAATTAAGGTAGTAAATATAGTCTCAGTAACTAAATAGTGCTGAAAGCTTTCTTTTGGAGGAAAAAAAAATCAACTATCAAGGAAGATATAGCTTATCTCCTCAGGGCAGTATCTCTTTCTTGTTCGAATATACTGTGGTTATACAACATTGGGCAATAGTTTCTGAAGATCAAATCAAGTATTTAGGATTATATTCTCAAAGTTCTCAACTCTCATTTGATTCATTAGCTGCATAATGAAGAACTGTGAAGCATTTATAAATGCAGTTCTAGTTGTTGCCAATTCTTAACTACTGCTGGATATGGAGAATAGTTACTGATCAGTGAAGATGGAAACACTACAGCCAGAATGCTGGAGGATACTTAGCTATTTACTGCCCATATGGCTTTTCTGATTAGGCCTTCTGGTTTCATCTTCCTTGGTGTATGTGACTGTGAAGCTAACGAGTGGCTTCAAAGTTTCTTGATTTCTGCTTGATATTGCAAACAAATATGGCTAAATAGCTCCAAAATTAGTAGTGCTTACTACTTAAATAGAGTATTTGAGCTGCCATCACTAAGGAATTTTATTCCATTCTCCACTGACAAGTCTAGAAAACTTCATTTTGTACTTCTGACAGTATGTAATGCATAGGCAATGTGTGCTGTGTTTATAAGAGATGCACATCATCACATGAAGTATTACCTGTTATGAGAGCCTTCATCAGTCACATCTGACTGACATGCATCAAATAGAATGAATCCCCATTTTTGGAATAGGAATTGTTTCTGCAAATGCACCATCGCATAAAAACTGTGTTGAAAATCATAGAAAAGTACTTAGTATTCGAAGCTATACTCATAAAACTGCAAATAAAACTGACAATAAACATCAATATAAAGAAGTATATGGCCTATGTTATTGCAGAAACCAGTAATATAAAATGATGTGACTTATTTAGTAACTAGTATTTTTTCAATATGAATCATGTAACAGACTTTTTTTTTTCCTATTTAAACACAAATCTCACAAAACTAAACATCAAAACAACATCAAAACATAGAGTTAATTTGACTGGCAATCTTAAGGTAATGCTACATATGCAATAATGGCTCACAAGGATGGATCTTCTTGGTAGCTTGATGATTCTCAGGAGATGGATAAGCAGATTTTAATTTTCTTGGTGTTTCTGGTGACATGACGATGATTTGAGCTGCATCTCAAATATAAGATTGTGATATTTGTGAGAAGTGCTATTTCAGCAGTGGCTCTGGCTAAGAAATTGAAAAGATTTTCTATGTTATTCAGAACAAAAACATTTATTTCAGGTATCTATGAATGTTGACTACTGTATGCTATGTTATCTAGACAATAAGTCCCCTCAGTGGAGATTTGAATATCCGCAGAACTGCAAAATTCACCTGCCTACCTAGATTTTGTTAAGCACCAAATGAGAGAGATGACTTCTGATGGAGATCCACTAATGGTTTTTCAGAGCAGTTTCAGATTTTACTCATCTATATTTTGCACAGAATTAGCCAATAATGTCAGTACTCATAAATCCTTCTCTTATGAACATTTTGATTTTGTGAATGTGATTCCATGAGTTATTGATATTTCTGTATTTTTGCAAAGAAGGTATCTCTGTGCTCTATTTAATCAAAAATCAATTAAATTATTGAATTATTTTCAGATGTGGCAAAAAATTTCTTGCAAAGACTGAAGTCTACTGTCAGTTATTTATGCAAGTATCGTGAATGACCTTTCCTACACAGATGAGTACAATTTGAGTGGAAGACCAGAATTCAAATAGGGTTAATTTATTTACTGTAAATATAAATAATATGGCAAGCATTTACATGTTCATTGAGCTACTTATTAACAAGTTCAAATGCAAATGTAGAAGCACTGACAGATAATTTACTGCAATGAGTTTATGCATATGAAAGTTAAAATCAACTGAAAATTATTGTAACAGATATGACATTTAGTGCAATAAAAACACTCTTAAGAACAATTTTATAAAAGGAAAACAAACTAAAATTACAGATAACAGGAGAACTAAAAAATGTTTATTTTGTACACTAAAGAATTTACATTACCCATGATAAAGGCTAAATTTTTGCTATCTTGATGTAATCAATTGTTTTGGAGGTGGTAACTAGTGAACGCCCATTCTTAAGTCTGTTTTAAGAGCAATAAAATATCTATCTTTTCTTCCAGCTCAGACTCCTGAGTTGGGAGATGGTAACAGGGAACAAGATGAAGAACTTATAATCCAGTGTGAAACTGTACATGACCTACTGTGTCATTTGAAGTTTCCTAAGTCATGATGAGGATGAGTTCATAATGAGGGTGGATAGGATTTATGTGAGGGTACTGAAGGAATTGGAGAAAGTGTTCACCAAGCCACTATTAATTTTTCAGGAGTTCTGGCTAACTGGAGAGGTCTTTACTGGCTTAACTGGAGAGGTAGATTAGGAAATGTGACTCCAATCTACAAGGAGGAGAGAAAGGAGGAGCCAATGAATTTCACACTTGTTTATCTGGCGTCTGTCATCTTCTTTCATATATATGATGATTGTGTGAACAGGTGCAGGCAGCATGTGTTCATGAAAAGCAGAGATTGCCTCACCAATCCAGTCTCCTCTTATCACGAGATGACCTGGTACATAAATGAGGAAAAGGCTATGGATATTGTTTACCCAAAGTTTAGTAGAGTTGTTTGATGCTGTTCCCTGTTGTATTCTTCTGGAGAAACTGACTGCTCGTGGCTTGGATAGATGTACCATTCTCTGGGTGAAAAGCTATCTGAATGGCAGGGCACAAAGTGTCGCAGTGAACGGAGTTCACTCCTTCCAATCACCAGTGGCATTCCCCCAGAGTTCGGTATCAGTGCTAGTTTTAATGTTTTTACGTGTACCTTCAGTAAGTTTATGGCTGATACCAAATTAGGTGAAAGTGTTGATCTGCTTCAGGGTATGAAGGCTTTGCAGAGGGATGTTGGCAGTCCAGATAAATGGGTCAAGTCTGATAGCCTGATATTCAACAAGACTTGGTACTGGATTCGGCACTTAGGTCATAGCAACCTCATAAGCTTGGGAAAGAGAGTCTAGAAAGTTACCCACCAGATAAGAACTCAGGTGTGCTGGTTGATAGCTTGTTGAATATGAGCCAGCAGTGTGCCCAGGTGGTCCAGAAAGCTAGTGGCATTCTGGTCTGCATAGTATCAGAGAAATCAGAAACTAGGGAATTGATTTTTCCCTCTGTATTCAGCACTGGTGAGACAGCACCTCGAGTACTATATAGTTCGAGGCAGTTCACTGCAAGAGGAGTATTGAGCAGCTTCAGCATGTGCAGGGGAGAGTGAAGGGGCTGGAAAATAAGAGTTCTGAGGACTGACTGAGAGAATGGTGTTTAGTTTGGAGTATTATCCAGGGAGACCTACCTCATTGCTCTCCACAACTACCTGGAAGGAAAGATATAGACAGGTAATAAGCTTTTCAAAAACTTGTTTTTTCTGTCAAAGTAGTGAACATATGTGGAGAAATGCCCTTTCGAGGAGAAAAATTTTGTTTGGCTGCAGATAGACCTGTGACTTTCTCCAATTGCATAGTTCTTAGCTTATAACTTGCATTAGATCTTTCTGTTTTTGCTTGTAAAGAAAAGCAGAACTAGTTAAATTTTTTTTAATGCTTTATTCTAGATTAAGAGAGGTGCACAGAAGAGCACAACATTCAGAGAAAAGTCCTTGGGCAATTTAAAATAGCAGTATAATGAATGCATCAGTGTTCTTTTAAGCTACAAGAGAGAAAGTTTGGAAACGATATGATAACTAGTAGGATAAATCACTGGTTCCCCAGATTCTTTCAGGGAAGTGGATGAAGGACAATGTGAAGCAGAGGAAGATGTGAAGGAATATGACATTGCAATGTGTGGTAACACCTGTAATTGGCTGCAGAAGCAGAGTGTAGCAGTACAAAGAATCTTTTAAGGAAACAACTGGTTGCTGCAGGTATTTTCTTCAAATGATTAAACTAAGCAACTTGTTAACCAGTGTTATGAGAAACTGAACTCCGTTCTTTGTATGTACACTGAGACAGCAGTCTGAAGCTATTTTATTACCTATGTATTGCTCTTCTAAAGAGGATCACAAGAAGGGATCCTAAAGTATCATATTAAGCTGAAAATAATACTACTGAATTTGATGAAAGGGCACTTTTTTTTTTTTTTTTTGTCATGGAGAGGGGGATAAGGAAAATGAACCAAAAAACCCACAGTTCTGGATTGGTTTGCAGTAAGGGATGACTGCAGTACTGGTAGGGTTGCCAGCAAAGGCCTTCAGAGGGTCAAGAAAGACGTAAGTTCAAGTAAGTGAAATACCAATATATTTCTTCATTTAAGAGATCCTTGTTGGATACAGGTTTAGCCTGGTCACTGGCTCTTACACAGAGCACTGCAGTAAATTCTTGATTTGAAGTTTTCAGAAACAAGAGAGATTTTCATATGTTCACTTACAAGAAGATGATGTCTCACAGAGTTGTAGCAGAAAATTAGAGGTGACACTAGCCATCAGTATTTTTAAGTAGAATTTTTATTACAGCTTTTTTTCTCCAAAGAATTACATCATAGGTACTAAATCTGTAATGAATGTTATCTTCCTGTTAGATTACACTACTGTTCATTTCTTGTGGTATCTATCAAACGTGAGTTGGTTGCAGTGTTTCTTTGGAAACATAGGAAGTGCTGTTGGGCGGTTGCTTGCCACGAAGTATTACCTTGTTTTATCTGCAGTGTTATTCACCAGTGAACAATTAATGAGTCCACAGATAGTAAAGATAAGTGTTTTATTAAATTCTGGCTCAAATTGAAATTTTAAAGCTACAAATCTCTTCCTTCACCTTGAACATACTTGAAGAACATGTCTAAATATGTAAGTATATGATAGAAGAAATTAATCAAAGTTTTTTAAACATCTGCTGTTGAGGCCCAAATGCTTTTTAACTTACGAAAACAAAGGCTCATTAACACTTTCATTTTTATGATTTGAATTCCATACTACTTAAAGAAGTAACTACAGCATGTGAAGATCAAATGAGCTTTGGTTTGGTATGTTAATCTTGCATACATCTGGACACATCAGTCCATTTAACAATCTGTTAGCTCTACTGTTTGTATTAGCTAAAAATAATTATAAACTAGATAAATTTAAAAACATTATGATCTTGGTTCAAAAAAAGCTTATAGATCAATGGCTGTGACAATGCTTTAAATGGAGATAAATGAACACCTCAATCCTCTTTTCCTCCTGGCAAGTATAAGCATTTGTTATTCCTTATTATCAATAACGGTAAAGGGAATTCCATGTCATGTTCTTGTTAAAGTGCTGGCAATTAATTGATTGATGTAATTAAGCAATCAGAGCATGACTCTATCTGCTGATGCCTTATGAGATGCCAGGCATCTAGAAAGGAGAGCATTACTTCATCTGATTTTACAACCTATTTGAGGTCTGAACACATTAAAATCAGCAAAAATTTCTTTTAATGAGATAACAGCAGCAGCATGGTTACAAAGCTCAGAATCCATTTCCTATGCATTATTTTCATAGAATATTGCTAACTTTCATATTGAGTAAGGTACTTCAATTAAAAAGAAAAAGCATCTTTTTTTCTAGACAAAATATGAGACTTTCTCTATTCTCAACATCTGCTTTATCTTAAGGTCTCAGAAGCCTTTAGGCAGCAATAAAGTTAGTTATGGCAGGTTGAGTATCACTTGCTTATTGTATACTAGACGTTAAAGTTGTTTCAGCATCACATCTGTCTATCTATTGACTGCTATTAAAAATGAGGCTTATGTTTAATTGCCTGAAATACTTAAAATTCTCAATTAAACAACACTTAATGCTAGAGTTAAAAAATAAAAAGTAAAACGTTGTTATAATGTGTTATAATGTGGCTTAGAATGCAGCTAAGTAAAACTCCAGATGCAAACCAATGTACGTAGCATGACAAGCAAGAGCTAGAAGTCATGGCTCAGTATGGAGCTACAACATCACTGGCAAAAGTGAAACCTGATGGGAAGAGTCCTGTGACAGGTGTGTCACAATGGATGGTTCTAGGCTCTTCAGAAGGCACAGGCACGGCATGTGATGGACAGAGCAGAGCTGTGTGTGAGGGAGTAGCTGGGCTGCATGGAGCTTTCTGACAATTATACGGTTGGGATCCTGAACGTAGCTATAATTTCTGAACTTCTGTCAGGAATCTCAGTCTAAGCCATTTGTCCTATGGTCATTTCTGGATGTACTGAGCAATCCATAAGGTTTCTGCATGCATCTCATCTGGTGTTCTGAGAAATAGTTGCTAGCATGAGGGTACTTTTCTTTTGTTCTAAGATAGACTTGTTAATGCGGCATGCTAATGTTTACCTGGTTTTCATTAGAAATTCTATTTTGCTCGTCTCTCTTCATTTAATTTCAACATTGCACTGTATTTCTATACTAAGTTATTAAAAATTAAGTAGCTAGTCTAAAAAGAAAAACTGCTTTGAAACATAGAAAGGAAATGACCTTTTATCCCTCTTGCTTACAATCCTCTGCAGTTGCTGTGCTGCAGAGATTCTACTGAAAGATATTGCTGGGATATAATATGATACACAGCACAGCAGGATGCAGTCTGCTTGCCATGCCAAATACATCTTGCAGCAGACAAGAGGTTTAAAGGATATACCCATGAGGGAATATTAAATGAATGTAACTGGAGAGGCAAGTACAGCAAAGAGCCTTATTCTAAAGATACAATGTAAACTAAACATACATAAGTAGCTGCTGACGTTAAGACAAGCAAAGAATAATTTAGTTTTGTATAGAATAGACAATATAATGAAAAGCTCTAAAAGATGGTGTCCATCATCACTGTTCAACAAATAAACTATTTCTTCAACTTCAAATATTCACTGACTTGGAAAAAGTTTCTGAAAGAGTGGAAAGAAAAACTGATTAAAGAATCCTGAAAACCTGTTCTGATTTTTTTTTTTAGTGGTTTTCAAAGAGATCTGAGGTTTCAGTTTAATATTAAGAGGACCACAGAATGCACCTGGAAAGTATAGGGATTAGTTGCATAGAGAATCACAGAATGTGCAACATCTGGTTTTTACTCCTTGATACAACATTGAATGTTATGTATATTAGTAGCTTCTGTTCTACTTTTTCTTTCTTGATGTTACAAGGGTGTTCAGAGTTAGGTTATAAAATGTCTTATGACAAGCAAATTCATGTAAGCACCCTTGTTACTTGAATTTAGCACTGCGTGGAAGGAGTCAGATTTGTTTATAGGAAGCAGAATAAAGGAGCTAATAACTGAGAGGAATATGAAAGTGAGGAAGCTGGTGAAGCTGGAGTTTGTGCTTTAAAAGCTACAATGTGCTTATCTACAGTTGAGAAAACTACTCTTCACAGAAATACAAAGTAGGCAGTGGATTACTGTTAAGGCAATATACCAGCATAAGGAATGTATGCAGTAAGTAGGAGGGAGGCAGTAGAAGGTTCTTAGACTCTTCCAGTGTATTAGGTCTAACGTTTTTTCTAATTACAATATTGTTTTCTCCTGTGTTTTTATGTCCCACATTAGGGATATCCACATCCTAAAATTTAAAAGAATCTAGTTACATTTTCATTAGAATATCATCAGAGTAACTTAAGGGTGATTATTTCTAAATTGTCATACATTTGTCTAAATTATGACAAGACTAATTTGTTATCCCTGTTTATTTTGCTTAAATGAGACTACTTCTCTTTGTCAAATTTATCACATTTTCTTTGGTCTTCATTACTATAACATACAAATAATTTTGAGTAATGAATTATGTATCACTTTCTGGAAGCAAGGCAAAGAAACTTTCTTGTATTTGACCAACCATATAAATATTCTTGAATAAAGAATCCTAGAATTTTTTTATTAAATATCTGTATGAACATACATATAGGTCACTCTGAAAGTAATACCTCATTTATTTCCTGGAAAAATACAATAAGTACAAAGAGCACTATTTGGTAGAACAAATATTTGGTTATTTTTCGGTGCAGTCACCACCATTAGCTTATGCAATCTTGCCAGTGGTGAATAAGAGCTTTCATGTCACACTCATATAAATTTGTACCAATGGAGATGACTTATTGTTTTATTGTTTCACAGCTACTATGACAATATTATTACTAGGATAGTTTGTTTTTATACATTATATATTTATAGTGTGTGTGTATGTGTGTGTATATATATGTGTGTATATATATATATATATTTATATACAGTGGTTGTGGTAGGACAATCTGTTCAAGAATGGTAACGTGCTCCACAGTTTTCTATCTGGTATGGGGTCTGCATGAAAAAGGTTTGTTGTCTTCTCTGACCTCACTCTGGAAGTTTGAGACTTCAGCTTAGTCAGCATCATGGTGTAGCAGTCAGAGTTGATGGTTTGCTGGGTTCAAGGAAATCCAGAAGGATCACTGCTGGATCACCACTGGTAATTTCACTATCTGCTTTAGTGCTTATATCTGTAATTAATTAGCAATTCAGTGGATATGATTTGCAAAGTAACACAGGCAGAGTATCTTACTCTAGGAGGCATGGATGCTAATGGGGAAAGGAGGACGAGACAGATCTAGAGTGTCTCCTTTCAACAAAGTGGTGACAGAGGGCCAGGTTTATACTCTCTATTATAGTGAAACTGGGTTATGCATACTGGTAGGCATTTTAGCAAGGCTTGCTGTTAATTATGTGGGGGGGGTTGATACTGAGCCCTCTGATTCTGAGGTGAAGTTGCTCTTCTGACTTCACTGAAACAACACTGGGCTGTGAGGCCTCCCATCCCAGCTGTCCTTCTCTTGCTGTAGTTGCCAGGCCATAGGCAAGGTGATCAGTCACACATCTGTGTCTGTCTGGTACTTAGGCTGGAGAAGCAAGTTTGTCAGCTCCTGCTGTTGTTCAAGTCCCATGCAAGATAACCACATTGAATAAATCACATTTTTGCTTAAGCTGCGATTCTTTGCTGACTTACAGTCATTCTGTATTCTGACACAGCAAGCCTGGTGATTTCCTATAATATTTTTCTGTGTCTAGCAAATATTTACAGTTATTTTAGGAAAGATTAAACAATTTCAGAAAGGGTAGGAAATCAAAACTCTCATACTCAAAGGCATAAACCAACCTCTGAAGCTAAAAAAGCTTTTCTTACTCATGTTCCCTTTCCATATTAATACTTTTACTTTCTAATTCCTTCTGAAGCATATGGCATTGCTCTGATTGGAAACAGGGTATGAGACTAACAAACATGCTTTCCTCTGTAGTATTTCTTATTACTTCTACATGTGTTTTCTTCAGTTAAATATAATTTAATAAAAAGAGCCTTGTGTTTACCCCTACTGTGGCTTGTTATAATCATGCTGCAGTGTAATAAAGATGGGAATTGGGAACCAATTTATCATTCTCTTTCCTGCGTAATACATCCTTTTTTCTCCTTTCATTTAATTCACCTACCAACTTACCACTAGGAATTCAACGTTTCAGTAGTGAAATGTGCTTGATAGCATTTTGTCCTCTGCATTTCAGTATATATTCAACTCTGTCCTGCAAAAGTCTCATGTACAAAAACAAAATATCTGAATCCTTAAAATGACAAATGAGTGGGAGATTTCACCATGGCACCTGGTTGTAATTTTTTTTCAGCTGTCCATGAAGATGTTTTATATTCATCTAGTGTAAATTCCTATTGCCAAGAATATGACTTGTATATAGAAACTCATTCTTTATTATTCATGTGATATTTATTTTTTCTGGTGCTTGGCTAACATTTCCTTGTGCATAATGGAGAATTTCCCTGTGTTATGATATGGACAATGTTGATGCTGTTATTAGTAGACTTGTATTTACCTCTCCAGTTCCCAGTGCATTCAGCTGTTTTAATGTTTTGTACTCTATTCCCTCTTATAAATAGAGAATGCTATTTCTATATCTAAGCTTTCTGACTAGTTGTCAAAGGCACACAGGGCAGCAAGCTTCCCTGTTCTCTCTCAGAAGTAATTTTAGAGTATTGTTCTTTCATTGCTGTGTCCCTGGCTGCCAAGTTAAGGACTTTGCTCTTTTGTGAAATATGGAAGAAAAAGGGAAAGAAAAAAAAAAACAACAACAACAACAAAAAAAACCTGCAACAACAACAACAAAAAAACAACCCAAAAAACAGAAAACTGCAAACCAAGGAGAACTTGCCAATTCCTGAGCAGATTTTGCATTCCAGAATCTCAAGCAGAAGTCTACCTAATTCGCACATCTATTTCATGTAAGTCAAAGTGGAGTTGTATTTGGACAGGACTGTTGGAATCATTCCATCTCAGTTGTGGATAGTATGATTCCTCTAAAATGCTGTAGCTTAGTAACTTAGTAGCAAGAGGTCCCTGTTTGGGGGGGAAGGGGAGGGAAGAACAAAAACCAACCAAACAAAAAAAACCTGTATGCAACATAGTTGCTTCCTGCTGGCTTCCTCAAGTGATTGCTATAAAAACAGTGGCAACTTCCATTGGTTACTTTCTATGCCAGGTTCTCTGTGTGGAGAAAGCGTTAATTCATCATACTGTTCTTGCATATGAAACTTTGGTGGTTAAGGTAGTCAATAATATTTAATTTTTTTTTTCCTGATTTTTATTACAGCCCAGGCAAGGGTTATTTCACAGGATTCTGAGTTCATTCACAAGATTACCCATATGTGATCATAAAATGTATCTGGCAAGCTTTCCAGCCATACTGTG
Source organism: Phasianus colchicus (assembly GCF_987193195.1). NCBI lineage: Eukaryota > Metazoa > Chordata > Aves > Galliformes > Phasianidae > Phasianus > Phasianus colchicus. Next base: position 10,221,946 of record NC_143449.1, read on the forward strand.
ATCACTGTCAGTTGAATGCTTTTATAGTTAGCATTTCTCCAGGAGAGTGTTCTCTGGCTCAACACCTGCTGAAGCAAATGGAAGCATTCACAGTGGCTGCAGTGGGATCAAGATCGTGTCCTTACTGATCACTATCTGTAGACCTAACAGACTCTGCTACCAAACTCTCTGTAAATGAGCGCCTTTATGGGTGTGTTGGCCCTTTGGCTCAGGAATCATGTGTGTTTGCCATTATCACTCTCTTCAGTGATGTGAAAGCTGGTGATTATGTAGCTAGGAGCAATGCTAAAGATTTTTAAAGCAGTATTTAAGTCTTGTCCCTTTGGCCCTTATAGTAAATAAGCAATGCAATGACATGGGATTGTATGGCTGACGAGAGAAAAAGACATTTCCTTGCTGTTACTGCTGGCATAGCTGGAGTAAGTTTTCTAAAGGCTTAAGTTCATTTTTGGCACTATGTCAATATATAAAAGGGAGAAAGTTTCCAGTGGGTGTCCAGTATTTAACTCATTTTCATTTGATGTTTAAGGTGCGTGTTCACATTAAGTGTTCATGATGCCAGACAAAAGTACCGACCTGTCTGTCCTCTAGAAAGGAGACAGAAAAGGCACTCTGGAAAGTGACTGAATCTGAAAACATTTGAATTGCTTTTCAGAGACTGTTGGTTCTCTCTCTTGTCTAAATAAGGTTTGAAAAAAAAAAACAGTGCTCTCTTTTAACTGTCTACTAAGTGCCTAAAACTGGATGTAGTTCCAGAAGGAAATCATGGAAGAACTCATGGTGACATTATGCCTCAGGCATCGCAGAACATCCTCAAAGGAAAATTGTCTGAAAAACTTAATTGCAATCCAAGCTACTTACAAACTGCCAGCCATCCATCTTACTGAAAGTTTATTAGGATGAATTGTATGTTGCTGCTACTTTGCATGCCTTCCACTGGGAATAGCACTGCATGGGAAAGATCTTGACCGCATTAGCTTTTTCTCTCAGTGAGCATTCCTTTCAAGTATTGAACTTCTGAGAGTATTGATTGTCTCTGTCAGATCACTCCATGCCTTACTGTTCTTAAAAATTCTCAATGAGTTAAAAAGAAGTGAAACTCAAATTACAGATCATTTGTAAGCATACTGGAATCTATATCCTATTTTGCAATGTGAAATATATTGGTTTTGCCTTTGTGAACTTTGATTTTTTCAGCCATCCATGAATCCCTATGGTTTACTTTCTCATCACTTTTTTTTTTTTAACATAAAAATTCAGGAGAATGGTCAAAAGAAACCAGCATACTTTTGCATAGTTTCTTCTGTGGTTCACTGTAGTGCTGTTTCTGAAATCTGTGCTTGCGGAAGTTTGCTGAGGAAGGGAATATCTGTGTTGGTGCTGCTATTAAATTGTATTTTAGAAGATGATATTCATTGCTGGACTGTCAGTGCGCTTTGTAAGATCACCCAACCAACCATTAAGGCAGATATAATGAAGTGTTAATGTTCTCAGTTTTTGTTTATGTAAGTTAAAATCAATAAGAACAATGTGCTTATTGCAATTGTAGAGATCGCATAAATCTCTAAGGCTCTGATGTATATCTGTGGAAATGTCAAAGGTTCAGCTCATCTCTCATTGCACTGAGGTTATGTTTTCACAGAGCTTGGATAGATGGCCTAAATAAAGATGTCTGGAGTTAGATTTACTTTTGATTGATGATGGGGGAAACGCTTTTCTGATTAGGAAACCTCTGTCTCTTTTCTGAAGATCTCTGATATTGATGTTTTATATGGAAAGAAGGAAAAATAAAGGACAATGCTCCTTTCTTCATCTTTTCCTATAAATCATAGTGTGTGTTTAATTAAACCAAATTTCCATTTAAAGACTTTTTCATTTGAAAAAAAAAAAAAAGAAAATAACCAAAGCAACAGTCAAGGAAAGAACTCATCAGTTCTGTGCTACATCATCAACAATATGTTACCAATGTAACATATTAATGTTTTTGTCTTTCTTTGATAAAAACTGTGTTGCCTCAAACTGCAGAGCAGTTTCATAAGACTATAGGATATACAGAAATTGAAAACTAGCCAACAATACCACAAACTCTAAAGCAAGCAAACAAAAACTGATCTGTCATCTGTGAGTAACTGAAAAGACTACACTTATTTTTTTATAGCTTTTGATCTCGTGTCTAGTTAGGTGTAACTTATATAATAATTACATGTTTATATAATTATATATAATTATGAATTCATGTGTTCATAATGCAGCTATCCTGTTTCTATTCTCTAGTGTCCAGTGTAGGTCAAAGTATACTGCACCATTTTCCATAAGGGGCACTAATTTGGAGCTCACTGTTATATTCACATGTTTTCTAGGAATTTTCTGGGAACGTGATGGGGGTAATTTGCTCTAGCATAACATCAAATTGGAGAAAAATTTGAAAATCATGGAAGTGAGTGGATAGGGAAAGAAGATGCAATGCAGAGAGAGCCAGATGCACTGTGAACAGTTGCATACATCTTTCCTGCTTTCATGAATACTGCCTACAACCTAAAATTTGGAATTACAGGGGCAATTCAGAATTCCAAGCTGCGGGACTTATCTCAATAACGTAATTAAGTCAGCTAAGGATGTTTGTAAAGAAGTAGGTATGGAAACACATGATGTTGAAAGTGAGGAGGATAGAGTAATAAAAGTGTATTTGAATTCATTTCTCATAAATTATTATTGTTTTTTAACTTAGGTGATAAATGTGGCCATTTTATTTGAAGTGATTTGGATTCTATAGCTCCTATCTAGGGAAAAGGCATTTGTAGTTCTTGATCTCTTTACATTAATGCAGCAGTAATTGATCATTCAAAATGCATTAGCCATCCCAACTCTTAATTCCAAAAATCTGATTTTGGATATTAAAAAAAAAAATTAAGCATGATTGGTTCTTTTGTGTTTTTTTTGTTGTTTCTTTTTTTTTCTTCCCAGGCTATGTAAGCTGACCTCATTTATTACAATAGTGGAGTAAACCTTTATTTCTTGGAGATGGTGCAAATTACATTCAGAGCACTTCCCACTAACAAAGAGTAGGAGGTGACATTGACTTTGTCTATGCTAACTGATAGTGCTGTGATCTATATAGTAAGTTTTCTGTGGATAGCAAAATGGAGATGAAAATAGCCTGGAAAGCAACTGCTGGTCCTTCTGCCATATAACTGATGCACTCTCAAAACGTATACTAACCAATGTCAGAGCATCAGCAATTTCTTAAAAATATGAAAGAATTAACAAAAAAAAATCATACTTAGTATGAACATTGTTACTAAGACCAAACATTTCTATCATACCATTATTTGGCTACTGTTGTTTTATTCAGTGAGTGAATCTTGTTTCTCTGGTTTATCTGACATTCAAGCCTCTAATCATAAACATTGGAGAACATTCAGGTCAGAACCTTAAGGAATTTTGTGCAAAGAAACATCTTGAAATAGCTGTTTTGACTTGGATATTCTGTCCTGTTTCCCTATACAAATGCTCTTTAAAATAGGTTCTATGCTGTTTCCCCATATAAGTGCTCTTTTTTCTCTGCATTTTACAAAAGATATGCTGATGTCACTTTTGTGGCACATTGTGGACATCCAGACTCGTATGGCCAGTCATTACAAAACAAGTGTTCCATATAATATGGAACATCAACTGCTTTAGAGTCACTTAAGTTCAGAAGTGTTCAAGTTCTTGTGCTGGTTTTCATTTCAGCTACATCCATAAGAGCACTGGCCACCAAGACTAGGGTGCTAAATGTGTCACATCTCACTGCCACACATTTGATTAGCTTTAGGAACTGGGGAAGTTTTACCTTACCATCCTGGTGAACTACCAGAGCCATCTGAGCTTTTTGTCATTTCCTTATTGATTCCCAGTTGTCAATTTACATCAGCCATTAAAAATAGCTTTTTAATCTTCTTTCTGTCTCTTGAAACTAGAGAAATCGTTAATTATTTTCTCACTTAGAACAGGAAGAATAGTTTAATTGCTTAATGATTGAGAAATAATAAGTTAATAAAACACACATAACAGAGAAACACAGCAAGGTTCACTGGTCCTCTTTAATTGTCAAATTTTCCTGTTCAGTCTGTATAATCTTGCAAATGCTGCACAACATTGCAGCTGAGTTTCCATGGTACTCCACAGCCTAAGTAATAGGGGAAAAAAGAGAGATTAAAAAGGGAATTGCTTTTTCCAGTTAATGAAAAACAGATCTAAGTAGATAGTCTTTACTTATAGTAAAGTCTAATAGAAAATAGTGCTTAAGACTTGTAAGCAGGTCTCAATAAGACCTGCATTCTTACTTGGTATTGCTAATGTCCCTGGAAAATTGTTTCACTGTTGTGGGAGCCAACTTTAGGGAATGCTACTCCTATCAAGCTATCAAAATGCATCTTGCATTGGAGGGGGGAGAGAGTGGTAAACTATACATAAACAGTGGGCATGATTATTGAAACAAGTGTATGTGAGAGAGATAGAGATGTATATGTAAAGGTTCTAGCCCATACAATTCTTGGAAGAAAACTTTTAAAATTAATCTTTGAAGAGTCAAACAGAGCAAAGAAAGTAACTTGCTTGATACTCTGATTTAAAAAAAAAAAAAAAAAAAAAAAAAAGTAGCATCTCATTATACAGTAAGGTTTGATTCATTATTTATTTTAACACAATTGTAGCACTGGGGTTTACAATACCAACTAGCAACTTTGTAAACTACTTTTCCCACAGTAGTGACAACAGAGCTTGTTCATTACATTCTCTTTCTTCCTCTCACCTTCCCTCCCTTCCTTCTCTTCACCGAAGTGCAAAAGCAGTGGGCAGAGAAAAGACCAAAACATTTCATTTTTGTTTCTGAAGATTTAAGTTGATATAAAAGTAGACCAAACTCTATTAATTTTTAAGGGATAGAGATTTACCCACGAGTCTGGAAATTACTTGTTTCTAGAAGAAGCACATTCATCTTGGATGGCTATTTACAAGAAAGCAGTAATCAATTTTGCAGCAACATGCTAGGCCATTTTTAATTTCTTTCAAGTTGAATGAATCTTCCTTACAGAATACTGGAACGTTTCTGAAAGCTGTAATTGTCAATACTGTGCTTTATAAAGGAAAACTATAATAATTGCTAAATAAGTTTATGTGGAACACAAAATCAAATTCTTAGTGGCTTCTGTGTAAACTTGAACAGCTCTGTGGGTTCTTAAATTACTCTGGATTTAAATTGTGATTGAATTGTGGAAGCAAGGTTTTCCAAGAATCCTTTTCTAAGCAGTTGGGCTCTTGATTTTGGCTGAAAATAATATACACCAAATTGTCTGTTTCTTTAAGACAGATAAAAAGCAAAGATTTAGCTTTTTCCAGAAACTCTGTCATAACCCTGACATAATGCATCAGGAATGAGAATGTAAAATTCTGGCTATGCTGAAAGATTCACCAACTCTCTTGCTTTGTTTTAGACAGTGGCCATCCTTTACTTTCTCTATTTGAGTAAATTTCAAAGAATAATTCTTCATAACTTAATGGGAGAGAAGAGAATGATTCAAGAGAACTTTCTTACAGTGCTCAAGTGTTGATTTCAAGAGATAACATTCTTACAGTGCTCAGGTATTGATTACAACTGTGTTTCACTTATACTTTTCCAGTTCATATAGAAGTATATTTAAATGTTTTTTTTTCTTTACTATTTTGTACTTTGAAGACCACATGTAGTTTATCTTGCTGCGAGGGTATACATTTTTTTCTTTTCAGAGGGAGCACAACATGGGAAGAGATGACAGCCAGGTGTCATATCAGCATCTGAGCCTGGAGTAACACATGATGTTAACTGCCATTTATCTCCTTCATCCCTTTATTGCCTGGGAAATCCTGCTAATAAGATAATGCAGTTGTATATCTCTTGATATATATAAATACAGCACTTGTTACAAGGAGAGCGGATTTCAGTCAGCATCTTAACTGTCCAAAAAATGTTCCCTATCCTGCAATAAAAACTTTGTTTCAGATCTTGACAAAAGGTTCACTGATCCCCAGAGCACTACAAATGGTAGTCATAAAAAAAAGTCCATATTTAGACTCAATTTGAGCAAGATTTTTCTTTGTGTCGGGCAGCATTGTAAAGAATCTAATCAGCCCTGACTGATATGCTGCTGATCACCTGCAAGAATATTTATTTATACTTTTCTCTCCTGTGAGAATTATGTTCTCCAAAACTTCTTAATAAAATGTACTGCGTGTTTGTAGTGAGACTGATTACATCTGAAATCAAATGGTACAATCACATGCTTATAAACAATAAGCACTTGTTTTTTGCATTGAACATTGAGATTTTCCATGGTGGAATATATATTGTAAAATATATGAATCTATATCGATTTGTCTCCTATTGAAGTATGGTATCTGAAAAGCAGATACTCTGATGTCTATTATTCCTGTAGACAAATAGTTTTCTTGCTGGAGGTAGCAGGTACAAGCTATGTTTTCTTCACTACTGTATCTCAAATATCTGTGACCATCTGAATGATGAATTTTAGAACATGAGAAGGAATTTTATTGGTGAAGTGCAAGAAGAATGATAATAGGACATGTAAGAGAAGTCGGAATGACTTGCTGTACTTCACTATGAATTCTTCCCTAAAGATGTGTGAACATACTGTTAGAGTCCTGAAGATAAAGCTTTTTGAAGTTAACAGAGATATCTTTGTTGATTCCATTGCATCAAGATAATTGAGGTGGTCTTGATCTACTGCAAACTCTTTTGCAGTTAGGATCTTTTCACTCTTTTTTTTTTTTTTTTTCCATCTTATCAAATGTAGTGTGCTTACACTGCAGCAACACAGGTGGCAGTAGCATCTAATAACCTGAAAGTCTGAGAGGAGGAACAATAATTTTCCAAAAATTCAGGTGAACGTTGTTCAAAACTTTTTCAAGGTTTGGAAACATGCCTTTCATGGTTGCTGATACTTATTTATAGTTCTGTATGACGTTAGTAAAACTGAAGTCTTCTCACAAAATCAAACAGGCAAGTTATATATTGCTGTTCTTCCTTGGAAGTGCTTCCCTCTTCAGCAGAGAACAGTGCATATCTTTTAACAGCTGCGTACCGTGGAATATCAATCATTAAGCCATATGTTCTATACACTAGTGGCACAGTGCATCTGTTATTTTTCCAAAAAGTAAACAGGCAGACAGAGTGCACAGGCTTGGGGGTTATATTTTAATGCATGGTTGTCCAACCTTTTGACTTGCCTGGGTCGCATTGAGTGAAGAGGAATTGCCTAGGGCTGCATCTACAAAGGTTGCTCTGAAAATAATGTCTCCTAATTGTTTCCATGGATACTACAATCAATACAAACAGCACGTTAACACTGTTTAATAGAGGAAATTCTCAGTTACAAAACATTCTTTTTCAGCAGAGTCACCATCATTAGTTACATGTTTTCACCACTGATGAAGAAGAGCCTGCATACTGCACCCATAAAAATCTTTCTGGTAAGAGGGGGCTTCTGAAAGTCTGGTAAAGAGGCATGATCAGATTTTTGATTACAACTTAATATGTTCTGTTTGAAAATCCACAAGTAATTTATGTCAGCTGAAAATGGAGTCACAAATAAACCAAGGAATCTGTGATTTTTTGGGCAATCTTGAAACTCGTTCACAAATTCTTTTATCAGAATGGAAAACCATGCTCATAGCTCATTCAACATTATCCCAAGGCTAATTTTGCCTTTAACCTGTCTTTGTTAGCTAGTAATTTGGATGAGAATTACCTGGTTGAATTTTTTAAGAAAATTTGTTATATTTCCATTTTAAATTGGGAAGCAGATTGTCTGTATTATGGGAACAGCAAAAGATGAAGTATCCATTTAACAACCCTCAAAGGAAACAGTTGTCTCTAACCAAATATCTGCGTTTAAATGTGGACTGGCATTTTTCTTTTTAAGAGAGCCAGATGTTTCACATCATATCCCATCAAGAATCTTTGCAGTCCAATCCTTTCTCCTTCCTTTTCTTAGCCAAGAAAGTATCCTGATCGTAATCTGAATGAAAACATTAGACCTTTGCTCATGAGTTTGCACTGCTAAAGTGTATTTCTGCTATTCTTCTTCTTGAGTAATAGGGAGATAATCTTTTCTATTGAAGTGTTTAATTTATGCTTAAATGTGCATTATTGATGCAAATTGTTAGCTGGAGAGAACTGTTCTGTGGATGGCTTCCTGCATTTTGAGGACTGGTGAAATATGCCTCTTTTGAGCATTAGAGTATTCAAACAAAATGGAATACTTTAACAGAAATGATAGCACAACACTGTAGAAGCAGTTATAAAATTGTGCTCTGCTTTTGGGAGGGCTGTCTGATCAGTCTTGTCAGAGTATTTCAGCATATCTGCTATGTTGGTGAAATATTCTTCATGCTGTAAAAAGGTGGTCGTTTAGAAAATTTATAAGCAATATAATATGTAGCCTCTTGTGGAAATCAAAAGCCAACATTGTTTTCTTCCTTATTAATTACCAGATAGTGCTAATGAACAACCACCCATTCTGGTAGAAAATGTTCTACCACTGGGATTAAATGTTGAAAGAACCTGTAGTTAACAATAAAAAATTACTGAGAGAAAGCAGTGAGAAAGCCAAATCCTGACTCATTTTTGTCTTGATAATAGCTGATCATTTGAAAAATGTGCACAGCTCCCTTGTAATATGCAACCTGAGCAAAATGAGTAAGGCATTTGCTTTGTCATCAGCAACTATATTGCCCTGGCAGCAGGGTTTCAGTAGAACTCCACAACGTTCACACCTTTGTGATCAGGCAGCATATAATTCATGATATTGGTGAAACTGTAATTAAAATGAAGGGTAAGAGCTTTGAATTGATAGAGACTATAAAGCTATATACTTTATATTTAGGTAATCAACATCCTATTTGATACTTGTTAACATTTGGCTAACATACGATGTTACTAGAACATAGTAACATGGCAGTTTGTGATTAAATATCCATGGTATTCATAAAAAGTTTCCTTCGCTGTTTCAGAAATGCATCTTGTTCTAAAATATACAGGATAATATGAATCCAGAAACTATAGTCATGTTTTCAGTCTTTATTTTGCGGTGCGTATAAGGCAAGATGCTTGCAAGGTTTATGTAATAAGATGGGAAGGTGAAGTTGAAGCTGTGAGCAGGGCAATATGAGAACTGCCAAATGAATGAATGATAAAGAAACAGATGTAGAGAGAAATGGTCTTTCATAAGGGCAAGTATTCTCTGAACATCATTTGCTTAATCATTACTGTTGCTATCTGGTGACTACTGAAGATGTTTTATTTTATACCATCTGCCCTAGAGGGAGGAAATAAAGCCTGAGGTGTCACTACTAATAATCTAACCATATTTTAATAAAATCTTTTGTTGTTGTTGTTGTTGTTTTTGCTGTTTATGTTTCTTTGGTAGTGATTCTTGTTTTAATGTGCTGTTGATTTTTTTTTTTTTAAAGATCCATTTTTGTCCTTAAGATAACTTATGTAATGGAGTTTAAAAAAAAAAAAAAAAAAAAAAAAAAGAATATTTTATGAATGAATGAAATTTTACAAGAATTTTTATCTTTCTGCAAGTTCACTTTAGTCTTTAGTTATTATTGCATAAAAATGCAGAAGAAAAAGGATATATTTCTTTTTCCACTTCCTCAAAAAGATGGCTTTACCAGCAATCGGATATGAAACATGCTGATATCTGTGGCTATCTTTCCATTCACCTCAAGCAACTTTTATTCTCGGTTCTAAGATGCAGAAATTTGTACCTTGAAGAGTCACAGTGGTGTAATTAGAAGACACTTGTAATTATAAGATTTCCATAAATCCATAAAGCTTAAATAGGTCCTGCTAATTTGGCAAAGTGGTTGGAAAAAATTGGCTGTTGGGAGGAATGAACTAGATAGTAAGAGTTGACTGCTGTAGTTTTATTGTTTTTTTTTAATCTTTTTGAAGAATTGACTCCATCCACATGTGTTGTCCTACCTTTCTCTGAATTCAGTACTTAAGAATACCTGCAGAGTGCGACTCAGTACTACTTGTCTGTTAGCAGCAATTTAGGCAGGACAGCTAAGGCTGCTTTGCATGATTTTGCTTTGCCAGATTACTTATGGCAGAGGTGATAATTGTAATTGAGACTTCAATATCTTTTGTCATGGTAATTACATACTGGATCTTTTAAAAGAATTTAGGAATGCATACAACAAAATGTAGATCAGAAGCTTTGCCACAAAGTATAAGGCAAGGGAAATGAATTAAATTAACTTTTTATTGGGTTGTCTTGAGTACTCTGTTAAATAATACAATACAGGTATGCTTTAAAGGAACAAAGAGAGTGTGAAAGCATATCTCTGCAGCTTTACTATGTGGAAATCCAATTCATGTTTGCTTAGATTTACTGTAAGAGAAGAAGACCTTGAAAATTAGGCAGTCTTTGTTCGAGTAGCCTTATTTAATTCATACATGACTAGATTGAGAGAAGTCTTGTACCTCCTTGATTTATAGACTCTCTTATATCCTTATCACCTCTGAAAAGGAAAGACTTATCCTGTGCGCAGAGAATATACAGATGGAGAATAAGTGCAAACTTGAAAACTTACACCAAACTGCAGAAACTATCACTTTTTAGTCAGAAGATTTTTAGTTCCGTTTCAGACACTGTGTCGTATTCTCCATAGAGTTTGGGTAGGTGGTGTTCACTGAAAAATGCAGCAGACAAAATGCTTGTGCAAGGTAAAGATGTGACAAATCTTGCTATAATTTATTTATATCATGTGATATTTACATTTTTACACCTCATTGCTTTGTGTATGACTCTCAGATACTCTATTTGCATAACAGAGGTGTAGCAAAGCAGTCATAGAGCTCTCATTTTAATGAAATCCCTTGGCCACCACTAGGACTGCAACAGACTGACTTCAGAGGAAAGGATAGGAACAGCTGTGTATTCCTGCTGTTTTCTACTTGCAGCAGCAGAACTGGTTGTGTAGATGGAGAAAAGCAAGAACAATCTCTAGGGCCCATAGGGCAGGGTGCATGCCAAACCTGTCTTTATTCCTGCCGAGTACAACAGGTGACTGTAAGTACCAGGGAGCCATAGTGTGTAAAATTAAGCACTTTGCTAACTATTCAGTGGTGGATCAAACACAGCCAAGTGAGCACTGCAGCCAAGATTTATTTCTTCATCTCTATATTCTGAGCTTTTTCATCAGATACTTGGTGAAATCTGGGCTTTATAAGGCGTTCAGCATACCATCAAACCACTGTTATGAGAAATGCCTGTTTTGAGAAGCAATAGTCTCCAACAGGTGGAAATCAGGAAAGATAGCAACAGACAAGAGTAATGTTGGTTTTGTAACCAAATGGTATATATTATTTTCAAAATTATTTTGTCCCCTTTTTTTACATTGTATAATTTGAATGTCATCTTCTCCTTCCCCCTTATATCCTCTCCAATATGTATTTATTTGTGTAAGAAATAAGTTGTTGAATTAGGAAATTCTTAATAATAAAACCTTGTTCTAATGAACAATTCTTATTATTAGATAGCATAAGGCTTTGTTAGGGAAGCCAATGTCTGCTAGGAAGCTTTGAAAGCTGAGAGAATTACATGCAGAAAATTAAAGAAACATAGAAGAACTCATTCTTTTCCTACCTTTTCCGAAAAATAGCAGAGTAAGCAATAAGATCTGAGTATTCTTATTCTCAGCTTTTCTGGAACTAGACTCCAAATTTTTATGCCTCAACTTTAAATAAACTCAGTTATATATTTCTTATATAGTAATCTATTTTTCCGTAATGATTTTGAATTAAGTGAAGTGTGCCATTGCTTTGGCCTGTGTGGCTACATCAAAGACTGTTCCATCTAAGTAAATTTTCTACCTGCCAGACTCAGTAAAGAAAAATAAATCTCACATTGTTCAGTGGAAACACTGATGTGTTTTATGTGTTTCATAATGCTGCATTTGTTCTAATGTTCCAAAGTTATAGTCTGCAGCACTGGGATATGAATGTGGGCAGCAGTGAATACATTTTCTTGATTATGATCTTAAGTCTTAAGCAAGGAAGCTGAAATTGTTTCCTTGTCCAATAAAAGCAAAGTGGAAGTACGTGGTCCAGTAACTGGCAGGCCACAGAAAGATAGATTATAAATAGAAAAGTTATAATTATCTCAAATGCAAATATGGAGTCTGGATCAAGTACAAGATTTTCCTTTTAATAACAGAAGGTAACTTCAGAATCTACTGAACATTGTATTACATCTAAATACATCTTGATCTGTGTGAGTGGGGAATTAACCTTCACAGTGACCTACAAAGATATTTTGAGCTTATTAAGCCTAATACATAAATCAGAGTTATAGCTGTGTTGCATAAGCAAGAGAAAAAGCATAATTAATGGAAATGAGTATATTTATGAGATGAACAACAAATGCCAACCAGCTCCTCTATGGAGGAATTAATCTGTCTTTCCCTTTACATTCCATTTTGATCTAGAAAAGGAAGCAGCAGTTCTACAATGATTTGTCATGCAAAATTTTTGACTAAACTTCAGCTAGAAGAGGGTCTTTATGATCTGACCTAGCATGTTTCCTGTAGTTCATAAAACAGCACAGTTTTGTATGAAACATACCTGGATTTCATGGTAACTAGTGTGTTGTTAAAAATCTTCAAACTATTACAAGGATGAATAGGGTAACTGTCACATATGACATTTTAAATGAAAAGATTTAATCACACCTTCTGAGTTTGCAGGTTGTGGAAGTTGAAATTATGGTATTCTTAGCTTCAGCTGGTGCATAAAATTAATTCAAAGAGGTCAAAATTCAAAACAGCAGCCACATCACTTCTCTTCTGAAGGATGAAATATAGCATTGTGATCTAGGTAGAAGGAATCCTCTTGGTTTCTCAGCAGTTATAGCTGTTGAAGCTCAGAGTGTTATGATTTTTTAAAAGAGTAAACTTCCCAGAGCTGCTCATACATCACGGTAATGTATTTTATCTTACATTCTCTGCTAATAGATTCCTTGGGATACAGCACATCCTGAGTACTCTATGCTAAATTTATATTTTATCATATCAACTGAATTTCAAGTGTTTAGGGTTGACTTTCATCACAAAAAGAAAAATTTCTCAGTTTTCATCACTGAGATTTGGAGAAGGAACTGGCTATTTTCCTTCTTCAGACATGATGATCTACAGAAATTGAAAAACTGAATTTCTTAGCCCATGGCAAATTATGCCCATAGCGAGAGGAATCTTCCACATAAGGGTATGAAATCATACCCCACACCAAGAAGCTGGGATCTTGTCCCCTGCTATATTCTACATTACACAATTGATTACATGATATGGAATCATGTTCATAACTGACTTCTAGTTCTCCAGAGGGAACTTGGTTCATAAATGCCACAGATACTTCCATTTACTCTATAAATGAAGTCAGTTGCTATATTTTGCTAGGATAGGAGAAAGAAAAAAAAAAACTTTTCAAATAGGAAAACAAATAGAACACAGATTTTTCTCTATTTGAATTTTCTGTAGTCATAGGAAATATCTTCAGCATTGAACACAATTTACATTGATATTTCTAGAAGTGCAGTTAAATAGCAATTGCTGTTTCAAAGGCATTCTAATTATGAAAGAAAAGATTAAAGTAAATAAAATTAAAAATATATCTATCACACCTGGATATTGGACATTACTGAAGTACAAATGACAAGTTAGGAAAGTATGTAGCACTTTTAAAAAAGTTATATTCTTGGAAGTGAACAAAAATGCTCTTGAGTTTAATCAAAGTAAAAGAATTAATATGGGAGTGTGTTTTAAATGTTTATGAATTCTAGAGAAAAAGGTGGTCCTGGAGGCCTGAGGGGAAGATTGGGAAGATTGATAATTAAAAATGAAAAAGGACCAATTAAAGTTGTATTATGGTGAATTTATTTTGTATGACAGTTTCAAATTATGATCTGCTACTCCATGCCAAGGATGTGTGTTTGAAAATGATCAAACCCAGGTGAGTGATGGTTAAGAAAAGTAGCCATGAATATTAGAGGAATTTTCTGACAGCTTTCCTCTCTGATGTTGTAAACTGTTTGTCTACGTGATGGTTATACTCACATCTTGTTATTGCCTATAGCTCGAGAAGCATCCTTGTGTTGCTTTTTGACCCTGCTTCTCTGTACTTTGAAATCTTTTCATATGTACAGAACAGAAGTGCAGTCTTTTCATTTATACTCTCTTAGAAATGGTTTTAAAAGCATTAAGACTTCACATAATGTGTTTGATTTTAAATGATGGGACTATGCTAATCATTTGCTGTTGTTTAGAATCTCAAGAAGAAAAATTAGGATAATATGTTGTGGGCCACCTTTGTTATTTTGTAGAAGTCAAGATTTAAAGAGGTTTCCACTTTAAATCCTTATTCAGAAATCCCACTTCTCCTTGTTAAAGTACCTGTCAGAAATGAAGATGTTGCAATCTATATTTTTATGCATTTTATATTTTATTGGCCTCATTTATTTCCACGGTTTTGTTATCTATCATTCTTTTGCCAATTTGCAGCCTTAAGACACATTAAAATGATCCCAATAACATAACATCATTCCCTGCTAGACAGACATAGAATCAGGAACTCTGCTATGTAATGGAGAAACCCAGAGAGGTGGATTCATAGAGATTTTGAGTGACTCTCCACAAATTTAGAAAACTAAAATCAAGTTAATAAGGCATAAAATTTCCTTTTATCTCAGCAGTAGCAAGTAAGTATCACAAGTGACGTTCCTAGCAATTTCAGTCCTGTTCTAACAGATTTATTTAATGTAGCTTATGAGTCTAAAAATAAGTTGTTGTCAATTGAAAAGAGTCATCTGTTTGCTAGTGATTCAGCTGTGAGATTTTCACACCTGTCTTTGAGGATAATCAGATAACATGGATCTATGAACCTCTTATACTTAGAGATAGGACAAGTTTGCTGAACTTGTCAATCTAAGCAGTAGAATTTACTTTGATTATTAAAGTAGAAATTGTCTCTGTGAGCTGTATTATTTACAAGATGTCTGTTTACATCTCTATAGAAGTCAGTAGTTAAGCTGTTGTTTGAACTGTATGCTGCATTTCTGTTAGAGCCCAAGGAACTGTTTGAAACAAGCAAACTGTCTTGGATTTCATGGATAACTTTCTCTTACTGATCAGATCTGTTGTTTTTTTGGATTCTCAAATGGTTTGTGCTTCTGAATGGTTCAGTGCTCTTGAGGAAGCTTGGTCTATAAACACTGCAGAAACTGTCCTTTTCAAAATTAATGACATCATTGCATTCTGCCAGGATAGGGGAACAAGGGGAGATAAATAGAGGTATGATTGTTGGGGTAGATTTTCCTAAATGTATTACTAGTTTTAATAAACTTTATAACCCCTATGAATGATGCAACACCAGAAGTAATAGAAATGAAAACGTATTATTACAGAAACTTAGAAGTTATGGATTTTTTTCTAGGCAATGTCTAGTAGTGAGATGAAAATATAAGTAGCTCTTAATCTTCATATTTTAGAACTTACTTTTTAATGCAGGATCAAATATTTTTTTTAATAACTATTCATAATCCATCTGTGCTTGGTGCCTTCCTAGCATTTAATCACCTAAACTGTAAGACAGATGTACAAAATCCATATTACTTTGTCACCCTTTTACTTCAAGTGAGTGCAAAATAACTGTTCTAAATAAAAATAACGTATTTTACTAATAAGTTTGTTGCTTAAATTTGTGAGTAACATCAAATATTAATATATATTGTCAGTATATATTTGTGGTAATTAATACACTATTTTTTTCTCTTTTCCTGTATTCTTCTCACGTTGCTTTTTAATGTGTTTCTGCTCAAGTTGAAACAGTTTCTTAGTAAGAAAAATGCATGAAACAGTGTTGATTTGCTTTGTACCTTCTTACAGATAAACTGGAGAATTCATTTTTTCAATCAGAAACGTGAGAAGGATAATTACCTGGTTTTAAAATGCCTATGTTTACAAAGATAAAATATGCATGAAGAGAAAAGGTTTGGAAGTGTTAGTAATACATTAGGCTTTAAGTATTGAGTACCAGGAACATGCAAGCAGGGTAGGTTTTATCAGTGGCCACAGTAGTACCAAAGAGACAGATTAAAATACACATTGAGTAAATAAAAAATATATGGGATAAATGCAGGGAAGGCATATGCTACTCTCTTTGCGTTTTCTTATGAATGAGAGTATATTCTTCATGCCTGCCTTTGGATACATCTTTTGAATAATACACTCTTTTTGTACAGTGTTGCAAAAAAAGATGATTTTACTTTGATAATATAATAAGACTGATAATTTAATAAGTGGATCATAGGAAGTGTTAAGCTTTTTGCTGTAGACTCTGAAACTTACGGTTTGACATACTTGCAAACTCTTTTGCTTTGTTAATATGTGCCCATTTTCACTTGCTGAAAATGGTGAGCTGGCCTCAAAACTGTAGAAGCCTCTAAAAAGGACTTTGCCCTGCCAGTGAGTGGTACATGTGACTGTTCAAGCTCAACTCTCCATTGATTTCCCTGCCCAGTGTCTAAGTGGCAAGAGATGTGACTCAAGTGTTTGCTTCTTTGCATTGTCTGTACTTTAAAAACCTTCCCACCTGGGAATGTTGTTCCCAAGACACAAATGGATTGTTGCATCTCTAAATACTGAACATTCAGAGCTGGAACAGATCAAGATTTTTTCTCAGTGGGAGTTGGTAAGATGATGGGGTATGCTGTTTGAACTGAAAACGTGTTTCTGAGAGATCTGATAGGCAGGCTTGTCAGCTCTGGGTCCTAACCATGCTTTCTCTCTTAGTGACTTACTATAATGCCTTCAGTAGCTGTGTTCAGCTTCTGATTGGTATTCACAGTGCCAGTATATGGAAACCATGTGCCCATGTCAACACATTGCAGTGAAATTTTGGAGGTAAGAGTGTGTTATTGAGCCTTAACTCGAGAGATTGTGTTGCCTTGCATGTGATTCTATTCAGTTCATATGAACTGTTCAGGAAGTGGAGAAGCAGACTCGAACTCTGAGCTAATACAAAAGTCACTAATTATCAACTACTACCCAAGAAAATAAGAATGTTAACATCTTAATTTTTTTAAAAAATGTAGTAGCTACTTGGAAGCATAGTTTGCAAGGAGGAAATTTTAAAACCTCTCCCTATTTATTTATTCATTTATTTATTTATTGTCTTTTGGATTTTTTTAGTAGTGTCCTCATCTTTCTGAACTGAGATGAAGTATTTCCCTTTAGATCTACCCATTTCTATGAGGGTGTTTTTCCAACAAGTAATTCTTATGGCTTACCTAGGTACTCTCTAATGAAGAAAACAACACCCACGTACTGTAAGGCATATAATCACTCTGCAGAATTGAATTTGGGCATCTGCTCAAACTTTGCCAACTGGAGCAGCAGCAGCACTCGGCAGCCTCTAAACTTCACCACCTGATGTTTACTCAAGTCTTAAATTATACTTTGGAGAGATCCAAGGAACATGAAAAGCAAATGAAAAAAACTGAAGTTGAGATTTATGCTTCATTGGTGCTTGATAAAGAAAAACTCCAGGGAGTGTGCAGTGCTGAGAGCTTAGGGTAGGGATTTTGACTATTCATTCATTAATTTCACATCAAATGTTCATGTGGATTTTAACTGCAGCATAAATTATGAGCTTTGGAGCCTAATTATGCCAAGTAAGAAACTATCAAACAAACTTCAGCTGTTCTTAATGTAGTTTGAATGATTGGTTGTTCTTGCTTTTAAGGCCTCAACAAAAGCATAGCAAATACTGGCCTATGCCACTCAGTTTTTCCGGGAAGATAATTTTAATTTCTACTATGGTTTTGTTGCTAAGGTCAAAAAGCCTTTAAGATATTATTTCCATTCCTTCTCCTTTTCAGAAAAAAAGGTATTCAGCCATCAAAGAGCAATTTGTAAGGTGCAAATGTCAGGTTAAAGAAGAAAGCATAATCTTAGCAGAAGCAAGGAAGAGTTGCTGTATGTAAGCTCTCCCTGTGAGTATCTCACACCAGTGCTCTTAAAATTCTGGAAGAACTACTGGTGCTAATACAGGCTCTTCTACTTGATTAACAGGAAATATTCTACATGACTTAGATGAGTTGACTGAACTTCCTTGGCACTGCATTTTTTAGGCTGCATGAGGTGGACCTGAAGTGATAGGTATGGGCTTATTGACTTTTTTCTATTTTCTTAGGAATCTGGCAAAGCTTTTCAAACAAATCATGCAAGGGAAGATGGTATAAATCAGTCTGAAATATTTCTTGTCATCATCTTGAGCTTTGTAGAACTAGTTTGACAGTTCTTATATTTCAGACTCTTAGCTGATATTAGTTATTCAAAATTAACTTGATTAAATATCTAAGAATGTGTCACCATAATATGATTATAATTTGAATTTTTATTCTAATTTGAATTCTAAATTGAATTTTATAGCAGTCAGTTCTAACTGGGAACAGAAGTGAATCAGGTTCACAGAAACAGTCTTGGTGATCACAAAAAAATTCTTGCTTGCAATTCAGCATATGCACAACAGTTTTCACTGTTAAAATTGAAGATTATAAATGTTAGTGCAATTTCTTCTTCTGAATTTGAGGGAAACTGAAGCATCCTTGTTTATGATACTTACATTTGACCACCAGTGGTTAAATTTCAAGATTACTGAAACTGTGGATGTCAAGTTTGCAATCAGTGGAAACTGTAAGGTAAACTGGCTAAAACACTTTAGTAGACTTGAGATGAAATGATTTGCATAAGTTGGAGTTTTCATTGCTTCTGTGTTTGGTTGATAATGCTCCCAGTATAGCATCAGTCCCCTCCTCTCCTTCTTTCCCTCTCCTCACACAGAGTTACTGAAATAACATACTAAGTCAAGTATGTGTACATTTGTCTGCTTGGTCCATATACATTACCATCTAAATAGATGTTATAAATATAGTCCTGACAATTTCTTTTAATTGTTTTAATAATGTATATTTTTTAATGTAGTTTTTTTAAAATTTTATCTGATTTTTCTTGTAATCGCTCCATGGGAAACCCAGAACTCAAAATGAAGTAAAGATGCTGTAATAAGCTCCTTAGTTTGCCCTCCATATTGTCAAAGAAAAATATTTCTGACAATCTAGGAAAGCATATTGCAAAGAAACACATTTAAGAGACCGTGGCCAGCCATAAATGTTAATGTCTAAATTAAATAGTTGCGGAAAAGAAAGGTATAACGGCTCATGGGTTGGAAATTGGTTAAAAGGCAGAAAAGAGAAGAGAATAATCCTTGTAATCCTGTATGAAAACTTTAATCTTGGAGATAACGTGTTATGTATTCATTGAAAGCCTTTTTTGAGTAAACGATATCTGTGCTGAAAAATTCAGTTCAGAATGAGTATAGGTGTAAATAAGGCACTGGAAAACACTGGTGTTTCTGAGTGTATATTTTTATTCGGAGGACGTTGCAAAACATCAGATAAATATACTCAGAAGGGAACTTTCAGAGAAACCACTTTGCAGTTATGAGTTGGAGTACAGTTGTGATTCACACAATTCTTGCGGGAACTATTTAGAAACATGCAGTTTCAAAACATTTAAACTTGGAATTGATAAGGAAAAATCCTATTAATTTGCAGAGTCACAGTAATCCTATTAATTATATAAGCAGTAATCCAATTAGTTTAGAAGTCCTCAAGACATTCCACCAACATTTTCACAACAACCACATCGTTACCATTAGAGACCATTAATGCTCCATTTGAGCTTCCCAAGAGTGGGACAGTTGGTACAGTTGTGACAGTGTTGTAAATGTTTTGCTTTATGAAACCTTAGATTGCTTATTTTAGTTTGCTACCCATTCCTGTTAGTTTCCCACCTATCCTGACCTATTCAAACTACTTACTCTACGTACTACTGTGGGAATAGCTCAGCAAGTACCAAGACAACCTATAAATTCTTTAGATTAGTGAACTTCTCTCCAAGCTTAATTTGGCCAGGCAGTTTTTCATTTAATGTTTTCGGTTGTAAATTTTGTCTGTTTTAGTATTCTGTCACCACTGACAGCTTGAAACAATTCAGGTGGATTAGGTTGTTGCCAGGGATGATGGTTGCTGGTTTAGCAACTTCAGTGAGTTTGCAGATGACACCAAGTTTGGAGGTAGTGTTGATCTGCCTGCGGGTATGGAGGCCCTTCAAAGGGATCTAGATAAACTGGATCACTGGACTGAGGTGAATGGGATGAGGTTCAACAAGGCCAAGTGCCAAGTCCTGCACTTTGGCAACAATAACCCCATGCAGCGCTATAGGCTTGGAGCAGAGTGGCTGGATGATTGTGAAGAGGAAAGGGACCTGAGGGTGTTGGTCGATGCTCGGCTGAACATGAGCCGACAGTGTGCCCAGGTGGCCAAGAGGGCCAATGTCATCCTGGCCTGCATTAGAAATAGTGTGGCCAGCAGGAGCAGGCAGGTAATCATCTCCCTGTACTCAGCACTGTTGAGGCTACACCTCGAGTACTGCGTTCAGCTTTGGGACCCTCACTACAAAAAAGATATTGAGACACTGGAACATGTCCAGAGAAGGGAAACGAAACTGGTGAGGGGTCTGGAGCACAAGTCTTATGAGGAGTGGCTGAGGGAGCTGAGATTGTTTAGTCTGGAAAAGATGAGGCTTACGGGAGACCTCACTGCACTCTACAACTTCCTGCAGGGAGGTTGTGATGAGGAAGGGTTTGGCCTCTTCTCCCAGGAAACAAACAGGACCCAAGGAAATGGCTGCAAGTTGTACCAGAGGAGGTTTAGGTTAGATGTAAGGGAGAACTTTTTCTCTCAGAGAGTGGTCAGGCACTGGAATGGCTGCACAGGGCGGTGGTGGAGTCACCGTCCCTGGCAGTGTTCAAGAGGCGTCTGGATGAGGAGCTACTATGGTTTAGTAGCTTGTGGTAGTAATGGTGATGAGAGGACAGTTGGACTAGATGATCTTTTCAACCTTGTGATTCTATGATTCTATTTGTGGAATATAATACTTCCAGAATATGTTATTGGCTATTTACAAAGCCATGTAGGTATTCAGCTGCCTCTGAGCCAGCTTGAAGATCTGAGGTGGTATTGCTTTGTGCAGTCTAAAGAACAATATACGTTTGTCCTACAGAAGCTTACATAACAGGAGAGTGGTATTTCCATTAGAACTGTAGAGCTACAGTGATGGTGCTATCAAATATCTTGCTGTGTTGTTGAAACCCTTCTTGCTTTCCCACCATGCCAAAGAGTTATGGCAGAATTTCTTTAATGATTCCTACCTTATCTTGAATTGAGAGACATGTTAAAAATTCTTTTTGCAGTTCCAGATTGTCTCTGCTTCTTTGGCTGTCTCAGCAGCAACAGCTGTTATTTATGCGCATTTCTCAGATAACTCTCCCTGAGGTCACTCTTTTCTGAGTGACCTGTGATTGTGTCTGGGAATAATGACTTTTTTTGACACATTTGACATGTCCAGTGAGTACGACTATTCCTTCTCATACAAGGTGCTTCACACTCTTGTTCCCACATACTGTGATACTTCCCACCGTATTCTCTTTGAGTTATATTTTATTTTGTTAACAGTTATTAATACTTCTAAGCCATATCACATGTTTTGTTTCACCTTCACTTTCAGTTGCTTTTATACAGTTCTCTTATAAGATGTCAATAATTTAAAATAATTTGTAGCTGCCCAGTGTCAATTTAACGGATTCCTTTTCCTTGTTTCATTCTCCTTGAAGGGGAACATAACATAAAAATAATGGAAGGTAACAATTTAATTTCTTGACCTAGTATATCAGTATACAAATGAAGCTGAGCAGATGTTTATATTAACATTTAATTGAATTTATAACAGACTGCCACATGTTACATACATTAGTAATAAGCATTACCAAAAATAAAAGAAAATATTATGCGTGTGCTCTATGTAGTAGCATGACATGAGCAAGGGAATAGATCCCTCAGCAGTTGAAATTTTTGCTATCACTGGAATGAAAGGTGTATAAACCAGCTGTGGCTGTTTGTGCTCTTCATTCTTATTGTTTCAGATGGGAAAGAGATTGTGCTTGTTACACTTGCCTTCAAGGCTTGCTTTATCAACTTTAGGTTTAGCAATAAGTAGGTGAAGGCAACTGTTATTTCTGACATAACAAGGTATATTCAAGATCAGTCCAAACCCCACATCCCCACATTTTCTACTTCTATCTTGTAGATTATTCTGTACGTTTGTTATTTTTTTTTAAATAGAACTGTTTTTCGGTAAGATTCTGAATGAGTGTTACCAAATCCTAATGTCAGTCCATGAAATATGATTATAAATAAAACATCAGAACCCTGCAACTTCCTGTCTTTATTAATATTCTGACTCGTCATACTCTCAGAACAATGTATTATTATTTAAAGTAGAACAATTTATCATATTGATAAAAGCAGTTTTTATTTTAGCTAATACGTTCATTTACCTTTATTATAATGTCCATTTCTGCTGGCTGTCAGTATGTTGTTCCTCTTCTTTGTCATTTCTTTAGATTAAAAAGGAATGTTAGTGATCCAGCTAGTGTGAAGGCAGCTGGTAATAAGAAAATTGTTAGAATTATTGAGCTCTCCACAACACCCAGAAGACTCATTTACTAGAATTATAGCTGTTTATGAGGAAGCTCTCAGTGATACTTCACCCTTTTGTCCGATGAGTATTATCTATCTACAGGAAGGCGTAAATATCTATCATGTAAGGTAGCAAACTTTAAAGAGGGATTATATTCACAAATAAAGAGTACTGCTGTGTTTTGTGATGTAGGTAATTCAGGAAATGGCAAGTTTTCCTTTTATCTCAGTGAATAGTTGAATCTCATATTTTAGCATCACATACTGAGCGCTGAGGCTGTAATTCAAGCATCCTAGAAACATGAATATTCTCCCAATATTTATTTATGCATTCTAGTTGCTTGTTTTTCTTTCTGTATTTTGTCTGAGCTACCTTCATTTCAGAACCACCAAGTTCCTCAGTTTAAAAAACAAATCTTTGCCCAAATGATTAATTTAGAAGATACATTCATTATGATAAATGTAACTCACTACTAACAAAATTAGCTAGCACAATCTTGAAAGCTAGATATGCTCAAAAGTATTTCATGCATATTGATGTGTGCAAGATTGCATTCAGCTTCACATTTTTTTGGGTTTCAGAAGCACAAGTACTCAAATACTTCACAACCTGTCTTATAGTTCTGGCATTACAAAAAGTAGTATCTGATAAAATGGAAACTGATGACAAAAACTTTGTGCCATGTCTGATGCATTTGATGAAAAGCTTCTTTTAAAAACATCCTTTTCTATTTATAAACTATCATGCTATTCCCAATGCAACTCTCTGAAATGAAGCAAGAATATAATATCCATAGAAGATTTCTCTTTTGAATGTTTTTTTTCAAAAACAAGGTATCAACTATCAAAGAGAATGTCACATCATTAATAACCATTTAGTCTATTGCTTATCATTTTGACAATCTGATAAGCCTATATAAGAGCTATGTACATTTGTTTGTCATCTAGTCTTCTGTTTGGAAATGGGTTGTATTGTTGGTTTTATGACAGAGGTTATAGCCTTGTGTTTTTTAATGCATGTGATTGATTTAACCTAGTGGAAGGAGATGTGGTTTACTAAAACCAAGGATTTAGTATTTGATCCCAAAGTGTGTATGCATTACTCTGTTTTGAAGCCATTCTTTTATATGAGTTGGAAGAGCCAGAAACATTCCCTAACTTAGGAAAAAGGCTCTTATACTATAATGTATTAGGCTTAATGAAACTGCTTGCATTTAATTTGTTTTTTTTTTTCTTCTATTAAATCCTCTGCTTCCTATAAAGCAATTGTTTGTTAAATAATTGAACATAGTATTTCTCATTTTATATGGACTTAATAACACAAAATTCTGCATAACTGGAGGGTTTTGTGAAATACGACAAAATATTTCTTTTCTTGTCATTGTTTCCATTGTAAGTTATATAGGATACATTCTACTTTCCTTTGTGCTGCCTGTGCAGTGATTTTACTGTTTCCTATTATTTTTGTTAGTCAGATATAACTTTTTGAGGGGGTTCTTGAAGAAAGCTATGTCAGCCAGATCTTTCAGAGCTATATTTCAGCAAGTTCTGCTGAAGTTGTTGGGGAGGGTTTTCTTCAAAGGGGCTTTCCAAGTTCACACTGTGAGTGTGTGTTTTCATTTGGCTTTTCATTGTCCAGGTTTGCTGACTTGGAACAGCAGGGAATACTTTTTATACACTTTCCTGAAGCGTGATGTGAGAGTGTAGAAATATTTTACTTCTCCTATGAGAAAAGGTTTGTGCTTTTCTTTCAATGCTGTTGGAATTTACAAGTATGACCAAAGTTGTTTGTTCCAATTGAACACAAAGGTTAAGCAGATTTAACAGTCTTTCTTATTGTTCTGCAATGTACCTAATTTGTGCAAGAAAGAAATTCCAGTTAGTGTGTTCACAAAATTCTGTCTCTACCCTATGATTCCCTACTTAATTGTCAGAGAATGTGATAAATGTCTCCATGTTTGATTACCTGTTTGAAATAACTCATCTCTATAGCCATTTGAATGTTAATTTTTCATAAGAGATCCTGTAAGTGCACATTAATGGGTAGAGTTTCTGTGTAAATACTCAATTGGCATATAATATTTTTACAAGAAAACAATGTAACATTACCAATGTAATTTCTGGAAGTACCGCGCAAAAGGGGAATAAGCTAACAGGAAGCTATATAATATCATAATAACTTCTTATGGTAAGTAAAATAGCATATTGATGAGAAAAGATTGTAAATGCTACAAAAGGAACTAATACTTTAGGTGATTTGATTTGTTGAAGAGATTTGAATATTTAAACATTTTGTCAGTAGCAGACAGCTAAGCACACACAGCTGTTCCCTCCCTTCTCCCCACTGGGCTGGGGGAGAGAATAGGAAATAATGTAAAACTTCTGTGTTGAGATTGATACAGTGATGCAGTTGATTAGGACAGAAAATGAAGGGAATATAATAATGTTAATGATAAAAGAATACACAATACAAGTGATGCATAATGCAATTGCTCCTCATCCACTAAACTGATGCCCAGTCACTCCCTATCCAACTACCCCACTTTTATTGTTCAGCATGATGTCGTATGGTATGGAATATCCCTTTGGCTCCCTCAGCCTCCTTGCTAACAGAGTAATATGAAAAACTGAAAAAAAAAAAAAAAAAAAAAAAAACAACCAAACAAGTAGATACTAAGAAGAAATGAACTCTATCATAGCTGAAAGTAGGATTAGTGCTTTTAAATTAGTAGTATGGAAACCACTAATCAACTGCATGAAATTACCCAGGGTACACAGATTAATATTAGATGTTAATATCTTGAAATACCTCCAGACTGAGTTTTTGGGCTTTGAATTTGGCAGAACAAGGGTGAAGAAGAGGAATGGGCACATTCTCTAGGATAATTCTTCCATTTCTCACAAACTACTGACCTTTTTCTTTTTTTCGTTATATTGAACAATGAAATATTTTTGTTTCTTTTGGAATCTGACTGTCATAACTTATTTATACAGCCTGTATTCTACATAGGGATGTCATGACTGTAACATACAAATCAGCAGAAACAAGTAGAAGCTTAAATTGAACTTGGTGCATGTGAAAAGCACTGCTGGGGAGATTAGGAATAGCGAAGTTTCTGCTTTCCAAAAGAAATGTTTATTTTCCTTTTTTTTTTTTTTTTAAGATCTGAACTGAAAGAGAGAAAGGTGGGTTACATTTTATGCTTGTTTTGTGCCTTCCATGAACTCTTTTCCATGTCTTACTGCTTTGAAAGTCTTTCTAAAATCATGGAGGCCCTGAAATGTGGTTAAATATGTAAAATGGATGTAATGTTTCCCAGGGTACGGAAACAATAGCAATATTCATAATATAAAAGTCTGGGGCTAGTTCTCTTTTACTGAAACATCATTTGGAGTCTTGTAGTTGAATTCCATGTAATAAAGATCTCTTGGGAACAAGAAATATGTGTCCCAAAATCAGTTTTTAAACTCATTTTTTGCTAAGGTAAAAATGAGTATTTTTTTTCTTCAGAATCAGTGTCACACAACTCTTTAATTCAAAGATCATATTTCTCTGTTCTGTCCAAACTGTTAAGAAAGTAATAGAGCTGCTGATTTACCTGCTATCCTGTGATGTGCTGCAAAACATGAGATATGAAAATCTGTAATTGCGCTTTCATTCACTAAAGCAGCATTTTTAAAAATAGAACTGAAAGGAATACATTCATGTTTGCATACAAAACTGAAAGGACTGTGAAGGTGTAACACAGCTAAATTTTTTAATTCAATTATTAATAATCTGTATTAAAATATAGTCTAATAACTAAAAAAATGGATAATACTGTTAAGACTTTAAATCACACATCTGGAGAAGTTATACTGTGTGATGAGATACCTTGGTTAATTTTCTGCTTTGTGGTCTTACACCAGACAACTATTTGCTTAATAATGATATATACGTGCATAGAATGTAATAATATTACTTACGTTTTCCTAGATATTCTATAATTCAACTGAATGTTTCTGGCTCCTAATTATATCATTGGAAATAGAATTTAGGTATGAGATCTGATGGCTGGAAGGAATAGTTCTGTAGCAACAGAACAAACAAAAGGAAAAATAAAATTACCTACATATTTCAATGCTGTGCTAGTACAGCTAGGCACGTTTTAGTTTAGCCATGTTTCTTATTTTTAATTAAACAGAGATAAATAAGCATCATTATATACCGTAATTTTGTCTTTTCAAGTAAAACAAATAAAATGGTTGCTCCATTACTAACTTAGACTGAAAGTGAGAAACAGAACAAAACAAGTTGTAAGAGCAGAACTGTAGCATGGGGGAAGATAATAGGCGGCAGGATAGAGCAGCTCGTGTTAGAAAGAAGAGCTCATGGATGTAGAAGGGGAAGTAAAATAAGATAGACATATATCAAACATAAGTGGATTCAAAACAGTTTAGGAAATAGGTATGTTGAATCAGTAAAAGCAATTTGTTATCGTTCATTTTCTTGATTCATTATGAAGTTTCTGCTTTTGCTGATATTTTGGTTTGTGGTAATTTCCTCTTACCTTCTGTAAGAAAAGGCTCTTTGAGTTTCTAGCCACTCCTTTCTATGGTGATGGCGATGCCTTGACCATCCACCAAGTAAGTGTTCAGCACCTGCCAGCTCTTGTAATCTTTCCCAACAGATTCCTGAGTGAAGAGGAAAAGGGAGCATTGTTTTGAAATCCCCAGGTTCTCCCTTCTTTACAATGAAAGGAGGCAAGAAACATTGACGGATGCTAAAGAACTGCTATGAGCTTCATTCCCATATGAAAAGAAGAGATGAGAGGCTATGTACTTAGGGTCTGGCTAAGTAGCGAGGCAAATTTCCTGGATTGGGCTGCTTTAGATACAACAGAAAGCTAATTTAGTGTGTAAATTGTGAGAGGTGCAGGTGGCTATGTTGTGTGCGGAATGTGAGTTTTAGCATGTGATATTATGTAGGTAGATAAATAAGAAAGCAAACCTTCCTTTAGAATAATAATAATAGGGTAATTCTGGGGCATGTTGCTGAAAGAAACCTGAGAGTGGACTCAGTAAAGAGAGAATGAGAAGCAAATTATTGCAGCAATTAATTTCCTCTTCTGGTGAAATGTCAAAAACAACAACATGAACAACAACAAACAGACTACCAGGGAACAAACTGTATGGTCCCTTGACACCTCGAAATTGGCACATCGGTCACTGATGTGAAAGGAACAGGTTTTGTGTGTAGGATTGATGCCATGTTCCCATTCCATCTGAGCTCCTTTTGCAAAAAGCAGCTGTGTTCCTTTGCTCAGGAGACTTCCCTGAATTGGTCTTTCCCTTGAAAAAAGCTGCCAGTTGATCATGTCAATGAAATTACACACTTATGTTTAGCTTAATTTAAAAGTGAGATTGCTCTACATGATAGACACACAACGATTCCTCCAAACATTCAGTGAGGTTAGTTTAACTAATGTATGAAACAAGAGGTTGTCTGGAGAAAACCAGTTTTTCAAGTCTAAGTGTTGCTGCTCTGTTTGTCCTGATCAATGGAGGTAATATTACTGAGAAGTATTAATTTTTTGTCCCAAATACTCCTGTTTATTTCTTGTAAGGCAAATTCAATTGCTTTATTTTTAATATGAAATGCCACTCTTCTATTTTATTAGATTCATTAAACCATCATGTTTAGTGATTTAGCCATAAAGAGAAATAATGCATTGCTACCAGTGATTTTTGAGAAGTCTCAAAACTTTAACTTAAAGGCACATGTTGTGCAATTCCACAATACACAACCTACATTCCGCAGGTGTGTCAGGTACCTACTCCATACATGATAAATTCAATCTATATTGTCACAGAAGTCTCAGCGCAAGAATTTTGAACTTACTGCCATGTATTAAATCAATCTTAACAGCACTTATAAGCAAAGCCCCATACAGTCGGTAGAATTGAAGCTCAAAGAGATGAAGCAGCCAGCGGGGGGTCAGATTGCTCGGGGTTCGCTTCTTACTGCTGTTCTTTGCTTTTGAAGCAGTGTGACATAGAGTTTGTTTGAAAACTTGGATGACTGACTGTTGAAGACAAATGTGGCTTCTAGCATTATATTACCTGAAAAGAATTATTTCCAGTGTCACTATCACTGTTGCTGGCACGTTAACACTAAACATCCTAGTGAAACTGGAAAGCAGCATTGGAATGCTTCTGAGAAGGCCATGTGCAGAAAGTGAGGCAACCATGTGTACTGCTGATAGGCACTAGGGTGACAAGAAAAAACAGTTTTCAAAAGCCATGACATACTCCTTTTCTTGTGTCCCAGCTGTGGACAAAACAGCAGGCAAGACTGCAACTAAACTTCAGTTTAGTTAAACTTCATTTCCTTGATGTGCGTGTGAGACTCTTGTTGCACTGCAGCTGTAAGATTCATCTTCTCCCTTTTGAAATCCCTACTTGCTTTGGGACAGTTTGTACCAGCAATA
This sequence comes from Phasianus colchicus, assembly GCF_987193195.1. Taxonomy (NCBI): domain Eukaryota; kingdom Metazoa; phylum Chordata; class Aves; order Galliformes; family Phasianidae; genus Phasianus; species Phasianus colchicus. The sequence continues at coordinate 10,251,119 of NC_143449.1, forward strand.
CTTGCACTTGTAAATACTTTTGAGAAATAGCATGACATAGTGTCCATAAAGGGTAATTATAAAGGCAAGTCATCTTCTATCATTCGGCTATATTACTGATACAAAATGTGTGGAAAATATTATCACTTTAAATCATATTTTACATGGACACTTATCTGATTATCACCAGAAGTTTTTCAGCATTTTTTAATTTAGCCTTATGCATTTTTAACATGACATCTGAAGCACAGCATGCGCGTGGCATGCTAATACTGAAGGAGGCTGATAGCGAGTGCTGTCTATCTGTTCTTGTAAAGAGAGAGAGATAATCAGGAAATAAACAAAAATGTTTGAATTGACTGCTGCTGGATAACAGCGACAGACTGCATGGAATCAATGCTCAGAGCTTACTCCATTATTTAGTATATGTTTTATTTTTCAGGGCTAGCTAGTTTTTGTTGTTGTTTTCAATTAAACCACTGTAGATTTATAATTTATGTGTAAAATAGAAAGTTGTGCTGGAAATACAACTTCACAGTAAAATCCATTTCCTGTTTCTCCCTGCTTTGCAAACAAGAAGTCCTCTCTGGGGGTAAGAGAGGGTGGGGGAACAGTGCAGAGAATCCAGTATTTTTAGAGGAAATAAGCTCACTAGCTTTAGAATAACACATATTCAGCCCTCCCAGTCTCTCATAATATTCTCAGTGCAATTTTTTTCTGATAGGTCTGGTTTTGCAAACTAAATTTTAAAATGCATGGAGTTTATAAGTTATCTGTTATACATACATATATATATATATATATGTATGTATACATATACACATCAGCTATTCTGATTAATTTGCTGAATTTTAAATGAGCTCTCAAAATTCAACTGCAACAAAGTTGGTTGTATGTCAAAGAAATGTTAAGCATAGCATTATAACCAGTCTAAAGTTATGAAAAAAATAATATTGTTTATAATTATTCTGTTCTTTTTAAAGAGAAAGGAAATCTAAAGTAAAACAAAAGAAATGTTAAGAAATCTTCATCTACAAAGAATTTCAAGTTTCACTGTCTGTGATTTCTTCACAAATACATTGGTGTTCTGCCATGTTACAATTATAAACTCACTGCTTTGGCCTGAGTTGCTTCTGGGCAAGTGAGGCTGTTTGATCCCATGCACTGTACCTGTGTTATGTTTCTGGCTTCAGTACTGGTCCAGCTTTCAACAATTTTCTGCTTTCTCACTAGAAATAACAATCTGGAGTTACCTTTGTAAATTGTATTTGAAATACACAGATGAAAAATGTAAGATAGCATCAGATATGATTTATTTTGACTCAAATAATTTCAGCACTGTGGAAAACCAGAGGGAAGTCAGGTTAAATAGATCTGTAGTGCAGCGTCTTCGTTTTTTAAATGAAAAAGCTATCCTGAAACATGAAAGCATTAAATATCATTGGCATTAAGTATACATCATTGACCTGTTATAGAGGATTAAAGAAGAGCAATATTCTTCATTTTACTTTCAGTATCTGTGAATGGCCAGTATGACCTGGGCTCAGATTTTCACTGAAGGATGTAAATAAAAAGGAGGTTTCCCCTTTGCGGGCTCAAGTTGCCTACCTTCCAGTTAATCAACACTTGATGCCTTAGCATTTGAGAAATTCAGGCAGAGGTGGAATACGTTAAACACCTATTGACATTCTGGAGCAGTTTGCTTTCTGACCTTTCATGACAGAATGAGTTCAGCTAGCAAACAAGAGAATGTCAGAATCCGCTGCAGAAATAGGCTGCAATTATGAGACTAGAAAAACAAGCAAATGCCCTAGGCAGTATTTTTAGATTGTAAAATGGTGTGCAGATCACGGATACACTGTATAATAGTGAGGTGACATGCAGGTACCCTTTTAAAAGTTCCATGCCTGTCTGGCTTGGGAGTTTGTAGTGGTGAAGTCTCCTCTTGGAGGCTGTTTCCATATGTGACAGAAGGTGTTGCCTTCATAATATTCTTGGAACACAGAGGTCCAAAAATACAGTCTCTGAAAACTGGATTGCTGTTTGGCATATGTGGGAAGATCTTAAACGCTGTTGCTAAGATGATAGTTTCCAGTTTGATTTCTTCATTGACTGAATCTCATAGTTTTGATTTGCATCTTCAGTTGGTGCCAGTTATCCTCTATTAATGTAAATCTATTCAATTAGAATCACCTGGTTCATGACTAGCAAAATGTCATTTAAAATAGTTATGCCATATCTTCGAAACAACTTGTGCTCTTGGTCACAGAAAGTTTTGTAAAAAAAAATAATAATAATAAAAAAAAATTTCTAAAGGATTTTGCATAAAATACCACATTAAGATTTAGTTTAAAAAGATTGCACAAGATATCCATAATCTCAGTTTTCTTTCTCTTCATGCATTTTTTGGCTTTCTCTAGGGCCTGGAGAAAATTATCATTTTCCTGTTTTAACGAAGATGATGTATAAAATAATGGAATCATAGAATCAATTGAGTTGGAAAGGACCCTTAAAGGCCATCAAGCCACCCCCCTGCAATGAGCAGAGACACTTCCAGCTCCATCAGGTGCTCAGAGCCCCATGCAGCCTGACCTTGTATGTCTCCAGGAACGGGGCACCACCACCTCTCTGGGCAACCTGTGCCAGTGCCTCACCATCCTGATTGTAAAAAAAGGAAACTTTTTCCTTATAACCAATTGAAATCTTTCTTTTAGTTTGAAACCATTTCCCCTTGTCCTGTCTGCTAAGTCTGTCCCCTTCTTTCTCATAGCCCCCTTCGGATACTCAGATCTCCCTGGAGCCTTCTCTTCTTCAGATTGCAGAGCCCAAGCTCTCTCAGCCTGTCTTCTTGTTAACTGCTGTACTAGGGATATCAGAAAATCTATGCTATTCCCAAACTTTTGCACCCCTTTTATTTGTATTCTGATAGAAAAAAAAAAAAAAGACAAAAGAAAAGTGCATTAAGAGAACTTTTAAAAAGTAATCAGGTGATCCCATGCAATTTTTCAAATGTGTTGGCTTAGCAAGTTCTTAGAAAATGATGGGGTTCTGACAACAATTCTACTGTAATTTTTTTCTCAAACAACCAGAAGCACGTCCTCTTGATTTAACTGATAGGTGCTCCATAGATCTGGGCCTACCTACTATGTGATCAGAAACTGAATTGTTTCTCTGCCTATTCTTGATAGGGCAAGTTCTGACTGGTAGTGATGCTGAGGACGGTTCCAATGATCGTGCTGCTGCAGTGCCACAAAGTTCAGTTAAGCAGAATTTTTCACCGAAATACTTCGGACGTGCAGAAGAGATCTTGCAAGAAAAAGATTCACATCTACAAAATTATCCTTCATCTCCTTGACTCACATCTGTTATGTTTTACACCATATTTTTCAAGGATAATAGAGGCAGACAATGTCACAGTGTCTTTGATTTTCAGACATAACTATCAACTTAAGCAGTCATTCCACTGTACAAATCTAACCTTCACACAGGTGCCATACATGCACAGGATTTTAGCCTTTTGATTTTTGAAACAAGATTGATTTCATATAATCTGTTAAAACAAATCCACAGTGCTACACCAGTGATATAAATATCTCAAATCAGGTGCTGGATGTATTGTACTGAAATATTTTACTTTTTTCACTGACTTTGAAGGATGTTATATTTATAGAATAGATATGAAAAAATTAAGGCACTGGATTTTTTTCCTTTCCCCTGCCCCCCAGTAATTTCTGTTTCAGAATAACAACTCTACAGGCAAGGTTACTACTATAGGATTATTTCACCTATCAGCTGGCTATAAGTGCTTGACCTTCAGTCCTGTGTGACAATATACCTGAAGTATAGACAGCCTTCTAAAAATGCTTTTGAATCTAATGCTTTAAGTATTGACTGCTTACTTTTGACAGAATAACAAATGCATATGCTTGCTAGGATAAATATATTTAACTCTTATTTTGCAGAATGATGATATAGTCACTATACCTACTACAGTTACTTTTTGGGTCAGCACAATAGTGAGGATAGTCATTTTATGGCAGACAGAAAAGGGTGGGACAGGGTGAAAATACGTTTCTTGAGGCCAAAGGGAGAATCTCCTTTTCTGCTGAATTATCACCCCAGAGGAACCACTAACAGCTGAAGGCAGCTCTCATTCCAGCTCCATGTGGGAACATCCCACTAACTTTCTGCAGATCAGTCTGACTCCTGCATAAGAGCTGTGACCTCTAGTTCAACTGCAATCAGAAATCATTGAGTAATATTTGGGTTGGAAGGCAAACAGCAGTAGCATGGGGATTTTCTAACTAGAAAGTTTGCATAGTGGATTCTTGTTCACAAGGTCATTTTGTATGCCTCTGTGTGGCTCAAGCATTGCATCAAGCCAGCTCAGGGGAGACTCAGTGTCAGAGCTAAAGCTGTGTTTCGGAGCCTGGAACACTAAAACAGTGTATAATGTTTGCTGAGGGACACTGGTGCTTTGACTATATGTTTCAGGAGGGTTATGTGTACTGACAGCCTTGAGGGTTATGCCACACATCTTCCCCAAATGGGATCTGTGTGCAAAGATCCTGATGACTCCCCAGATGCCTATAGACATTAGTCAATAGTTTTCAAGTGTTCCTCCATTTCCAAAGCACAGCAATGCAGAACACTGTATCAAGTCCTTAATACAGAAGAGCATCTCTCTTTGGTGTCTAGTACAAAAATGAGGAACTGACCAAGTGATATAAACAGCTAAGCATTCCCTGATCTTCTTAATATCAAAGCGTGTACTTGTTTTTTTCCCTGTCTGTTGCAGCTAAGAGAAAAGTGCCTGATGTAGAAAAGAAAAAAATGTGTTTTTCCTATTAAAAAAATTCAAATGCCGAAATGCTGCAGTGAACAGCTAATTTGCGCAGCTTGCTGATGTCTATCACAAGCACCAGAGAACTTTCAGGGATATTTGTGTTTGTATTGCTGTCATCAGTATGTTGTTATTGTAACCAACAGGCTGGTTATATCCCATTGCCTTCTGTAGGACTGAGCCAATTTCACTGAAGTGCAACATATGCCAAATAATAATAGGCTAGCATAAGGTAGGATGTTTTTAAGTTTGAATGGGTAGAAGGTTTTCTTATATACTGAATGGCTGCAGTACACACCTATGAAGAAAAATGAAATAAGATTTTTCTTTAAGTTTGTTTTTGGGTCATGTTTTACAGATTGTTTCACTTATAGCTCCCTGATCTGTGGTATCTGCACCTGCACCCTTCACTCCAGACTGAAGGAGGGATTTGGGTGCAGTTCCCACTGAAAGGCCCAGATACACAAAAAGTGTTTAGAATCAGAACTCAGAATTCATTTGAAGGTGTTTGTTGTGCATCTTTACACTTAGAGTACAGAAACATATTTGTTACTGTGATCCAGGGTCCTTCTGTCAGTAGCAATCTCAGCCTTAGCCCACTGGTTTGACATCCTAGATCACGTGTCAAAGTACTGATTATGAATATAAATGCAAGTCTGTGGAGGATTGGAAAATAGAACTTTAAACTAGAATTCAAAGTTTATAAACTATTGTCAGCACAAAGAGACCTTCAGAGATTAGCGAGTCCAAATTCCTGCCCATTGGCATAGGGGAATGATACAAGATGATGAGTTCAGTACTAATTGCTCTGTGTTTTCTCTGATTGTACTTATTACTTAACTTTCTCACACCGTGTGCAAAAAATTCAATATGTGATTTAAAAAGAAAACACAAAAATTAAGATCTGTAGAGAAATGGAACGTTTCAGCATTTTTACACCTATTATTACTACCTTATTAATAAATTTCTAAGGATTAAATTAAATATTTATGAAGTTTATTTTGACTATGTGTTATTAATCACCTTATCCTGTGATAAATTTAAAGAGAAATCTTATATGCACACAACTCTAAACAGTAGTAATTTAATGTACTCAGTTACGTAATAAATACTATACATTTTGTATAAGTTGAAGTAGCAAAATATGGAAAGTGGCAAATCAAAAGGCAGCACTTACTCCATCAAAGGTGTAGATGGACCTTCTGTAGATAAGCAGCAGCATTGATCTGTGAAGTATCCTTAACCCTGAGGGACAACACTGGAGTACTTCACTCTTGTTCTTGTAGGGTCTGTGATTTCTATTCATACCTTTGTGTTTTTACGAGTCATTTTGCATGTGCAGGATAGCACTTTTTTTTTTTTTTTTTCTTTTCTATGTCCTAAAACCAGTTCTAGCCAACTCTCAAGGTTTTAGTAATTGGCCACTTGTATTAGGTGCTACAGGTCTTTGGCTTTATCCTGTGTCAAGGTCTCCAATATGTGCTCCTTCTCTTCGTATGCAGAAAGCATCATCAATCTCACTGAAATGCTACTGACTCAGTGCAAAGATTCAATCTGTTTTTCTGAGTTATATGTTAGGCAGATGCTCACGTGGTATATGTCGGTGCATAAATTGGTTTGGGTTAGTAGAGACCTGTTAAAACCAATTTTTTTTAGTTCTGTGGCAATTTGGTCAAGCTTTTCTCTGAGAAGTGATATAGTTTGGCAGGTTTGTATTCACTGAATTTAGTGCACTCATTAAAACGAACAGCCTCAATGAATTCATAATCCAATCTCAGTGTAGAATTGTCATTGGCTATCTTCTGTTTTGGGGGTTCCTTAATGCACTGCAAGTGTGAGACTTGCTGTTATATCCTGCCTTTCTCATATTTCTGTAGCAGTTTTTCATTTTGTTTTGGTGAGCATGCACAGTCAGAACTCTGATATGACATCTCTGAAGACATGGTTTGAAGACCACTTCCTCATTTGGACAAGTATAGCCAGATAATGCCTACGCTAATTAAGACAACACAAAAAGTGCCTAGACAAAACCGCTGTTCTCATCCAAACTGGAAAGGTATAATTCACGTCGTTGATTATGTATTTATTTGTCTGAAGATGTTTTATGTTTTCCTGTGATGAGGGCCATTTGATTGTAGTAGAGAACCAGTTCCGCTGTATTTAAAGTTGAGAGATCCTCATGACAAAATGTTGACTTCTACAAATACTCTAAATTCTGTACATTAATTCTCAAATCGCCCTGTAAATTACTGTGCCAGATGGAAGAACAGAGTAAAGGTTTGAATTTATTGGAACAGTGGGCTCCTTAAACACATTCCCTTCAAGTCGGTATTTTTTAACATTCACTTAAATTTATTTGCACATCTCTAGAGATCACATCATCTTGTCATCCAGTCTTCCCTCCATTTCTCTCATTTTATCCTAATGGCAGCTTTCCTAGGATATTGGGCAGTTACTGGAGTAGCTGTTGTCATTATATCCCCTGGTTGAAGCCAAAGACAAGACAGATCTTTTTGCATATTGAGTTAGAAGAAGTTAGCCTCAATTAGCTCAATCAGCACAAACATTTGTGCTTGAGAATCAGCCCCAGTGCAGCTGTCCCTATTGCCAGTTGGTGACTGCTAAATCACACTCTGAACAGTGCCTAAGGGCTTCTACAAGTGCATACAGCAACAAGCCAGCATAGCCAATAAAGTAATCCCTTCCCATGTGCATTTGAACAGTAAATTATACCTATCATTCATTTAGAAAGCAAGGCAAGTTTTAAAGTGCATTTTTCATCTTGGTTTTAATGTGGTTTTAAAATTATCTTTAACACTATTCCATAAGCAAAGTCTTTTGAGATTTTTCTCCTCAGGTTATAAACTTCCCACTGTGGTGGGCTTTTCAGAAATTCAGTACCAATTACCACAAGGGCTTTTTCTAAGTTTTTCCTCAAGTCATCAGCAGGTCACTTGTACTCAGCAACTCAGCTCTCCCTTCTTTAAATGAGAGTACCATAGCTGACACAGCTGTAAGATCTCCCAGAGAAAATAGAAACTTTATTTGTTAATAGAGCATTCCCTAATCTGATGCTGTAGAGAACTCTGCAAATCCATGTAAATTACAGAATCATTAACATTGGGAAAGATGGTTGGAATCATTAAGATATCCAATGCAAACATCAACTGTCCCCACCGTGCCCAGTCAAACATGTCCCTCAGTGCCACATCTCTAGGGACAATGACTCCACAGCCTCTCTGGGCAGCCTGTTACAATGTCTGACCACTCTTTTGGAGAAGAAAGTTTTCCTAATATCCAACCTGCCTACTGGTTTTGTGCATGACACTGAGTGTAAGAAGACTATGAATGGCTTCTGATGGGCAGCCATCAGTAATGATCTGGAGTCCTGGTTTCTGTATTCCCTAGAAGTCAATGGGCATAAGTAGCTCCCTCCAGAAGAGAAAATCAGATACCAAAGGTGTTAATTATTGCTCTGAAGAATTGTCAGAGTAATGATTTGTAGAACTGCCACTTTGATATCACTTATCTCCAAAGGCGAATCTACAGCATCTATAATGCTGTAGATTTTGGTTGTGCCAGAGCACTTAAGCATGATGACACTGAGACAACTCATAAGCTCAGGGCTAAGCATGTGCTCAAATGCTGCGCTGGATCATTTCCAAGTCCTGTTGTTAATCTTAGAGTCAATTAAAGGCCACCACAGAGGGTTAGCATTTGTCCTATAGTCGTTGTTTATCTGTATGTTTTTGTATTTCTTACAGGAAAAATTCCTACTAATTCTACCTCCTGGTGAAATAATATTTGCTTTATAATTGTCTGAGAATAAGCAAGTGTATTATGTATAATCACATTTGGGGGAATATAATTTGAATTTAAGGGAGTTATTTCTCCCCACAACAGATGTATAATTCAATTAACATAAATGTTAAATCTAGGTATTGCTTTACCTCTGCTGCACCATGCAGGTAATTACTTTCTGGTTAACTTAAATTCCTTTCTAGCTGCAAACAATGAAGATATTCATAGTACATGTAGAGTACTGCCTCTTGTTTCTGGGACAAGTGAATCCTGTATCTGATCCTGCACATTTTAGCATCAGACTGATTATGAAAATGTGATTCTCTGTTGCCTGTACTCTTTTTAAGAACAGTGTGTTAAAATGCATGAATTAAAGATTTAAAGAAAGTTTGGAATCTAAAAATATTTTGGCTGTCCCCAAATATAAAGCTTAGGCATTCTATTTCAGGACAATGTGTTCACTGTTAGATAGAATTCACCTGGATTTGAGATTATGCAGAAGTATTTAACTGCATCAGAATTTAGTTTTTTAAAGCTAATGAACATCTGGTATGACATGAGAAACAGTCTCTAGAAGTCTGTATCTGTAGGATACAAACAACTGAAAAATACTTCCTGAAAAAAGAATTCTATGAATTGACAATTATGGGTTTTTCTTTTTGTTTGTTTTGTTTTTCTCCAAAGCAATCGTTTTCATGTAAACATACTGAGCATAAACACTGAGAGAAGTATTTCAATTGCAGGTGTTATTTTCTAAACATTTTTTTCCCCATGGGGAAGAGACTCAGATAATTCAGATTAGGTGAAATCTGTTCTAAACAACTATTCAAATAACGGGCATAGGCTGTTGGTTGCACAAGATGTCAGAGTTGTATTTAGTGGAATATGAAAGCAGATACAGACATGTTGGTCTTCAGAGTTGAAAGAGAAAATTGTGAATGAAAGAAATGCAGAGCTACGGGTAGAATCACAGTCATAGGATGGCTTGGGTTGGAAGGGATGTAAAGATCTAGTTCTAAGCCGCTGCCATGGGGAGAATCGTCACTGACTACATCAGGTCACCCAGGGGTTGTTCAAACATTTTTATATGTGCATTCTGTAGATTGGTATTACATATGTACATATTTAGTTAAATAGTTGACATTCGGTGCATTGATTCTAAATTGAAAATTCTAAAAATGTTGGTTGGATTGTATTTTTGAGTGTTGGTTTTTTTGTGTTTTGTTTTGTTTTTGTTTGTTTGCTTTTCTTTTGTGGAGTGAAGTGGTTAAGAATGTGCTAAAATTTCTAAGCCCAAGAATGGATAAGATGGAAATAGCCTGGATGAGATGTCACAGAGGAACTCAAGAGGTCAGGGTTCTCTGTTTAAATTTCCCTGGTCAATGATATTTATACATTTTCTTTTCTTAATAACATCCAGTGATAAGCGTTCCAAAAAATAGAGTCTTTAGAAGGAGGACAACCAGTGCCCTAAAAACCTGTTGGAATAGCTGACAAAATCTGAATGAAATAGTTATTGGAGATCTCTAGATGATGGTGAAGAATTCAGAACTGTAAATACAAGGAATCCCAAGCAGTTTGGGGAGTTACACTGAAACTCAGAACAAGTGTAAGCATAAAAAAACAAACAAACAAACAAAAAAAAAAACAACTAGTGTGCACAGTAATCCCCAGACATGAAAATTAAACTTTTGATGTTTATGTTATTAGATTCTTTGAACTGAAGTATGGCTGTGTTTGCTTCTGTATCAAGGTAGTGAAGGAAAGGTTTCTGTGCATCAGAGGAAGAAACTGTCAAGTGTCTTACAATTTCTGACAAAGAAAGAGGATTTCTACTTTTGTTATACCTGAACTGATTAAAACAAAGTCCAAGAAGAACATTCACTTTTTCAGCACCATTTTTTAGTTGTATTTGGTTCTGTTCATTGAAACTCTCTCTTCCTAAAATTTCATCTTTTGACTGACAGTTGTGCTGGAATTATGTATTGACCAAAAGCCAGACAGTCTGCCTGAAGTATTTTTGCTTTTTTTCTGGTATTCTCAGAAGTACTTTTGGAAAAGAAGTCTTCTTTTAAGAGACCTATTGATATGTAAAAGCCACAAAATACACACTTCAAGGTCCACAACCAGTTCATTCTCTGATAAATGGTCCTTTGAGGAAAATCAATTACTATGCCAACAGATAAGAATTTAATCATGTCTTTTGGAAGGTCAAATGAAAGATCATCCTCAAACTTATCCCTTCTGAGAGAGAGAGTTCTTGTGCCTGGAACTATTTTGGCTCTATACCTATATATTTTATACAAATATGTATGCATACATATCCACATGTGCATTTGCAACAAAAAAGCCCTGCTCGGTTAATTCTTTCATGCAACCAGGCAACCCTATTTTCAGTTATTCAGATTTATGTTTTGTGACATGTTGAAGGATATGTAGCTATGTCCATGAGGGTATAACAGGTTAGCAGTTCTGGAAGGAACTAGTCCTAGTCCTAGTTTTGATTTAACACCTGAAATTCCCTTAGAGAAAGAGAAAGACAAAGAAGAAGGGAAAGCAACCTTGGTGCAGCTTTTCCACAGCAATTAGAAATAGTGCCAAATAATTCATTAACCAAGCCTAAAAAAAACAAATGCAGGTTTATTTGAAATTGAGAATTTGTGGTATGTTATATCCCTGCATTGTATTTTGCTGTGAGATTAAGCTCTGCTATTTCTTTTCTTCGCTATATAATAGAACATGAGGTTGTACTTCGCTTTTGCTCTAGGGTAGGCTTACAGATTTTCCTCTCAAATTTAAAGCTTGATCTGTTCCTGCCCTGAAACCACGTTGAAAATTGAGGAACCTTCTCATCCCTTGATGTAGAGAAAGGTGATAGTTTCAAGACAGTCTTAAATTGCCCAAGAAAGGTGAAGATCACAATCCAGTAAATAAAAAATTGCCTACCCCCTTCTGAAGATCAGGGATCACCAAACACTCCAAAAGAGAGAATCTCCAAGGAGAGATCCTTCCCCTGTGGTAGCCAGCCCTTAAATGAGGTTACACCGGGTTATTCTGGTCACACAGGTGAACTGCTTCCACTTGCTCCCAGGGCTGTATTCCTTCACCAGTGCTCGATCACTGGTTCAGCCTGTTCCCATACTGGTATGTGTTGGTACATTATGGTATATGTTGGTATATGATGGCTGCTCTGAAAGTAATGTTTTCCATTTTATTATGTTGGCCCACAATGTCAGAGGTGGATGTTGGTGTTATGGCAGGAGAGGTTGAACCTTCTTACCAGTATTCCAATACGTTTTGGTGCTGTGTGACAGATGGCAGCAGAGGGGCAGTCTGGCAGAATGGTGTCTGACATGGATATGAAGCAAAGGAGAGGAATTGAATTCCTCTGTGTAGAAAAAAAAATTGCACCCACTGATGGTTGCTGAATGTTTAGGGAGATCAAGCGGTGAATGTAGCACAGTGAGGCAGTGGGTGGTGCCTTTCAGTGGCAACAGAACTGTGAGAAACTAAAGCCACACTCCTGACAGCCATGCACAGTTCATTCACAAAATGAAGAATGTCTAGATGAGCTCATCCACGTGAACCAGCTAATGGTGGTGACTATGTTGAAAAGTAGTGTTTTGTAGCTAAAAATTTGCTTTTATCGAATAGTGTTATTATGCTCTTTGTATCTGTTGTAGTTTTCATAGAAATAAACAGGAGGCATTACTTTCAGAGCAGTCTACATAAAAATCTTGATATGGGAGACTTGCTCTGACTTCTTGAGCTTCAACTACATATTGCAGAGAAATGTCTCACATCACAGTGAACTGATCTAGGAAAGACTTCATGGAGATGCCTGTCAAATTTGCGTCAACCTTTGAAGAGCGCGTGATGCTCTGATACACATAGGGAGAAGAAGGAGATTCTGTTCAGTGAAACCTCTGAACAGAATACTAAATTGTAGATGAAGCATTTAAAAACTGTTTTGCTTTACAATCACTTCAGTAATAACTCCATGATGCCTTTTCTCGAAGTTTGAAACAGGAAAGCTCTTGAGCTTTTAGAAGAGTCAGCAAACCTTTCCAAACTCCTCTGAATGTGAAGATGGAAAGAGTTTCACAGGAGCAAAGCTGGGATGTTATGAGGTACAAGTTCTGAGAGGAATAGAAGGCTGATTTCTTTTATCGTTAAATTATTTTATTTAAAATAAATATTCCCTGGCTTATCAGGAAATGATTAAGGCATTCCAGGTCACTGAAAATTTTTGTCATCACCATCATTTGCAAAATCTAACTAGATATAATTTTGCAGAGAAATCTTTTTCCTTCATGTAAAAAAAGAAGCAATAAAAAACTCACTGCTTAATCTGGCTAGCACTGCACATTTCACTCCTACGCTAGTAATCAGTTATCATGCTGTGCTTCATCCTCATGTAACCTAACCAATCAGCAAAAGGTTCAACTTTAACAACCTCCTGAAAGCAGGTGAATTTGACCTAAAGGCTACTGAAGTAATTAATAATGCTTCCTTTAATTTCACTGGGTTTGGATTGGGCCCTTTTTTTGAGAAATAAAGTACTTAATGTGATGAATAAACTACCCCTTTTTTTACACCATGGAGTATAACACAGAACTAATATAATAGCAATTCCTGGAGAATCTCAAATGTCTTTTTCAGAGTTTTTGCTGGGACAGATATTCTATGGATAATTGTCAAATCTCTTATTTTTTCCTCTTTTGTCAATATGTCTAAGTGGTCTGTGAAGAGTTGTTGGTTGGTTGGTTGGTTGTTTCTTGTTCCTTTGTTTTTCTCCCAGATGGATTTGCTTGCTTTCTTTGGTTGGTTTGTGGCCAAGCTGAAGTAACACAGCACTTTGGGGAAGTAGTTTATGTTGATCACGCTATGAATGGACAGTAACCACATACGAGGAAACAGCTAAAGATGTTGAGGTTACTTACTACAACTGAAACAAAGCAGCAAAGATGTCAAATTAGCCTACCTGACTGTGTCTCATGGGCAACTGGAAGTCTGATATGGGTGTAGAAATAATTAAGTTTATAATCAGACATTGTAAATTATATGCTAATTATTTAAATTATTGCATTCAACCCAGTGGCATTAACTAAATATATATATTTTAATTCAGCTTTATTGCATGCTACCATATTTAGAATTAGTGAATGTAAGGGCTAGCAGTTACAATGTAAGTCCCACTTCAGTCCTCTGGCCAAGCTAGAACTATGGCGACAGGTAGCCTGTGTCATAAAAGGTCAACTCAAAACTAAGTCTGATATAAGAAGAGACTTTAGCAGAATCAGTGTATTTGTTTTCAAAAACATCATGTCCTACGCTATGGCATGATTGAATCTGTTGAATCTATAGATGCTGAAAGCACTTTCCTGTCAAGTTCTTATGTCTGTATTCACACTCATATTTACTTCACATTTATTGGGATGATTAACTGGAAACGAATCCAGATTCTATAAATCTATATTCCCCCACTTGAATCCTCATGGGAGATTCCTGGTGGGGGCTTTCAGAATACATCTATTAAAGGGTTACAAATTTGAGCTCCAATTGCTCAGACTTCAATTTGCAGCCAAAGGAAGAAGTGCTACCCTCCTTTCATATGCTAGTATAGTGGTTAGATCATTTTCCCAGGAAATAAGGGTTTTGGATTTTTTTTTTTTTTCTGTCTGCAAGGGTAAAAACTGCAGCTTTTCCAGACAAAAATAATTTAGTGAAGTCTGTTCGGTATTTTGAAAGAAAAAATTATGCTCCTTCTGGATAGATAGAACTTCCAAGGATAGGTACAGTTTCTTTCAGCAGAGAGTCAAGGCTTTATTCTCCTGTCTCTCAGTACACGTGCAATCCCTTCTGTCAAGAATCTTCCTCCTTTTTTTACATTCCAACAGCTTCCAATTTTTGAATTTGGATTTTTTGTAGGGAGTTTAATTCTTCACATACAGGATGCCTTGCCTCAGTGCCCAACTGAACTTCCTGTACCTGAGTTAAAGCATCTACAATGGATGTAGAACTGTGACAAGCTCAGGTGACTTTAATCTATTATTAAAAATCATCTGCAGCAACTAATAAAGAAGGAATTTTCTTAGAAAAATGTTATATTGCTAGGTGTCTGGTACAGATCCCGATGCTCAGAGGAGCTAAGATGTGTGTGTGTGATAAGCCTCTGCCCCATTTCCTCCAGTTGATTTGATGGAATGAATGCTGGAAATTATAGAACAAATCTTTGCTCTTGCTCTATACCTGTGCCCTCTAATATAAAGTAAAAGGTTAGCTTGTCCATTCATGACTATCAGGCATCCAGCTGTCCATCTCAGATGCATAATTTGTTTTGTGTGACATGGATAAATTCATGCCAAGAGAATCTAAATCCCAGAGGATGTGTCTTTACTAGCTGTTGTCTCAAAAAAGCTTCTTGATGACTAGAGATTTATAACTGGACTGTATTACTGACTTCGTTAGAAAGGATGAATAAGCCTTTTATAAGCTTGGAAGCTATGTGTAGTAAAACCAAGTTATCAGGTATTTGCTGTGTGGTGGAACTCCAGTCATGGAAATCTGTATGATTACAGGATTCAGAATGCCTTAGAAATTAGTAAAAAATCTCAAATCTGGAAGCTCCTATTGAGAATCCAGTAGCAAAATGGATGTGTAAAAAACCATCAGATATATCTTTGCCTGAATTTTAATTCCCTTGATATATGCTTGCATTTTTACATGCAGGTACTTACCTTCAAGCCATCCCATTCCTCCTGAGATGTAGAGTGTACTATCTCAGTGTTGGTTAATGGAACTATAGGCTTTTTGATACATGGATAGTGTTTGCTGTTGTCTGCTTAAAATATGCTGTGCAGACAGACTTTCCTTGCAGCTAGCCTCCATTAAAAAAAGAAGCATTTTCAAATGTCTACATTCTGTGGCATTTTATATTTATAACTGTTTCATCACTTGCTGAAAACTACAAGCTACATCTCAAAGTTCTGTTCCTTGTCAGGTAGTGAAATCTCCTATTTGTCTGATCGTTTTTGATCAGACAGGGTATGTTTCAGGATGTGTTTCCCCTTCATCAAGGTTTGATTTTGTTAGGTGCCACTTATCTCTTTCTGACTAATTGGACAGGATGTCTTAATAACCATACTTCTGTAGAACTCAAGGTATAATTTAGATCTGGAAAGATGTTATATTATCTCAGTTTGTGACTCATTACAACATAGGAATTTTGAAATACCACTTAATATACCTTTGGAATCTTTGGATGAGATACTACAAATTTAATCAAATATTATTGTACTTTTGCCTGAAGAAATAAAAACAGCCCCTCTTTTCAAAGGAAGGAAATTGACCCTTCAAAGCCTGAGGAATAATTTGCCTCAAATGAGTCATTCCAGAATGATTCTGTTGTCGTTTGTGGGGAAACTCAGGACAAGGTTGGAAGTCATTTGACCAAGACTTTCAAAGGCGTGTAGCGTATAGGCAGTATAAAATCTCACTGATTTTAAAGATGAACACTGTGCCCTTTGTGGTGTGTCAATCACATACTGCTGAAAGGTCTGTTGGGATACAAATGCTAGGAGCTAGCCCAATACACCATATATGTTTGTGTGAACTCATATGTTTGTGACTGTGAAAATGGGAGTTGGCATAAAGAAAGGGCAAATTCTTAGCAGTAATTCCCCTGAACACATACAAGCTTGATTTCTTTGTTCTGCAGGGAGAAGTATTTAGGACTTCCATAGTGGAATTCAGTGGTGCGGGTCTGTAGTAGAATCTCTAAGAATTTCAAGCTTTTTGATGCAAAATCAAGAAGTTTTAATGTTTACTCATCTGTTGGGTTGATGTGAAGTTGCCATACGCTAGGCCATTTTACTCGGTAAAGTATTTGCTTTTTCTGTGATTTAGGAAAGGCATTTTATTTAAGGAACAGCTAAGAATACAGTATTACCACATTTCACTGCTCAGCACGTAAAACATCTGTTTAATTCCTTTATGTCTTGAGCGTCCTTGTAGCTAAAGATTTGACATTCACTGTATTTTATTAGATCAATCCATGCTTTTAAAATGTTCCTACTTAGTACTGTATACTGTAATTCTGTGTTTCCATTTCTTTTAGCAGCTGGAATAACAGAAGAATTTTTGCTGTGATGTCCTCCAGTCGTCCTCTGCTGAAATCTAAGCAATCGTGCTGAGGTGCAGAAGACAAAAGGTAATTTTCAGATAGGCACATTGTAGGAAACGTTACACAAAACACATTTGGGTGTAGAATATTTTCTTGCCAGACTTATAACTTCTGAACTTTATTGTATTTCACAACGAATGAACCACTTATTTCTATTTGTGATATATTGCTGTACATATATGAAAAGATATTTTTAGAGTATTAATCTCTTTCTTGGTAAAATCATTTTAACCCTTAGTATACTACGTCTGTAAATCTGCCCTTGTATGTGTGTTCTGTGTACAGATACGCATGCTCTTGCTTTCTCTTTCTCTCTCCATAGGCACACACAATGGGACTGATTGACTTGAAGAGAATTAAATGCAGAGCTGCTATTTTAGTGCCTGCATTAGTTCAATTTCATCATTTGGTGCTCTAGGGGTGATTTGAGAAATTGAAAGGAAAATTTTGTGACAATTTGTAGGTATAAATTTCATGGTTATTTAGGTTAAGAAACTGGATTTTTAAAATTATTAAAGTCAAAAAGTTACCAGCCTGGAAAAGGTACTAAGTAGCAGAGGTTCCACCCTGCTAACTCTAGCTTAGTAAAGTGGTCTGTCATGTTTTCCAGCCTCTGGTAATTAAGTTGGTTTACTACAGCCTCTGGCCATTCCGTTTCTTTAAAAGCTGCACAGCCATTTCCTCCAGTTGTGAGTTATGAGTGATACAGCTGGTGAAACATACATCATGACAATGATGAGAACAGTGACTCTAGTAAGATGCCTGACTTCAGGAGCAATAAGGCTGATGAGCACGTGGGCTCCAGGTCATCAGGGCCCACACTCTGTGAGAGGTTCCACAATTGCCGTGGGGACTTAGAGTATTTCAAAGGATGCAGACTTCTGTGAATATAAATTAAGATACCATTTACTACCTTACTGACTATTCTATTGAGTAAAGTGAAAAGTAAATATATATATTCATAACTGATCTTATAGATAGTGTTCATCCGAATTATTTTTACTGAATCCATACTGGACTAGGTTTGCTGTTTCTTTACTGGCATTCACCCAATTAGTATGCAGAAATGAGCACTAATTAGAGAGATTCAAGAGACTGACCTTGCTGTTATTTACAGAGCATTCCTCTCTCCATGTAAGCAATGTGTTAGAAGAGGTGGGTGTAGAGCTGAACAGGTGCATCCTGTTACAGTGATGTGGAAGTCAAAGGCAGCTACACTGAGCTGCATACAATGTTTTACCATTGTGAAACATGTTTTTAGTGGAAAGACATGTTGGTGAGTTTCTGGGAACTGGTGCAGTATTGTCTGTTAAAGTGTAACGGGCAGCGGACAAAAAGATCACCAGATTGTATGGAGGGGGAAAATCTGAATTCTATTTGGAGCTCTGTCTCCAGTATGTGTGGTGACCTTAGGTAAGAGCTCATTTCTCCTCTGTGTGTTAGTTTGCACATGCCAACCTTTTCTTTTGAATAGCTTAGAAAAGCATAACAGGTAGAAATGATGTATGTAGAGAAAGTGGCAAACGTACGATGCTTTGTAAATTTAAATGAAACGTTTTTCTTCTTTTCATGAACTTTTTTTTTTATTATTCCTGATGACTAATGTGTAGAATTATAATCTCCTTTTTATAACTTCAACATTTTTTCTCCTTTCTGTTACGTGTACATCACTTTAGCTTCTAGACTGATTTTTATGTGTATAAGGTGGAAGGATTTAGTTTAGATAGAGATGAAACTAAAGAGAGCACCTGTCTCAGAGCTGACTGATTAAATGCTTTGAAATTCTCAGACATGTGCTGCCCTTTAGAAGGAGTGTATATGTTTTAACAAAGACCAGGGTGCCAGGACATATTATGAAGACCTTTTCGTCCCCGCAGAGCATGCATGCAGAAGTCTGAAACCAACATACAGCCAGGAAGTGAGCTTTAGCTGTAATTATTTCAAGCTTTATCTCTTTGTCATAAAATATGTTGTATTTATCTTTAGTGAGTTTCATATCTTCCTGCACTTATGACTGCTTAAGAATATTCAGTACTCCAAAGTAAAACCAGCTTGTACATGTTGCTGCATAAAACCTGTAAAAATGGATGATAACAAATCACTCCTTTCAAATATCCCCAGTGGGTGGATTAGCAGGCATTAGTGAAGAGTTTATGCCTCTGCAGGCATGATGGTTCACGAAGGAAACATTATATATGGACTTCCTTCCTCTCTTTTTGTTCTCTATTCTGGCAATCTCAGCCATGGTAGAAGACAGGTATTGAGCTAGATGAAATTATGGCCTGACAGAGCACTTCTGCGCTCAGTTACATTCTTGTGTTCTAGGTTTGACTACAGAGATGGTTTTAGGTGGCTACATCTTTTTGCTATCTATTAACGTTGATCTGGGAGCCAACTAGTGTTCATGGCACAATGCAGTGCTATGTCTGAATTAATAAGCCATGCTAAATTCAGCAGGCAGAGACACAAACTGATGTGTTTGCATGGCTTTCACTCTGAAACTAGGTTGTGATCCACCAGAATGAGCACTGGTAGAGCTAATGTGATTGTCTGCAACCATTCATCTGTGCTGTTTGTTGCTTGGCAAACTGAGGAAAACTGTAGTGTATCAGTAATGCTTGGTTCACATTTGGAAGGTTCTGCTTTTAACTGAGATGTCTTCGAAATGATGATTTCCTCTGCCACCCATTTTCAAAAGAAATAGAAGTATAGGGTTCTGTGTAATCTTGAACACCTGTGTAACTGCATCAAGCAGTCTGCTGTTTAACCATGAGTTGTTTGAGATGCCAGATGTAGATTAATTATTATTACAGGAGTGTTGTTCATGATAATCTAAGGGTACAAATGGGGTGCAAATATAGGTATTAATTAACATTTAATGTTGATGAAAAAGACTGCCCGTATTTGGCACATTAGCCCTTCATCAGTTTGGATAGCTGTTTCTATTTCAGACTTACTAACAATTCATGTGCCTAAAACATACCTATGTTTCTGTGTGTCAGCTGGCCCAAGAATGAATCATAGTATCCTTTAGTATTTTCAAATCCCAGCATCAGGGATAACTTTAAGAATGGCCTCCACCTCTTGCCTTAGTACCTGAATGCCAATGTGCAGCATGCGTAATTGTATCAGTGTTTTACAGAAGTTTTCAAAAACAAGTTAAACTTAAGCTCCTACATTTGCACCCACTCTGTATAGAGATATAGTACATCACTCACGTGAAATGAGTCTACATACTTGTTTTCTTCTGTGCCCACCTCTGACATTAGTTTTGATGGCAAGAATGAAGCTTGCTAATGACAGCCAATCACAACGTCACTGTATGACTTTATGTGGATGGAAAGATGTGTAATGAGACAGAACTGATAGGGCAATATTCTCTATGGTGCCACTTACCTATGGGATTAGTGTAAGCTAAACCATCTGTCAAAAAGCAATGTCCCCAATGTTTAGTTGATCTAGATTTCACTGGGGTAAGTTCAACTCTATTTAAGTCCACTGATTTATATGATATTTTCAACAAATATGAACAGTGTAAGATCTGAGCCATAGTTACTTGCGTCTGTGATTTGAATCATGGAATGCTTTAGTCATATTTTTTTTTTTCTTAATTCATGGCTGTTAGAAAATATGCATGTCTCTCACAAGTCTTCCTCACACAGAATATATGTGGGTCAACTATTTCACGAATGTAGATCACCATTAAAAGTATGGATAGAAAGAAGAGATTGTTATCTGTAAGAAATTACCATGGAGATGTTTTCTCAGGGCATTCCATTTTTCATGGGAAGAATGCATTATTATGGTCATACTGCCAGGAGTCTGACTGTTACAGAGTTTTCATGTGGAACATGAAACCTCCAATATAGCTGTAAAATGCCTATAATTTGAGTTTACAAGGAATAATTGATGACTTCAGTTCTGGAGCAGAATGCTTAGCTTCATAGCATGGCTGTAATGTAAAGCCTTTGTTGAATAAGGGACGCCGCGGCATTTGCAAATGTACCAATAGGGGCTGCCACACACCCCATGGAATGAACACATTATGAAAGCAATTAATGAAATGCCTCACAGAAAATAGCATGTGGTGGAAGCCCGAGGGACCTAAATATAGTGCTCTACCAGATGGACTGCAGGAGAAACACCATCTGACTAGAACAATGTAGGCTTTTCTGTGTGATTGTTGCTGTGCATGGACTTGTCTGTGGTGGGATTTTTTTACATGTTTCTCACTAACTTGTTAAGGTAAAGCCTTCCTTACGCCTTGCTTTTTCCCCTTTTTGTTTCATCAAAGCTCACAGGTTTGAAAAGCTCGGGAAGAACTTCATTAAATATAATAGAGTAGTTGCAACTGGGAGGAAAACAAAAATTAACCACTGAAGTATGCTAGCTACATTTGTTGTGTTTTGTTCTTTCTTTATCATTTGTGTCTCTGTCAGATAAAATTGAATTTCTCAGATACAAGCACTGGCAACCTTCAGGCTTTACTCTCTCTTCCAAAGCTCACTGGACAAACAGTTTGGTTATAGTTTTCTTCAAGGCAGTCCAAAAGCTTCCTCTGCCCACAAACACATTGTCTGTACTATCCACAGTATCTTTTGTGGTGCTTCATTTTAGGGACATTATAGCAAATGAGTTTTAATTGAAGTGTTTTCAACGTGCTTATATTGAATTCATTCATCATTACACAAAATAAGTGTAGAAAATTACCCACCTATTCTTATAATTTAATTCTACTCTGCCTAAGTTACTGGACTAAATGAGTTGGATTTAATCTAATCTTTCAAGTTTCCGGAACTTCAACTCAAAACATGAGAGTGTTTATCATGCATAATTGTTTCTCCTTTCTAGTGCTCTTCATTACATATATTTGCATTCTGCTTTTTATGTGATCTAAATTCTCTTTTAAATTACAAAAGTCATTTCAACAAGGCAGGAAAATACCATTACAAAATTATGATCTCTGTTTATAGAAATTTAAATTCTTTATGAAAATTTATCAGCGAAGTCAATGGAAGCCCTCCATGTACAAGAGATAAGACCCCCAAATCACTGCAGCTTTTGAAACCTCTTCTGTTGGAAGGAATTAAAGTTGGTTACCTTTGCCTGGATATGAGATCTCTCATTGTATTGTCTGGTTCAGCAATTATCCACCCATCTGCCTCTGAACCTTCAGTTGCATGCATTTGGCTTCAGTCAGATCAGTTGCCTAAAGTGTTTGCTCCCCATGAAACATGAGACTGCTTATGCACAGATTCAGACAGTCCCTCTAGGTACTTTCTCATACAAACCTCACAGGGATCCTGCAGGCACTGTGGGTTACAAGAAGTAATTCCTGTGGTAATTCTGATCATACTTCCCATTTGTTTCACAAAAACTGTTCATAATTGGAAGAAAAAAAAAAAAGGGAAAAACTATTATCTGAGTTTGGACCAAAGTTTTGTTCAGACATGTCCTAACCATCACTTGCATATACATAATCCCTGGAGCAAGACAAAACTGTGAACTTTATTGTGATTCTAATTGTGATTTACTTCTTGTAACTCATGAGATTATTGATCCAAATTAGAAACGTTCTTGTTGATTTTCAATGCCTCTTGACCCAAGCAGTCACCTGGAGGTAAAGGCTCCTTATCTAATTAAAATTACATATTGAAAACAGTGATTTGGGCTAATGACCTTTTACCAGGTCACTCTGAAAATTAATAAATTGAATTTTCATGCATACTACTATAAACCTAACCCTGAAAAATTCAAGTGAGAAGACTTTTCAACAAGTTGCTTCTGAATGCATCATCCACCATTTTTAGATCAACATTACACTGATCACAATTCATTCCTGTTCTCTGCCATGTTTCCCAAGGTCTCCAGTTACAGTTACTTACCAATAGGCTGGACTCCTCCTGCAATAAATAGTTTTTCCTTTTCTTATTTTTTTTTTTCCAGTTCTGAACAGTTTTTGTGCACTAAGCATCTATAGGATTTCCACCAAAAGAGACATTACAAGTAACCTGATGGAATTTACTTTCTCATTTTTCAGTATGTTGTTATATGACAAAGCTGTGGCATGATCTGGCTTGGAAGGTCTTCTGTTTTTCTTAATAAATGAAGGCTGATGGCTTTATGGGAGGGGTTACTTCTTTATGAAAGAGAATGAATACAGCAGCCTACTTAAGTGACAGACAACTGGAAGGGATTTCTCAGAGTAAAACTTCCAAGACATCTGGAACTTAGCAGATGATAATTATGTCTGTGATGCAATTTATAAGCTCCTAATGCTTAATGAATATAATGACCATTTTTTTTCTCCACCACCCTCATTGCTTCCCTCAACATGATTACAAACCTAATTAATGGCAGCTCTCCTACAAGGTTGCAGCCCAGCCACAGAGGGACAGCCTGGCACTTGGCCATGGAAATGTCTCAGTAACGTGAAGATCAGTGCCACATATTGTGGCATTTTCCTGTGAGAGGTGATGGCAGACAGAGAGATTAAGTGTAGTGTTTGCCTCACTATCCCGGACTGGTTAGGCTTAAAGCACAGGTCCAGTTTCTACCTTTCTCCCTCACAGGAGGAGGTAACAATACCAACACAAAAGCAGTAAGCATCAAATGGGAGAAAATCTAAAAGCCATATTGGCATTTAGGGGCTTGTGGGAACCTTTCTTTTTTTTTTTTTTTTTTTTTAAACCCTGAAGCAAGGCTGAAGCTGCATTAGGAAAATGATCAATTTTTTATTTTTATATGCTGCTATGGGAGATGTGGACACCAGGGGGTGCAACGACCACTGTCTGAAGAGCTGAGGACTCCAAGGGTGCAATCCTCCCTATGTGGGTTAAAGAGAGGAGAAATTATTCTGAGGAATGTATTGTAACAAAACGCTCTCTGTAATGACTATGTTGCCAACAATACACTTAGAAAGCTTAATTTTTTATTGCACAACTTCAAGTATACTCCTCTGCATATCTAGCAACGTGAGTGGGACTGAAAAGCCAGGAGAGGCACTGAGACATCGGGGCTGATTCCCACACCCAAGTCTGCTGCAGCCTTGCAGTTGTTCATGGCAGAATAGAGCTTTGTGGTGGAACTGCTGAAAAGATGTGTGTTGATAGAATGAAATGATTTTTAAAAGCTTCTCAAGTATATGTTCATATTAAATTTAAAAGGATTATTATTCTTATTTATATTCTCCCCTCTTGTGCTAATTTTGCTGAAGTGAAAATCCCTTCACATTATTGTCAGGATGCAGCTTTTCATGCAAAATTAATTCTGATGATAACACTAGCACTTAGCTGATCTCAGAAGGCTGTTCCATTATGTTTGTGAAGTCAATTCCTTATTGCTTGTCTATAGAAATTCATATACAATGTGTTGAAAAGCCTGCAGATAAATAGCTACGTGTACAGTATTGCATCTCTTACTATAGAAATTGCTGTGATCATTTAGATATAATAGATTTGGGACTTAGTTAGCAACAGAGTCTGTGCAGAATAAATGAAAGAAAAATATTGATAGGTAAACTTGGTTCAGTGAAATGAGAAAAACAGTAAAGCTTTCATAATAAAGCACAGCAGTTCAATTAAAAAGCTAATAGTAAGGGATGTATCTGTTTGTGGAAAAAAAACCCAACAACCAACACAAAACAAACTGAACACAATTTCAACAGTAAATGCTGACAGATAAATTAAGTAATAAATGGTTTGAAAGGACTCGTGTTACTTATCTTGATCTAAAGAAGAAAGTATGTAATTGTAATTGACCACAGTTTAACCCATTTGTAGTTCACTGTTCAGTGAACGTTTTTAAGATAAGTAATTTGTGTTGCAAAAGTGAAATGAGATGAATGCAATACAGCTTGCCTCAGTGATATCTGAAGCATAAAATGTCTGTCTTCAACCTATAACCTCTTAAAAATAGAGCTAATGTAAGTGAACATGGTGCCATTCATTAGCATGTCAATGATGATTCTCTAACACAGTACCATTAAATTACTGTGGTGATAATTGAGACATTAAAAAAACACAGATGCTAGGTCTGTTTCTAGGCTCTTATAACCCTTTAGCTATTAAATTTCAATGAGATAACATAACACAGTTATAGCAAAAATTAACAATTGGGAATATTTTTCTGTAAAATTACCTTTCTCTAACCAAATTAATATTTTTACAGGTTCAGATTTTCAGTTTAGACTCTGCTTGGCTGATATGATTTCAGCATTGCTGGACAGGGGAAAGGCAGGGCTAAAAAGGAGCTGACCAAGATTCTCATAATGGGAAGGAATGGGACATGGGTATGTTGTCAGATTCTTTAGATTCAGTGTATCCTATGCCTAAAAACAATGCAAACTGGAAGAATGTGCCAGGGTTTCTGTGAAACAGAAGGTTCAACTAGCAGCAAACAAGAGCAGAGAGGTAGAGATAGAAGCAGGGGAGAGCAAATAGAGATTTTCAGTTCACGTCACCACAGAGCAGAAGCAAAGGAGAGGTGGTGTGGAACACTGCCCTCTAGTCCTGCTCTCAGGCAGCAATGACAATCTGACCATCCTGGTAATATGCTGAAGTCTGCCAAGCCAGAGATGTTTGAAGAGAGCCTTGCTTGAGAAAAACTGTTCCCTCATGCTCCCCACAAGTGAGTAGGAGGCAGGATTGGTGAGCAAATTGCAGCAGCAAAAAGCAGATGTGAATCCCACTGACCCTCAGGAAACTGAATGCTTTGTTTGAGTAATTTCATAAGTTCATTATACATTTTAAGAATCGTTTTGCTTTCCCACTACTGGCCTTCTACACTGCAATGCGATAATCAAAATAGTTAGCAACAAGAAGAACAGGACTTCTAACTGAAATACGTGAAACACCTTGGCTTTTCAGCTAGACCAGTGTCTCCCCTTTGCATTGTAATGAGCTGGTTTGATGCATTGGCACAGAGCCACTCCAAGCTGTGGTGCAGGCACAATAGAGTGAGATACACTGGCTGCTAGCTAAACCACCTGCTGTCATTGCTGCTAGCCCCAGGCACCTCTCTTGGTTTCCACATTCTTCCCCAAATGATGCTGGGAATCTACATGCTGACTATACTGTTGAGGGAACTAAAACTGTGCTATACAGTCTGCAGTGCAGCATGGTATTTTATTCTTAACAGAGCTGATGATATAAATCTCATGCAATTCTCAAACCTTACGACATACACTTCAGTTTATAGGTGACCTTACCCATGTCCTAATGGCAAATAAATGTACAGAGACAGTTTTATTTCTTGTTTGGTGGTGTTTAATTTTGGACCCTCAAACTGCTTGCTACTGTTTAAACCCAATGGGGATGCATTCTTTTGATTCCCTTGCAACTTCCAGAATTTTGGGACTGGAAAATTCCAGAAACTTTCTGTGGAAATTGAGAGAGCAGGACTGAAGGGAAAGGCAACAGGATCTCCTCCCCAGGCCCCTTTCTTCCTAGCTAATCTGTTAAATGCTGCAATTTGCTTGTTGGTAGCTGCTGCTAACACTGCATGTGAAGGCTTGTTTCAGTACATACATTCAGAAAACCTGAATTTCACTACCTTCACTGGGCTGTTTGTTTTATCATGCAATGCATAGTGAATAAAACTGGTATTTCGTGGGACACTAAGAAGTAGCAGTGCATTATGAGATGTTTGGGCAATCTGTTGTAGTGCCTTCTGGTGGATTCAACCTTAGAGATTCTTCATAGCAGGTTTAAAAAGAGTTGTCTGATAGCTGGGGGCTCCTCTTATAGCCGAATGAAACTTCAGGGGTCAGAGCTGCCATTTCCACAGGCTAATAATTTTCTAGTTGTTAGGAATAAATTGCATTGTAAAATATCTACTTACAAAATACGGGTTGTGCAGATGCAAATCATCTTATTCTATTGGTTTTCTATGAGGTACACTTACACCGAGTAGTTGGCTTTATCTATATAGTAGTGATGGCATATGGCTTTTAAAACCTTCATGCTGATGTACTTTAAATCAGAGCAATCATTAGCATCTCAAAAAGCATCATAGCACGGATTGAATTGTCTGTAATGGCTTCAATATGGAAACACCTGGCTCAACAGGTGCCTGAAGTCACAGCAGGCCATCTGTTAGCGGTCCAGTTGGATGCTTTCTAAATGCATCTAGCAAGCAAGCAAGGGCACGGGGGAGTAAAACTGGAGAGGGGAAATCCAGCAACCTGCACTCAAAATGCCAGGTACAGAAGCACAGGAGGAATATGTATTGTAAGTCAGGCTTTTCATTCTGTTTTAGTCTGCTGGGAAGATTGGAGGCACTGTGAAATTTTTAAATAAAAGCCAGGTATAAACTTGGAGACAATCACCAGCTGTTCATTTCTCTTCTGCAGCATGCAGAGGAACAAAAGCACATTAAAGACCAACAAAAGGATTGAAAAAGCATAGAGCAGCATCTGTGTGGCATGATTTCCACTTCCATGGGGACTCTGTCTTCACAGACAAATTTCACTACAGAGACAGGAGACGACTGGGTAATGTTATTGCCCAGTATTGCAGATCTGTCTGGTATATAAATCTCTGTGTACATCTGTACTAAGTCACATGCTGCTGTGATGGTATATGGCTATATCCGGTAGGATAACTTTGTGCTGCTATAGGGCTGTGCTGCAGCTCTGTGAGGAATGAGCCTTCTCTCAGGCAACATTGGCTGTAAAGCATCTAATGAGTAAGGGCTGCTGCTTGTAGTGTTAGAACTTAACTCTGTTGTCTTTGCCACATTCTTATGGATTAGCAGCAAGGCCCCTGGCATGTAATAGCATGCCAATTAAACTTACTGTGCTGGCAGGAGAAGAAAACAGCCAGAATAGAGAGTACCAAGAATCTCAAGGTCCTGAATGGCCCTTAGTATTGATATAAGCAGATCTGGCAGACACATCCATTCTGTTTGTTTCTGGTTCTGTGGGTTTTTGTTGTTGTTTGGTTTTTGGTTGGCTGGTTTTGTCTTTTTTTTTTTTCTTTCTTTTTAAGTCCAGAAGACCGCAGGCATTGTCTGTATGCCTCATCTAGGCTCATCCAGCACTCTGGTTCAAACCTTATCAAGGGAAAGTGATGATGCCTTCCCCAAACATGCTTCCCAGTAGGAAATATTATGGAGTATAAGCACAGCTTGTGTGTGACTGATTCACACAGCTCGGCCCCTGCAGCAGTAAGACAAATTAGGGTACTATTAGAGAGTAAGAAGTAGACATGCAGCCAAGCCACTGAATGTAGAAAAGGAAGAGACCTGTTATAGGGACCCAGCTGCAGGAAGCTGCTGTCTCCAAAGTGGCATTGAAAGCTGCTTGATCTAAAAGCAGTCCTGAAGAGGTTTTGCCCAGTGAGAATGTACGCAGAGGGACTAGTTGTATCTTTTTCTGTTTGAGCTGTCAGGTCAGAGCTTTTCCTATATCAGAAGTTTGCTCTGTTTATGTTCTAATGAGATTCAGAGTTCTTTTCTTTCGAGCTCCTACGCAACACGGCACCAGCATCAGTTCAGCTCCTGTATGTCATTTAGTGAGTAGTCTCCCCTTTTCTAGCATGTTCAGCTCCAGAGAGCACTAATTTGTCTTCACAGAGATCAGAAATATCCATCTCCCTGACTTTAGGAGGGCTGAACTTGGAGGGATGAAGCTGCAATCCTTTCTGTCCTTGCAGTATTCCTGCTGGTTTCAGTTCCTCAAGCAATTGGGCTGTGCCATATTGGATGGAAAGTGATTTGTTCTTCGTTACTTTTGGCTCAGCAGTGGTTTAAGTGAATCATTCACAGTCAGTAAGTTTTAAGGACCTGTTTCAGTCATGTAATGATATGGGGAGTAGACATTATTAATTGAGAAAACTGTTTCATATTTGTGTTCTCAAATGTCTTTCTTATTATAGAAACAGGAAAGCCATTTTAAATATGTTGATTTCATATATGTTTTCTTATAAAAGGAATGAACAAGGAAAGGCCAAATTGTAAGAAGTTTTACCCATTAATTATCTGATATATATATGTAAAATACACTGTTTCCCAAAGTGTTTGCAGGGGGTTTTAATCCTACCTACATTTTCTATGTGTGAACATGTAGAAAACACATGCCTATATTTCCCAAATGTGTGCTATTCTGGTTAGCACAGTGAAAAAGAAACAAATATGCTTCATATATGATTGTAGTTCATTTCACCGAGGAGTACTATCTGTTCTTTTAAATAAGGAAAAATACAGTGTCAGATATGAACCCTCCAAGTGCTTTGTTGAGGAACTAATCACCTCATCACCAGCATGGTGTGCACTGTGTGACCTGCTCAGGCCTTTCTGCCAAATACACAACTAGCCTGAATGGGTGGAACTGAGAGCCATTTTTCTCAGTATGTGTTATACAGTGATGGTTATCTTGAAGTTTAGATGTGACATTAAGAGTGTAACGGGTGAAAGCTGAACATGTTTGCTGAGACCTACCTTATAATTAGAAGAGAAATTAAATTGGCTTTTTCTGCCTATGTATTTATTGGTGTGTCCATCCAAGTAGCATGTAAGCTTCAGAAATTTAAATCTGCTTTTATTGAAAGCTTTCAGGCCACATCCTCTGCCATGACATGTATCCATGGGAAGATATGTCCCAGTAACACCCCTTCCTCTGAAACACCAGAAGGACTGAACAGCAGCTGTCTGCAGATAGAGCTCATCTTCACAGTGCAGAAGGTGTCAAACACTGAGTACAGAGATTCTGGACTTGGCAGCCCCCCAGCACCTTCATCAAGTATCTCCAAAAATAAGATGTGTTCAGAAGTGTCATTCATTTCAATATTTTCCCAAACATTCCTAACCTTTATACATTTACTAAATGTATAATTACATAGTTGTGTTATTGCCTTGAATACCTTTCCCTTCTGTGAGTATTTATCATATTTTAACAGGGGCTGATTGGGATACTCATTTTTCTTCTGTTTCCCAAGAATTTTCAGAGGTTAGCCTTGTGTCAGTTTTAAATGCTAATCTTGTGACCAGGAGATTGTGCATGCTGTTATGTTGCCTAGGTATGGGATTTAGCAGGCATATGTCTACATTATTTTTAATGAATATTAAAAAAATGTCAAGGCATTAAAGCTTTAGCCTTCATAACCTTTCTTACCTGCCCTCAATGGAACATGCAGATCTGTTTAAAGAAAACCTGTGTGGTCTGTTAATATTTTATGCTAGTGTATGCTGGCTTTCAGAATCTAATCAAAATATCTAAGTAGTAGTTTATAGATTGATGTTAGTTTTCATGGTTTTTCCCTTTTCTTTTTTTCCAAGGCAAAGAATTAACATAAAGTGTTATCCAATATGAGGGAGTTTTAAATGAAAGTGGAACTTGTACATCCAGTTTTGACCAAGAGTTTGCAAGAAATATTTCCGTGCAGAATAGAGTTGATTTATGCGTGCAAAATCCATGGAATCTAGTTTTTATTTGGACTTTGGGGCACTTTGGGGCTCCAAATGTGTTGCAGGCTTAAAGGGAGTTTATTCATTGTCTAAGAAAGCACAGAATTTGGTGTTAAGTTGAAACTGTCCATCTACTTAAGATCTGTGTGATCTATCTTACCCTACAGTGTTAACCTCTATACTCAAAGCTGTCACCTTGCTTTGAGAAGCTGTAAATGTTCAGCGGACTGCAAGCAAATGGAACACAAGTCTCTCAACTCATACAAATGCAGAAGAGAACAGTTTAATGGAGTATGTTTCCTGGTCTGGTACAGCCCAACTATGTATTTACTCAAGTTTCATTCTATAAAATGATTATGGAAAACTTTCATCATACTGTGATGAACATGTCATCTTTTTTGAAAACACCGCTACTTCGGTTACTGTTTGTCAGAGATTTGTTACTGGAGAGTGTGACAAACATTGGTAAGATGTCAGGCATGTGTATAGTCCTACTGTCAATTTGTGTTTGAAAATCATAAGGAAGCAAAACTGTCATTCACGTGTCTTACTCCATTTGACTTACCTCTGGGGGGTCTAAGATAAAAAAGCACAACTCTCCACCTAAGGCTGTAGCTTGTTTTTATCAAGAAAATATGGATTTTTTCTTCTCAATGTTTATATTTTGAAGACAAAATACAAACTTTTAGAGTATGTTTAAGACTGATTAGTATTTAAGCCTGTGTTTTGTACTGTCCTGCACTTCTTATTGTCACTTATGCTCTCCAGAACCTATTCATGTGGTGATTATTCCAGTCTAAAAGCAGTTTCAGAAGTTCCTTAATGAAGCATTAATGTGGGAGGCAGTAAAAAGTGCCTCTGATACTTCTTTAATTAGCATTTTCTGTACTACCACATCCCTATTACTTAAGGCTGCTGTAATTTAGGGAGTAGATTTACTGACATTTTCATTATAATATTGCTTATATTTTCAGAAGACAATCCCAATTTACTAGCCAGATGAAACTGTATTCTACATTGTTGGACAGACTGTCTCTGGACACTTGGCTTAGGCAGTGACAGTGACATCTTCATTTCATTCCCTATGAGTGCCAAGGTCATTGATTTGGAAACTGAGCTTATTGCAATGAATGCCTAAGTGGGAAAGAAGTTGTATATGCAAGTTTTTCCTCTTCAATTTCAGTAACTGACGTAAGAATGAATCCAGATCCAAGCCATCTTTCTGGGTAAGGAGAGAGTGAAATCTAACTGCTGGCTGATAATGGTTTTGCAGTGACTAAAGATTTACTTATTACATAGTGGAGACAAGAAGTCAGATGCTGCCAGAGGCAGAAAGGAGCATGAATAGCAGGTTAATCTGTTGTGCTGAGAACACTGCTGCTGGGTTTACAAGGGTCAAGATAGCAGCAGTGAGGATGTTCTGCCCCCCCAGGTTGCTTGAATGACAGGAGTCATGAGTTTGAGAGTGTAACAACTTGAGTGGCAGCTGGAGATATGGGATTTGAATTTTGGCTGAGAGGAAGACACTGTTTTTATGATTAAAAAAAAAAAAAAAAAAAAAAAGAAAGAAAGAAACAAAAAACAAATACACACACACACACACAAAAAAAACACAGCAAAATAGTTTGGGTTCAGATAAAACAAGCATTCACATAAAACAGCAGCATGAAGGAAAGGGACATTTGAATGTTTGGGATCCAGTGGCATTTGATGAATATTCATACTGGGGGAGCCTGTAGGTGTTCGCTTGTTCAAATGAACAGAAAAAATGATAGTGAAATAAGCTGAACAAAACAAAACAAAAAAATGAATTGTCACAAAAGAACATGGAAGTTCCTCTCAGAAAAGTCCTGAGTCATTTTTTCTTTTTCGGCTTGAGTTCAAATATTCATTCAAAAGGGGCAGACTGGAAGGAAAACAAAGGATTAGTATTTATAGGAGTCTCAAAGTCCTTGAATTTACATGGGTATTGTTAATAGGACAGCTTCTTTATACCTCTGTGTTGATAATACTAAAGGTGCCCATCATAAGTCCACAGGGCTATACATCCTGTGTGGTTTTCTCCTGGAGAATGTTTTTCAAATGAGAGTGCAGGAGGAAGAGAGTATTATCTTTCCCTGTAGACTATTAAAAACTGTTGTGTTATGTGCAAAGAAAAATGCACTGAATTGTATTCCAGCTGGGAGAAACACTGGCATAAATATGTGCTGTAATTAATAGCTGTTCTTTTAGTATCTGCTGGTCCTCAAAACTACCACTTTTGGCTCTGAAGGAACAGCTGGTTTAGTGTCAACCTTGGCATTGATTATAGGTATTTGGGGGCTTCTTAATCAGTGTTAGTGGATTAAAGTATCCTGAGAGACAAATGCTATCTGAAGATTGCTAGAATATTTTGCTGCCTTTCAACGACACTCAAGATATCCCCACATGGGAAGTGGTTCTCTGCTCCATCTGTTCTGAATTATGTTGAAATTAGAAAGTAACTTTAAGGTTTGTTTGTTTCCACAGGTTTCAGTTGTAGGTTTTGTTTGTGTGGTCATTGTCTGTTTGTTTTGTTTTGTTTTTGGCTGTGGTCCCTGTAGCTTCCTACCATGTATGGAAATCTGTATGATGATCAGTCAAAAAAAAAAAAAACAAACAACCAAAACCAAAAACCAAAAAACCAGCAACAAAAAAAACAAGCACACAAACCAGCAACAGTGTAGACATAGGTTTCTATGAAGTAGTAGGAGATTTATGCATATCCATGTGTGTGTACTCACCTTGAGGGTTTAGTATTAAATATTTTGTTTCCATTCTTGTCTCTAGTGTATTCAAGTGTATAGCAGGGACACAGTAATTACAGAGAACAGAACAAAGAACATATGCCAACAAGGAGGAGAACTTCAGTAAGCTTTTGTAGTTGGTCTGCTCCAATATATAGCGTAGTTCTTATCTGTAGAACAAAGTCAAGGACAGACCCAATATTTCATTATACAGTACTACTAATGGCAGCAGTGATAATTAAATAATATTCTTTATTACAGAATTTCAGCAAGTCTGTCTGTACACTGGGTACCATTTCATTAAAACAAGCATGTTCTTAAATATGCATTTTTTAATCCAACCCAACATTTTTGGTGAGGAATTTCAGCACAGTAACACTGTATCACTCATGCTGAAAGATGGTTATTTGGTATTGTGTATTAATTAGGGGTATATTCAAATAACTGCAAGTTGCTGGCTGCAAATTAAAATATAATTTGATAAATACGTGTTGTGGTTATAATAATCCAATCCTGTCAAGACAGCATAATTTTTCTCTTTACCCTCTGCTAATTAAAAACAAATGAAGATCTTGTGTCTAAACATACTACAGCTCTATGGTATACTCTGTGCAAGAAAAGTGTTGTCATAATCTTTTCAGTTGTATTGTTAAGTATGAAATTTGTAGAACATGAGTATTTATTAACCCTGTTGGCAAAAGGAGACTGCATTTAAGATTCTTAAGATGTAAGGAATAGTAACTGCAACTGAGTGGGTGATAGCAGTGTTCTCATCCACATGTTTATAAATTTAATACTTAAAAAAGGTGAAATTTTCAGTACTCCTAAACTACTGGATAATCCACTCCTGCCTGCCCTCTCAACAGGCAATCAGGCTTGAGGCCACGCTATCCTTCACCAAAGCCTATTGAAATCAATAGGAGACTTATTTCAGTGGATTTTGGATTAGGCCCAAGTAGCCTGAAACAAAAATGTAATGTATGCCTTAGGAGCAATCAAACCAATATCCAGTCTCCTTACTTTAACTGTTCTACATTGACAAACACATTGACTAGGCTGTAGTCACCTGAATGCTTTTTAATTCTGTGTCATACATATAAGCACATTACCATTTCTTCCTCACCTTAGTGAAACTGAACAACAGAGCAAATAGAACTGTGAATACCAACATGCATTGTGATTGCACAATTCACTCCACACATGCATTTTTGCCTTAATGCGAAAACAGTTGTTTCAGGACTGGAATGCTCACTTCACACAACTTGATGCTATTACAGTTCAACACTGATAGGCTGTTCTTACAGATAAAATGTGAAGAACATTTAAAGAAAAGCAAACAAACAAAACAAAAATACCCACTTTGTTAAGAATTGCTATAAACCAATGAATAAGTAGCCTGGGTGAAACTTAGGGTCAATTTTCTTTAGGAAAGCATTTATTCCACCTTCCATTTCTTCATAGTTTCCCATCAAGTGTATGAAGAGCAAGAAAACAGCAAACTTAATAACTTGCACTCCTCATTGCTCACATTTCCTGAAGATTGCTGAGATCAAGAAAGCCGTAAGTGTCTTTAAGGGCAAAACCCACATTTCTTCTTTTGTTATGTGTGTTGGGATTCCTTCACTGGAAGAGGAGGAAGTGTTTTTTTTTTCTGGTTTTGTTTGTTTTATTTTTTCCCCTGAGGAAAAATAAGGAAAATCTGGGCAGCTCCTGAGAGAGGAAAAATATTTTTGTGTGAAATATCTTGAAAGAATACTGTAAGAATCCTCAGCGTAAAAAACTGTATTAACTCTACACTTCAATTCTTCCAGATGCATTCTAAAATTAATTAGGATTTCAAATGAAGTGATTTTATTTCAAGTTAATGCCACTATACTGTTCCAATGCCTATATTTTATGTATATTTATATTCCCTGGAGCTACATTTCAATGAATATGTAAGAATGTCATGTTCATTTTCCAGTTTTTGCCTCAACAAAACATGTTTTTCTTCTACATCAGCATTAAGTTGCTATTTTTCTTTTCATATAGGGAGGGGTAGGGCTCAGAAGTAATATGCAAATACCTTTGTGCTGAAAAGTCAATAATATTGAAGTTTTGTATTTCTGCTGTTTTATTTTTTCTTACCTTAGAAATGTCTACAGGCAAAACAGTACATGTAAATGTTTTAATGTGTAGAACCTCTCTCAGATATTAGGTGTATTTGCCATTATGTTAAAATTAAGGGAAAAAAAGATCAATAGAGGTGAGATTAATAAAATATTTTTTTATTTAATGTCAAGGTTACCCACTTGACATGATGACAGAATTAGAATCTCAAATGTTCAAACTGAAAAATTAGAATTTATTTGCTTTTCCTTCAGTAACCTCGTTTGTCTGAACACAAATCTTTTCTATCTGTATATGCCCCTCTACCTGTGTGCCAAGTATCTTATTGCCTCTAGAATGAATTACTGACTGAGCTAGACATCAGCAAAAAATACTCTTTTGCGTCAGCATTTTACTGCAAGATTTTTCTAGGTCCAAATGTGCTTTTTTGTTATACAGTGGTGAGTTACGGTTGTCAAAATAAGTTTTGTGTTGATGCTGACCTAATCCACAGTGAGGTTAATGAAAAATGATAAAATAAAAAAAGAGTAAAAATAATGCTTCCCAACCACAGTAGAAGACCTCAGGTTTTAGTGGTTTCATCCATTCTCTCCTAAAACTGGCTAGATTCGGACACCAAGATTTTGACAAATATTATCCCCCTAAATGTTATCTGTCTAAGTCAAAGCTGTCTGTCCAAGAGGTCTTTTGTGGAGGCAAATGGGGACAGAAAGGGGGCAGGGATAGCCATAATCAAGGTGGCTTAATGGGATAGATAAATGAAGGTAAATTTCCATTTGATGGGGAGCAATGTATTGGAGATCTGATGGGCAAACTCTGATTTTGATTATGTTTGTAGAGTTACTACTTACTGAAGATTACCATCCTCGAAATGCAAACTGTAGGATGAGTGCTGTTTCTGTTTTCAGATGCTACAGTACACAGTTCATTACGTTGTGTAAGAATGCTCCAGCTCTAGTTCAATTAAATATTTTTATAATACACCATTGACAAACATGGCAGGGTTTCCAGGGTTAGACATCTGGGATAGTATCACACTCAGACTTTGTGTAATCTTACTGCACAGTTATCTGCAAAGTCCTTGTACTTTGTATAACACCCTTGAAAATACTGAGACTAATACCAGATTAAAGTACTGCTCAGTAAGAAATTATGTGAGAGAACTGGGACACTTTGAGAATCCATCCATATTAAAAAAAAATCTTATTGAAAAGAAGAATAATTCAACTGAGACCAATAATGGGCATTTTCTCTTCCTCACTAACCGACATACAATAAAAAATTAGCATTCTTCATTCAGCTAGGGATTAGTTCTTATTGCAACTATGTTTCATCACTGTTGCTTGTGTACTGAATGTGTGCTGAATGAGCCTCAGCTCCAGCATAGAAAAGCAAGAAACTTTAAAGGCAGGTTTTTTTAAGGATAAATAAATAGTACTTAAACCATTATGGGCCCAGTTTCATTTTTGGCCCTAAGTCTGTCTTGGAAGAAGGAGGGTATAGGAGAGGAAAGCAGTATATCTTAGTTTGAAGTGGGACACGATAACCTTACTCGTTTAAAGTTCAGTGCTTTGTACTAATTTATTTCTGATATTTTTCAGTGCAGTGAGGTAAGGGGAAAGGAAAATGGCAGAGACCTTACATCAGCTGAGAACTGCATGCAGAGAGGATCTTGTCTTGTAAAGCAGAAGAACAGACTCTGTTTCATAATCTGACTTTACACATTTTGTGCATTACTTAAAGCCTGCGATCATTGGAAATATTCCCATGGCTTCCAATAGAGTGTAGACTGACCAGGTCTCAGATATCAAGGAGGTGCTTGGAGTCTGCTTTTCAAAGCTCTCAGTCCTGTGTCTGCATTTGTGTACGCAGTAAAGAGAGGAGAGAGAAAGACCAACAGTCACTGGAGGCAGCTTGAGAAGCCAATGCCTGGCTACTTTCATGCAAGCATTTACTTTCTAAAGTGCTTGCACTGCAGGAGAAATTAGGGAAAGGGACATGGAATAGGGAGAGGCATTGATTTTTTTGACAAGCATTTCCATGTGTCCATCTTTATAATTCAGCCTGATGTCTCAATCTGAGCACATTTTATTGCTGATGTTTGGGAGTAAGCTGTCACCCAAAGTGCCTGCTAGAAATTTCATAATTAACATGCTAATCAAGATTCGCCTCAAGGTGTTGTTTAGACTCATTAGTAATACAAAGAAGTAGCTAACAGACATGTGTGGCAGGACTTGAGGAAATAAACGTTTCCAGAGAATACTGTCTACTTGTACCAAAAGCATCAAGGACATGAAAATAACAAATTAATTAAAGTGGGTTATAGTGAGTTACAAGGCCACGTCAGGCAACCAGTCTTATTGAGATAATACAGGGTTGTGCTCTGAGGAGAGAAAAGAGTCAGGTGCTCCCCTCAGAGAGTGTCTTAGACAGGGGACAAGTTTTGGAAACCTAATCTTGTGACAGAGAAAAAGAACATGGAATAGTGGAGTTTTGCAAGTGACTGATGTTCACATCCATCAGAGATAGCAGGATCCCAGCAAGTTCCAGTTGTGCAATTATCTGCCAGAATTCAAAGCCATAACATTCCAGGCTGATATCCTCATCAGTCTCCCTGCAGCATAATTTCATCATGTCCTTTCAGGTGCAACCGTGCATTAGGGCCTTTCCTACCAGGTGTAAGGTTGGAGTCTGCATATAGCAATGACAAGCTAGCATGTAGAAAAGAGAATTTCCACTGGAAAAGGTCATGAGACAGCAAACTGAACTACAGTTTTGTAGAATTCAGGAACTTCTTCTGTATCACAAGATATTCCCTTAACAACAGCGTTCTGAAGTGAGTCAGCAGGACCTGGCTGGCTGCAAGTACACAGATGGGAACAAGCAGACAGCCAGAAGCACTAGCACTTCCTTCCGTGGAGTTACAAAATGTTTGTAATGTCTTCCACATGTTAGCATAAGAGGCACCTTAGAAACATGAATGATAAATGATAGCAGCACAAGCAACTATTTCCATTATAGGAAAATGCATTTGTAGGCAAAAATTTTGGCACACATATCTATTAGCAGCAGACTGGTAGAAAGCTTGAAAATAAGATGGGGTGGCATAATAAGGTTAACGATCTCACCACGCACCTAAATATATTCATCTGGGTGGAATTTAGATTGCTAATTTACTCAGTAAAGAAAGCCTTCAGTTGTCTACTGTGGACTCAAGCTGAGTGCAGCTTTCTGTTTTGTTATGAGAAAAACCATCAAGTATTAATCTTGAGTTTAGCATGTATTTGAGTAATGAAAGAAAAAGACTGAAGGCTATAAGCACTCTTAAAGGAAAGCAGTCAACTTCATCTAAGCTGTAAGGCTAGTTACTAACTATTGGTCATGTTGCAATCAAATAATCTGGCAACATTGTAAAATAATGAAGTGATAGAATGGATTACAGGGGTTTATTGTAAGTCAGCCTGTAATTCAGAAGTGTGCTGGAGTAAAAACTTTCTAAAAATATGGAAAAAAATCTTTTAAAGTTAAGCTGTTTGACTTGTACTAATGAAGTAAGAAAATCTAAGACAATAGCCATCCATTGTGAATGCGTAGTTTTCTGACATTTTGAAGTATGTTTAATTATCAATAAGATTTATGCACATTAATGGATGTGCATGCATTCTTATTGTCCATACTAGTATAAATAGCACATCATAGTCTAGCAGGTGAAAATCTGTGTTTTTTAGCTGGCCTGCATCATTTTCTTCACCATGCAGTCTTTTTCTCATATCAACAGGAGATGACAGGCTGCAGCAATCAGTTCTCACAAGGGGACTATGCAGAGCCCTGACAGCACAATGCTTTGTTCTTGGCCTATACTTAACTGCTCTTCAATATAGCAGCAGGGTTTTGTATTTTGCTGGTTTGCCTAACAAATATTAAAAAAAAAATTGTTGCAGACTCAAAATGCCTGCATAACTGTGTGGCTGCTAAAGATTTTTGGCAAATTATAACTATTTGTTTGGGAAGAGATGGTGCTGGTGTGAACTCATTAGCTCGTGTTTGAATAACAGTGGGTCACCAAGGTGAGATACATTGTGTCTTATCAGATCATTTCTGAGGGAAATAAACAATAATAGTTGTAAATTGCATGTGTGTAGATGGAAGTAATAGGAGTTAGGCAGAAATTGAAGATATTATGTTTGTATCCTGTGGTCTGTCTTTTTTTCTTTAAATAGGAACAAGATGATAGATAATTTACATAAATAAATACTTTTACCTTGCTATGTCAAATTATATAACTGGAATGAGATTACATTTAAACCTAAAAACTGAAAAAATGAGGCTACACTTCTCATAGAATTGAAGAATCATTTGAGAGAAAGCACTCTTGAAGATCATCTAGTCCAACTCCCCTACAATAAACAGTGGTACCTACAGCTCGACCAGGTGCTCAAAGCCTGGTCCAGCCTGACCTTGAGTCTCTCCAAGGATGAGGCACTCACTGCCTCTTTGGGCAACCTGTGCCAATGCCTCACCACTCTTTGATTGTAAAAAACTTTTTCCTTATATCCAATCTAAACCTGTATATCCAATAAATCTTTAACAATAAAACATGGGGAACCAGAATATGGATGGATATATGGATTTACAATGTATTTTCCTTGCCTTGCTCTGCAAAGTGAGATATAACGTTGATACTTTCTCCTGTGAGCTTATTGCCCATAAGATTCTAGGAGTAACACCAGATTTGGCAGTGCAGCCTGTGAGAGTACTGTGCTAGAAAGTAAAAACAATTATTGTAGGTAGTTATCTACAGAAAAGCAGAAGAGTTTACTGAATATATCAGGAATGCTAACAACGTGTCTTGTGCATCTATTTACAAGAAAGTCTAGGCTGTACCTGACTTTTCTCAATATCTTGGAATACTGGGGAGTGGTAGGTAAGAGCTTTGTTTGTCCTTAATGGCAAGATGGTTTCAGATCTCTGAGAGAATAGAATAGATAGTTCAGATGGAAGAGACCTTCAGAGATCATCTAGTCCAGCTGCCTGACATCTTCAGGAATAACGAAAAGTTGTAGCACATTAACGAGAGCATTGCCCAAATGCCTTCTGAACTCTGATATGCATGGGGCATTAACCACCACTCAAAGAAGATTATTCCAGTGTTTCACTCCCCACACAATAAAGAATTTTTTAGTAATGTCCAGTCTGAGCCATTCCCTCATGTTCTGGCCTTGGGAACAGTGGTCTGGCATACCCAGCTCTGATGGGACTCAGCCGCATTTCAAGGTAGACCACATGTCCATGACATGGCTCCGGAGCTACCGAAGGTATCTCTGGTTTTTGCAACCTCCGGTTACATCAAGAGAAACCTTGGCTGCCTTCGAGAGCCTTAACAGTTGTTGCCACCAAAGCTCTAGGAGCCTTTCAGGAGCAATGACTCTCCAGTACATCCATGGTAGAGTGAGGACACAGTTGCAGAGAAAGTGCTACACGGGCACGTACAGTGTGAGTAACTTCTGAAATATATAATGTAATTTTCCTGATCCTGATTGTACAAAAAAGAACAGCAGTAGTAATTCATACATAACCTGACTGAGCTTTAGGTGCCTGGAGATTAATTGTTGAGCCATATTGCTTCCACTGTCCTCATACATTTTCTTTTTTCTGAAACAGAAGGGGTTTGTGCTCTCAGTTTAGTTATTCTAAATAAAGGTAAAAACAAGTCTAAATAATTTTTTAATTTGTTCAGAGAACCTGCACAATTCTTGGCCAAGTCTACACTGAAATTAAGGACAAAACGCAACAATTACAAGTGGGAGCCGAATGTATTTCTGACTTCAGTAAAGGAAGAGGGTCTAATGGA
The DNA here is from genome assembly GCF_987193195.1 of Phasianus colchicus. Classification (NCBI taxonomy): domain Eukaryota; kingdom Metazoa; phylum Chordata; class Aves; order Galliformes; family Phasianidae; genus Phasianus; species Phasianus colchicus. Next base: position 10,292,056 of record NC_143449.1, read on the forward strand.
GTCAATAAGACTTTTTATCTATGACAAAGTTTTTCTAAGTAGCATGTTGTAATATTTCTTCCTAGTTCCTTTTAATTTCTAGGCAAATTTAGAACCTATATTTTAAATCCATAGGACTGCTATATAAAACAGCTTCACCATAGACCAGAGCTGAAAATTTTCATAACATTTGAAGGGAATGAAGAGGTTTGTGCTAACAGCTTTTGAACTGATGGAATCTCAGCCTTGTTTTCTAGTGTAGCTTTTTGATACTCCGTTTATACATGTTCATGTTTTTTCAGCAGGTTTTTTTCATTAAGTACTTTCCCCCAAACTTTCTCTTTGAGAATAAAATGAGATAGTTCTGATGCTTGTTACATCCCTGACCTCTCCTACTTGAGGATTCATTCAATTATGTGACAAATAGTACTTCTGAAAAAGTATTTTTGGGTTCACTTTTAAGTCCTATGTCTCATTCTTTCCTCTCTTTTCCTTCTTCATTTCAAATGCTGTTTGGATTGTTAAGCTGTTTTTTAAATGTAAGAGTGAGAACAGTGATCTTCCCAGTTACATGTTACAGTCCATGATGACCATTTCCTACAAGATACAGAAAAGCATTAATTTTATTCAAATAATCCAACAATCAGCTCTCAGCATTGGTAAGTCTTTGGTCAAAATTTTATCAATTACTGGTTTAGTATTCTGTTGCAGCTGTCCAGATCACATTTATGAATGTGACTGATCTAGTCTAGACAATCAGATCTAGAAGGTAGCAGCTCTGTAGTTGCATAAATTAATGAAAGCACTTTGATGTGATAGAAACAGTACCACAGAATATGGAAATCTCTTTTGATTGAAAGAATGAATGAACAGTTTGGAACTGTATTTACCTTTAATAAATATAACTACAGAAAAATAATGTATTGAAGTACTCACAGACTACAGTCTTCATAAACTTACCATATTACATTCATCACTGGGTGCTTACTACGTTAGGCTGTGAATGACATTGTACATGACAAAGTTCAAACTACTTCTTAATGAATTTAAAACCACTTTCAGAATCATCTGAATATTTGGAACTTTTATTTCTACTTGTGATTTTTGGGGATACTTTTACAAATTCAAAATAGTTTGGTTAAATATGTACTTTTGCTTTTTGTCATGCTTTGTCTGTATGATCTTCTTCAATCTTTAGATAACATTACTACAGAATGCAATATTTTAATTCATTCCCTGACTGGAAAATTATAACTGTTTCAATTTTAGTAGATGATATCTGAGTATAGTTTAATGTTAATTTAAATGCTGGTGTTTGAGTGATCGATTTTGTAAAATATTTTTACTAGGACTTTCAAGATTTTCCAGTCAGGACTCAATAATTTTCATTTTCTTCCAGTGTTCACCTAGTTCCATTATTTTACAAAATAGTTACTGCAAAATAGCTATTCTTTCCAGCAGAGGCAATCTGTGAATAGTTTTGTTATCCCTTTTTAAACAAGAACAAAAAAACATCTTACACCTATTCAGTATTTAAAAGAAGATCTCTTGCTATCATAAATGCAAAGAAACACAGCTCCATATCAAGGAAACTTGGTCTTTCTACTAAGCAGGGAAATAAAAATATGAACAATTTGTAAGGATAGCCCATACTTTTATTGTCTGGTGTATCTAAAAGAACACTAATCTTCCCTAAATTACAGCCAAACAGCTTTGTCCAATGCGTCTGGGTGAAATTATTGTTGTTTGGTAAAGTTATTGCCTTTTTATCTCAGGTGGCACTGTCAACTATGTGTCAGCTGGGTTTGTTGTTGTTGTTGTTGAATTTTCATTTTATAAAAGAAGTTAGCATCAGCATGCTCAATGACTGGACACATGTATGCATTTAGTTTTATGCTCCTGATGACTAGAACTACTAAAATATTACAATCTTGAAAATCCTAACAGAGGAGAATGTATTACTGCTTTTTGCTCTACTGTTGGTTTTAGGCTTAGCTGTTGACTCAAACAGCTCAGATCTGCACTACTTTAAATCTCTATTCTAACATCACTTGTTTTAGCAGAGTTGACAGATCACTAGCAATGTTTTTGTTTTCCCTACTTGCCAAAAGGCTGCTCAATTAACTGTATTGCATTTACATGCTTGGTTACAACAGCACGTTAACTGCAAAAGGCTGCATAATATGTTAAGTGTTATTAAACTGCTTCAACTAAAACACCAGCACATGATAAATGCAAACCTTATCCTCCGTTGTTCGCAGAGTACATCAGTGTTGTATTATTAGAGCTGTGAAATTTTATGCTCAGATGCTGCAGGTTCTTCTTTATCTCTCAGCCATGACTTGTAGCATATTATACAGTCTGCATTTAAGTGGGAAGTGCAGAACCGTGTGAAAGGTAAGGAAAATAAAAACAACATCAATCACTTTTCTTTATTTTACTGTCTTTGTTGACAGTTGTTGATTCACTGGACTTTATAAGATTTTAAAAATTAATTGTATTTTAACAATTTGGATCATTTACAGTCTCAGGTCTTTTAAATTTTGCACTTTTAAAAAGTGCCAAGTAAGGGTACTGCATCTGCAGTTCCTGTGATTAATTATTAAACTGTCTTGGAATCTCTTTGAGTTTTGTTACAACTGTAACAGTTGGCAAACCTGTTCTGTTGTAACTCATTTCAGGAAAATAATCTAGTAGCGTACTCAGTTATTTTCAAAGTCATAAGATACAATGGAATCTAATATCAATTAAATCTTAATAAATGAAATAAAAACCCCAAAACATCTCCCTCCCCCCTCCCTCCCCCCCCCCAAAAAAAAGACCTCAATACAAAGTATTTGTTGCCTTAAACTTTGAGTTGGCAAGTAAATGTTAAATGAAATAAAGTGCATGGCCTTAAAGTATGGTTTGCAGCTTAATTGCTTAGTGGCAGACTTCCCTTGGGAAATCTATTGTGTTTTATGATAGCTATCAAGATATTTGTATTGCACAGGTTCCTGCCTTTCCCTATGGGGTCATGCCTGATAGAATTGTTTTTGTTGTTGTTTTCTGTTCATCTTGAAAGTAATCTGTTGAAGCTGCTACATTGTTAATGGAAACATGCTGTGTAGTGCCCAAGATACTCTCCTTTGAAAAAAGGAATTAAATTTTAAAAGCTTAATTAAGATAATGCTGAAGATCCAGTTTACCTACAAACAAATGGTATCACAGTTAAGGGAGTGCTGCTAGGCCACAAGGATTCAGGATCTTCAGGCTGATCTTGTGGGGTTTTGTTGTTTTTTTGTTTGTTTGTTTGTTTTGTGTTTTTTTTTAAGCAATTCTGTAGTTTTCTTGTTTGTTGCTCATCAGTGCTGAGATAGCAGATAATTTGTGATATCACTGACAGAGAGGCTTACTCATTACCATCAAGTTAATTTGTGCTATGAAAAGTGTCTGTTACCTTCCCACTCACATTATGAGCAATTGTGTGATGTGTCCTATTGCACAGCAGCACGTTCCATGAATGCTTGCTTATTAGTGAAATGCAGTGCAGCCTGTGATTAAAGTATTTAAGTTTCAGAGTGCCCCAATGACCTGGTATGAGTTAAGAAAACACTGAGTGAGCTTCATTTGTGGAAATTTTGATTTGTATCCACAGTTCCACTAAGGAGTTCTTTTTGGATTTGATCTGGTGTGCAAATACTGATATGATATCAATGGTTAATGAAGTGAATGATGCTTACTGTCATATCAGTAGATGTTTCATTGTGAACCACTAAGCAGAAACTCAGGCCTTGAGTGTTTTAGGCTAAGACACCAATAAAGTTGTATGTGATAACGGCACTACTACATTTTTATCTGTAAATTACAGAACTAGCATTGTGTAGAGCCACGTGAAAGATCTCCTGTACTCTGAAGGACCTAAGAATCCACACTTCTTTTAGTCATTTAACAAATTTAGGAAGTATATTAACTAGTTCTTGTTGAAGTGACATCCAAATACAAACTTTAAAAAAAAAAATAATTCTTTGTGTATTCTGGATTGTAACAAAAATGCTGTTTACCCTGTTGTAACAGGATGTTTGAGTCCTTGTCAGTGGTGTTAGAAAATGGGATAGAAGAAATTCTGGGCATTTGTCATTACTCACCAAGATCCAAGTATAAGAGTAGATGCACATATTTAAGGATGCAGAGTTTATGCAAATAAATATTAAGATATGTGGACTGCCAGCCTGAAACAATATCTGTCATCAATGCCCTTCACTAGGATGAAGACAGAAATGTGATTTTCTAGAACAGAAATAAACACAAATGGTTTTGGTAAGAGGGAGTACAGGAGAAGAGAGAACAGAAGCACTTTGTTTTTCGTCTCTTCATTCTATACTGAGTTTAAGAACAGAAATGTTCAAGGCTCCGTTCTCTGCTTACCAAGGCTTGTGGTCTTTGTGTCTGTCTCCCATGATCTCATCTCTATTACAACATACTCTTTAAGAGGAGTTGGTTATGAAACGGCTCTCTAAAACAGAAGTAGTAGCAGCTGGATAGAGTTGAGCCTGATGCTGCAAGCAAGGAAAAACACTGAAAATGTGAAAGATACAAGATACATCTTACATGACACTTCTGAGGTCTGTCAAAATGCTTCTCTCTGTGGAAGCAGATGCAGAACTGGGAAGCTGAGTGAGAAACCCTTCTGTGAGACTCCTGAGCACATTATTACAAATCTCACCTGTGCTTGTGTCAGATAGATAGTGAGGGTTCTTCAGGGAATATGTCAGAGTGACATTCAGTGACAACACCTGGAAACATACCACATTATTAATGGTAGGCAATTCTCACCAGCTGCTGCTTTACCTGCCTGCTGTCAGCCAAGCAATGCTGGAATCCTCTCTGACAGTGGTCACAAATAGGAATCTTAATCTTCTTATATTGAAAAATGTTCCATGTCAATATGTCTTACCCAGATAAACACTATCAAACAGAATTAACTTTAACTTGAGGGAATGCTGCAGTCTCTTGCTGTAGAAAATCAATGCAGACTCTCAGGTTTTTTCTCAGAGAGGCCTCATGTTCACTAAGCTCAACTCTGTTCCAATGGACATATTCTTTTCTGTAGGGCAGGCCAAGGCTCCAGACTCTATTAAGCCCCAAGTCTCTAGTGAAATTAGATTTTCACCCCAAAACAACATTCTCCTTTACTTTCTTTTTCATGCAGGCTAAATTTAAAGTCACAATTCATTTATCCATCTCTCAATCACTCTTCTGGGGTCAAAGCAATCTCTCAGTTGTAAATGCCTGGCCTCCGCAGATTATAGCAGATGAGTTTCCTGATAAAAATATTTCAGAATTTGTCCCTTTAGGAACATATAGAACAACAAGAAAAACCCAAAGCTAGATCTTAAGGGGGAAAAAAAAGCAAACAAAAAACTGTCAGATATGTTGTGAGTCATAGTTCATGAGTGTCTAATGATGACATTGATAGCATGCAAGAGATATGCCAACAAAACAATATCAACAATTTGCATTTACCAGCAGTGAATCAAGCAGGAAGCTTTATTTCACACTCACTCTCTCACACACACATCCCTCCAGGTTCACTATAGCAACTTGGCTTTGAAATGTCATTCATTTCCAACAGTCTATAATTTCAGGGTGTCTACAATCAGGACTCTATTTTAGGCTCTCAGATCCTGATCTTTCCCTTCGTCTGGACTCCTTGCAGTAGCTGCCTTGCAAATTTGCAACTTATTCCTGGCCAGCTGAACAAGGCAGCTGGGCACAGTAAGTTCCTTGTGGGTACTTCTGCATCATCAGTTCTTTCCTTTTTCCAGCTTTGGCCTGGAGATGCTTTAGGTCACAATCATCTTCCTTCTTTGTACTTTAGCACGGGAATCATAAGCATAAAGAAGCGAGGCTGATGATTTTTGCCTATGCTTTGCAAGGGGTGAGTCTTGATGGCTGTCTCCTCATAACCTCCATAGGGAAATCTCTTGCAGTAAACAGTAATCATTCTTTTACGGTTTTTGCACTTGTGCTTCTGCAATACTATTGGCAGGTTTTGGTGGCTAGGGAAGAATTTCTCATGCAAGTTAAACTGAGAGGCTTTGCAGACTCTTTCACTTTAGGTTAATTAATTGGGGAGTATGGGCAGGGTTAAAGCAGAACGTGCCTGACTGTGATTTATTTCTAGCTTTTGACTGGTGTGCAATGAAGCTGAGGGTCAGCAAACTTCCTACAAGTAAGTATAAGTTCTTTGTCCCTTTCACTATCCTGGAGGAGAAGGAAAAACGAGCAAAAAAATAAAAACCAAGCAAATGAATATTCACATAACATTTTGAACATATTCTGCAGGCAGTCTTCAGAGATTCCTTTTTTTTTTTTTTTCTGTTTTATCAGTCGTATGTAAAGGGCAGTTAGAATAATGGCTGACACCAGATCAGATTCTTTATGCCAAAATACTCTTGCAGGTCTCATGGGTGGATTTTTACATTTTTGATATTTTAAACTGAGTATTCTTTTAAAGTGGAGAAATCCCACATAACCAGAAACAGAAGAGACTGTTCTATATATCTCTTCCTCTGGAGCTCCTGGTACAAGCAATGCCAGAGGAGATGATGGCAGCTGATAAAATTTAGAGTACTCTAATGCACTTCCAGCTTGGCCTGGAGCTGAAGGCAAGGATACAGTGACTTTTCATTCTGGTTTTTGACAGATTGGTCAAGCTGTGTAAATAGTAACATTGTGGAGACTTCATTTCTTTTTCAGTGTACTTCAAAACATTCAAAATTGCAGTTACAAAACAACATCATGTTGTTTGGAGATCTTTGTATATTCTATAGAGAAGAATAGAAGAAGAAAATAGAAGAAATAATGAAATGAATTAAGTGAAAAGCTGTAGTAGTGCTTTGTTTTCTTGCTAACAATTTTTTTTTTTCTGAACTCTTTCTACAGAGATTAATAAACCAATGATATAAATAAGCTAATGATTCATAAGCCAATGACATATTATTCATACGTCAGGTAATAAACATTAAATAGTAGAATCTAAACTTTCCATTAATTTCTAAATGGAGACTGTAGGAGTCTGTGTATGATCAGTCATGGAGAAACAGGAACCTCCTTCAAAGCATTAGATGGTAAGGTGCAGTGGGAGTTGTGCTTGAAGCTAAACGAATTGCTGATCAGATGTTAGGAGAAACTTTTTGCTGCAAAAACAGTGAACAGGTTGCCCAAAGTGATTGTGCAGTCTCCATCATTGGAGATTATCAAGACTAGACTTCATACAGCTCTGGGTAATGTGATCTAACCTCATAGCTCACCCTGATTTACCAGGAGATTGGAGCAAAGATCTGTTAAAGATCCATACAATCTGATTTATCCCTGATTATATCCTGTAATCCAACATATTGATGAAGTTAGAGGGAGGGGCCAACAGAGAGAGAATGTCAAAGGTAAACAACTAACAAATACTAACAGAGTTCACCTAGGAGTGAACTAGATAGATAGATAGAAAAGATGAATAGAACCTAGCAATGTTTTGAAATTTCAACCACTTTTATAGGAATTCTTGATACCCACTGAAATATGGATACAGAAACTGTAAGATTTAGGAGTCTGACTGAGCTTAGGCAGAATACAAACCTGTAACATTAAGCAGTTTTTCCTACTTCTTGCTGAGCTGTAGGAAACCTAGATTTAAATTACGCTTGACTTATTTTGATTTTGATCCTGCCTTGTATTTAAGCAGTTTAAGGTGAGTGTTGAGAGAAACAGGATGGAAACACAACACAATAGATGGCTGATGACATGGAAGTGTCATAGATACAAGTATAGACATGACCATGGATGATTCTGACAAAACTTAGCTATTTAGTGACTCTTTTTCATCTAAACTGTCTGTAGGCAGCTCTGAGAGCTGATGGCAAAAGCTGGAAATGTGGAAATTAACTTTCTCAAATTAGAATTATTTAGGAACGTATTTGATCTGGGGGATTATCAGTTATACAATCACATCTATCCCTGTTTTATACAAACATTTATATAAATGTTATACAAGAAGATATTGCTGACATATGTTTGTAGCTGATTAATGGAGAGAGTATAGTGTTATTGACACTGATGAGTGTCAGCTGCAGTATCAGGAAATGGGTTCATTTTCCTCAGCTTTTATCCCTCCCTAAGTTTAATATCAGATACTTGCTGAAAGTTCAAGCAATGCACACTTGTTCTCTGAACTTGACTGTCTCTGTCACCCTATAGTTCTCCTTCTAAAGCATCACTAGAGGGGGAGTTTAAGATACAGGTGATGACAGCAATGTTGATGTGCTTTTAGTTCCTGCTGTCTTGTGAAAGAAAATTACCTTGATCTTTCTTTTTAACTGGCAATTCCACTTGCCAAGGATGGGGTGAGTGAGAGGAGAAATGACATGTTATTTTCAATTGTATGTGGTTTGTTTTCTTGAAATCTGGTAGCTGAGACCCTGTGAGCCAAGAGCTTGTAACGCTTATGTAGTGTCTTTCCACAGCTTGCTTCTTGTGGTTTTTTAATAAAAGATAATTGTAAGGCAAACATTAACAATGCACTGAATTTTAATGATCTGAACTAAAGAAGAAATGTTACTGTAGAGCTTTAATGAACCCTTTCTCAACAGAAAACTCTGAAGGAAGATATCTAGCTCAGTCTAGATGAAAAAAAAATACAGCAATAATACAAGACTATTATTATTATAGCTTTAATAAATAATATAGTAAGCTTTAGCTGGATAGCTTTAGAAGTCTTGGCAGGGCTGTCTGACTGACACTACTCAAGAAAAGGACCATCTAAGTCCTATGGAGCAAATAGTTCAAAGCCCTGCCAGGACTGTGACAAGTATATTCATACAGATCTTTTACTTCTCAGTACTCAATTTTTAGAACCCTATTGGAATTAATGACAATGTTCAGAGACCATAGATTTCCATGCAAAGAGAGTTCAGGGGTTTTAATAAAAGCAGGTAAGACACCATGGAAACCTACTTAGCCAGTAGGATATGGAAAGGAAATGAAACAAGAGCAGGATCATTCAAGGGACTCTAGGAATACTTTGTGAATTCTTTTTCCTGGAGCCATGCCATTCCTGTCACGACAAAAAGTTAGCTTGTGAGAACCTGATTGGACTTTAGGAGATCATCCCTTCTGCCTAAGAGCTTAGTTCTGGGTAATGCTAAACTGGAGCAGCTCTATCTGGTACCTGAAATATTCAGAAAAAGAGAGTATGAAGGCTTAGTATTTTCACCTATCATTGTTCAGTCCAAATCATAGAGGTTTAAAACAAGGAGGGATTTATCTGCTGGATCTTATATTTGCAATGTTGTCTATGCAAGCTAGCAGCAGCTAAAGGATTCAAATTCTCTTGTAGAAGATCTTAAAGAAAGCTTTGCTGTAAAACAGGGAGAGACAGAACGCCATCGTGAACATTTGCTCCTTGTCAAATGTTAGGATAAAATTACACTTTCTCTGCTTTTGTGCAATTAAGAAAAGATATTCTGCTCTGTTATACTCAAGTATTGCCTTAAAACTCAGCTAGCTAGAGTCCAGCATTATTTATGTAGAAGTGGACTGCCAGTGCTGAGGGATTTAGAAGACCTTAATGCTAGGAATTAAAATGACAGTTGATGACCTACAAGTGAAAAGAACGTGGCATTATCCCCCAAGATATAAGCTACATTTGTGCATTGGTTTATTATTTATTATGAATCTGTCATGTGCATCTGAGAAATTGCACATCAGGATCTATAACTGTCCTACGGAATATTTTGTAACCTGTGGCTGCTAAACAGATAACCTTGGGTTTTTTACTGACTCAGCTTTATTTGCAGAGCCAGTCTTACCCTCTTACCCACCAATTCTTATCTGGAAATAAGGAGATGTTCATCACTTAAAATTACCTCTTTTGAAAGACACTGTACTCTGATTCACCTAATCAAAACATGGCATTCTCCTTCTCTCTTCCCTTCCCTTCCCCCCCTCGGACCCCTCCTTTTTTATTTATTTATGTATTTATTTATTTATTTTTCCCCATTTCCTCATTTAGGTCTTCCTTGTCAAACACCAAATCGAAACCTAAGTGATGGCTGGCCTGGGAATTCTGTTTCTTTTACACACTCTGCCAAACCCTGGCATGTAGCCCAGAAGGAGCTTAAAGCAAACTTATTTCTACTGAGGTCTAATAGGTATGGGAATTCCCCTGAGGTTGTATGGAAGTAATTTTCTCATCAGCTGTCAATGATCTGAATCCACATGACATAGATAATTTATGCATCTCAAAAAGGTAGCTTAATTTAACAGCATTTCAAACCAGGTCCATGACCTTGAACAAGAATGTGTTTTTCCCAGGTTTGTGGACTTCTGCTGTGTTTCACTGATCTCCCATTTATCTTATATTGTCTATTGAAAGTAGTTACTATGGCAGAAGATAGAAATGAGGTATTCCATGAATTCTTACAATAATTATGTAGTTGGGGGCCAGTTTGACCTGTGTAGAACATCTCTGCCATTCTCTGGAGTTTGCTGAGGGGAAGGCATCCTGCAGAAACCTGTCATCACCTAATAGAAAAAACATCATTTTTCTAGTTCTTCACCTTTGTCTGCCAAATGACAAATGCAGGCCTTAGAGACTGCTGAGCAAAGAGCTTTTACAGAAAATGATGCGTCATATGTTTGTAAGTGACATCCCTAGGATAATATGTAGAATTGTGTGATAAATGTGCACTGTCCTTTATCTCAAGTCAGGGTTATCTGCAATACTCAGTCTAGTAACTGAGCAAAGGAAAAGGGAAGGGAAAAACAGAAACATCCAGATTGCCTGAACCTGAATCATTCTTTATTCGTTGTTTTGGTTGTTGTTTTTGTATTTTTCCTAGAGGAGGGAAAAATATGTTATTAAAATGCTTTATTTTTTTTTTTTAAGATATATAAAGTATGTTAGTGAAGCTCATGTATTTTAAACATTCACAAAACAATGAAAGTATGAATATTATTTGATAATTTGGGATTGCAATAATAACGCTGAGCTTTTGTGAAGATTACAAGAAAAGAGTAATGGGCAAACACTAAACAAAAAGCACTTGTTTGCAACTGGAAGGGCTCCGGTTTCTTACTGAATGAATTTTAGTTCAAGATCAGAGGACTAGATGGGTGGAGGGAATATCCACATTTCAATTAAGTAGTTTCCTATTTTCAGCAAAGGTCTGGTTGGATAAAGAGCATTTATATAGAGAATACTGAGAGAGCAGCACAGTGTTTTTTATTCACTGTCTTCCCTTTCTATTTCCTCAATATATTTCATGTCATATTCTTTTCCTACTGTTTTTGACTCATTCTATGTAAAGGTTTCTTGCTTTGTAAAAGACAAATAATAGATTTAAAAAAAAAAAAAAAAAAAAAAAAACAATTGTAAAAGGTTATTTTCTACAAGAGAAAATGTACACAGAACACACAGTGATTGCAATGATGTAAAGATTTTTATTGGAATTTAGTTCTTCCCTGAGTAAGACATCATCCCAAACTCATAAAAGCTTTCCTGCCTCACTGCAGTGCTATGTATCTTGCTTCTGTAGGGCAGTAAATGTTGACTTCCATACATTTATATTCTGGTGAATATGTATTAGTAAATACAGATGTTGTATTGATTTTGTCCCAATTTTTGTATTTCAAGATTCACAGATACATACTTTTGATTAAATGACTAAATAAACCAAATTTTCTTTTATTTACTTAAAGCCTAACAAAATGCTGCACATTGAAATATTTTTCTTGAGTCAGTGTTATCAAAATAGATAATACGTAAAAGTTAAAGGACTTTTTAATGTTCATATACCCACTCAGTCCAAAGAAAAATCAAGTTCTGCAAATACAGACAATTCACTCTCTTGCAGTTGCTCACAGCCAAGCTTGGCAGGTGGTGGGATCTGTAATTCTCCTGATCAGAGCCAGGAAGCCAGAAGAGAGAACCAGCATGAATCTTTGACAGTGGGCTATGGTTGAAACTGAACATCACCTTTCATGGAAAAATCCTTCTCTTGCCAAGTGAATCTTAGTACTGCTGTTGTACAAATAACAATATTGAGAGCTTTTACTTACTGCCAGAGGTAGCAATTTGATCTGTTGCCTCAAATCTAATTTTTACATCCCAGATCCAAATCTGAGTCTTAAATTTGCCTTGATGTAGCTGAACAGAAACATCAGGAAGGCAGGCAATAGGGACACTAAACAGTATAGGACATTTCTGAGTGCTATTGCTTGGATTGAATAAGGGCTAGAACAAAAAAGTCATCCCACAACTTTCTTCAAAGTGATTATATGACAGAATAATTCACTTACATGTTTTATGGCAATTTATTTATAAAATATTTGCATGCTAAATTCAATTGTTCTCCTTTAAACTCAGTTTCTATTAAGCTTTTAACTAAGTTTCAGGAATGATATATTGAATAAGCTACGCTTCCGTAAGTTCCAGTATTCTGCTTCATGAATAAAACTGTCAGAGTAAAGCAACCAATAACTCTTTGACTTGACATTATGTTCAGTATAACAAATAAATCTTTAGAATCTCAGCAGACCTGGCAACTTCATTAACAGTTATGCCTGCAGCAGAGAATGAAAGAAAATCAATTCATGGAGTCTGATATTTTAGGGTTTACAGAAGAGAAGGGTTAGTGGATTGCTGATGAATCTCCAATGTTTTAGGTTAATCTTCTACTTACAAAGGGGAAGAAAAATACTTAGAACATGAAAGAATACTTAGCCATGAAAGGAGCAGAGTGTGGAGCAAGGTAGAAGGTGTAGAGTGAAGCATATGGAAATAGAATTTAAAGAGAAGTAACTCTGGACTATCTGTGAATCTCAAATCTCCCTTATCAAGAAACATCTATTACCTATGAAGTTTCTAGAGTTCAGCTATGGCACTTAGGAATGTGTTACTGCAGAAGACAGAAATTTCTGATTAAGATCTATTAAAAAGTAGTGAACATACTGTTTCTCCCTTGGACCTCATTGCAGTCAGTAGCTCTTGAATACTTGGTGTTTAGTGATTGTTCAGTCCTTTAAATGTAGGCACTGAGAAGATCTCCCTAGCTTCAGAGTAGTAAGGATTACTTCCTTAATAAGAGAGGAACTATGCTGAAATAGTTGAGATCTAGTGTTTTGTTGGTTTCATTTTTAGTATTTTTTCCCCACAGGCATCATTTTTGTTCGTAATACAGACGTATCAAACTGGCTCCTGAGTATTGTCACCAACTATTTAAGCTCAGTAAATTATATGGATGTTTTGTGTTCCATTTTCATCACTTTCCCAAAATTAAGTCCTTAACCTTTGGATTTGAGAACATTTGAGGTTCTGATTTGTGTCATTACACCATCATTTTTATTGTACACAGACCATTTTTAAAAATTAATCATTATACATGCTGTCTTTATAAATGTCCTTATAAGAATGGTGCTTTTGTTTGCTATGTTCTTAAACTATAAGTTGATACAATTGTGCTTAACAGCTAATTATGTAGTGTTTGAGATTTACTCTTTTTTTAGAAATATTATAGTATAAAAAAAGCAGAAGGGTAAAAATTAGTGGTCAAGCTGTAATGAAGCTTGTAATGAATTGACTTTGTCTTTATCAAACATGTCATGCTTTTAAGATATCCTATTTCATACTCTTAAACATCTGCAAAAGGGGTCAGGCTTTGCCTTGTCAACTTCAGTATGAGTATTGTAGAGGAAAACATAAAGTGAAGGTAAACTAATATTTTTAGTCTTTTTTTTTTTTTTTATTTTTCCCCCTTAGCCTTCCAGCAGAATAGGAATGCTTGGGTCCTTTGATTTGTAAGAAATAAATAAATCTGGTTTTTGCTGTTGTTTCTTTCCAAAGCAGAAAATAAAAATAACATAATTTAAATTTTTCCCTCGCTACACAAACTGTAGTCTAGAACAGAACTATAATAGCAAATAACTAAAGTAGATTACATCTCTCGTTGAAGTGACAATGCTATTGATTTCAGATTTATTTGATGCATTGTTTTTGTGATTTGACTGGAAATATTTACCTGTTTCTTCATGTGCTTGAGAATGATTATGATTTATCAGAAAATTCTTTTGTGAAAGATGGATTTTCCTCCTGCCTTGTGGACTTCTCCTTCTTGATGTCAGAAGCTCATGGAACTTGACATGAGTCTGTCTGACCTTGATAAAACTGTATCATGATTAAATCTTGTTTGTCCTTTACTATCTAGTAATCAGCGAATTATTGAAGCAATCTCTTGTCAACAGAAATAGAATGTTCATGAAGCAGATTATTCTTTCTCCCTCCTTTTACTCTTCTAACTCAATATGTCTGCTCTAAACGAAATCTTTTGGAAAAATCTGGGAGGTTTGATGTAGTTGTCCTGTTCTGCATGTGTTCAGTTTTTAATATGGAGCATATTAGGATTGATCCTGAATTTTCATAGTTGTCTGTATGGTCCTGGAAGTTCACACAGGAAAATAGATCACCAATTCAGAGACTCGGTATATAAAAATAATCTTTGATGAAATATATATGATTTCCAAGGAACTTTCAGCATAGCAGCTGCCTTCTGTTTGTGTTGACTTGAAAAAAATCCCTTTGTCTATCTGGTACACACAGAGGTATTTTTCCAACTGAGGGAATAAAATGATTCTGTTATGGAATTCACAAATAGCTTTATCAACTTTTGATTTATGAAACCCATTTTTATTATTCTTTGAACTCCATGAAACATCCTAAAGACTGAATTTTGATTTGTAACAGAGTGTTAAGAATGACATGTGATGACTTCTGGGATGTGATCTGAAGAAAGCATTAGTTAAAAGTCCCTACAAAGCATCATTAACAAAATAGCTGGAAAATTAACAGCTTACAGCCTGCCTGAGGCAATATCATATGGAATGGTAATGTGTCACCAACACTGCTTATGCTTAAATTCCAGATCATTGCTGTTGTCTCAAGAAGATTATAATGTATACCTTGAAATTTAAAAATCTCATGCCTGGAGTTTATTTTCTTGAGCATGAAAATACTAAATGTTTCTAGTCATTAAAAAGGAAATAAACACTAGCAAGGGAGTATCATATGTAGTTTTAGTATTTTTCTCATTAAATGTATGATCATTCAAAAAATAACGGAAAAATGTTTTCTGTTTTGTAGCTTCTGGGTAGAACATACTCTTTTTGATGAAAACACACTTTCACTTAGTTTTCAGTTCAGCAAATTTAGTCCTTGCTGGTGTTTACCACTCTGAGCTGCTAACTTGTTAACTATCCACTAGAGAAATATGATGTTGAGCATCCATTCTGTAACATAGCTCAACTATCTGAGACCATAGAGGCACAGATTAATGGCTGCTGACTTATTAGTAAGAAGTACTAATAATAATGATTATTATTTGTGTAATTGCAGCTTTTTAGTATAAGTAACAAATATTAATTCTGGTAAATGTGAGTCTGTGAGCAAACTTGAAGTCAAATATTTTCTTGGTATGTATGTCTTGGGGTTGTGCCCTCTAGCATCTTTGAATGATACAAGGTCTGTTCTGATCTTTTTCTCCTATGTCATATGTCCTGTATCTAGTGACTAATACTCCTGAAACTTGCATTATGTTCCCTAAAATTGCTGTCTTTAATCATATTTGATTAAAATCAACCCACAGACTTCTAAATTTTTGGTGCAAATTTGAAAGACTGGGGAAAAATATCTTCCATATTTGTATCTCCTGGAAAAAGCCTTCTGCCTGTAATTTCACAGTGTACTCTGAAGATCTTCAGATATAAATAACTCTTCAGCATGGAGTGGCTTGTGATAAATCCTCAAAAGCATTCCAGATACCTGCTCCTATTCTTATTTATGATCTCATTTTCCTTAATGGAAAATAAAATTAATGAGAAGTCTGCTCATCTAGGCTAAAGGTTCAGCACTGCAGATGGCCATATGAAAAAAAAAAAAGAAAGAAAACAATACTGTGTACTTGCATACTGGAATTAAAATACTCAGATGACAGAGCAGAAACAAGAGTAGCAAACATTTTGGCCCACAGTAGCTGTGGGCTTATACGCTCTGTGGTGATTTAGTGCCCATACAGCTCTGATTTTGAGTGCTGAGAGAGAATGACACGGTCAGGTCACTAATGATCCCACTGTCTTCTTGTTTCCACTGCCCACATGGCTCCACTCCAGCAGACACACTCCCTGTGGTTTGGTTTGGATATGTATCCTGAGAAGCATGGTAATAAAAGATTTTTCCAACCTCAGGTGAATGATAGAACATCCGCTTTGTGTCACAGGAATTAGTATGTCCTTCCTTATTCTCCGCCATGAAATCCTACACCATTAAGGCAACAGAAATACGAACATGGACACCATTAACTGTAGGGCAGTGCTGGAGAGTTTCAAGATTGCCAAAAGTGAAAGAGATGCAACAAGATGCAGCAGAGCAAGTTGTAGGCACAAGCTGTGTGTCCAGCCACCCAGGACAAACTGCCAGGAGCTATGCAGCAGTAGTGCCGCACTTTCTCTGTGTGTGGCCTTCACTCTGGGAGCTTCTGTTTTGAATTGTTTGTCTTATTGAGAAGACTTGAGCCAGCTCTGATGTTCAAGGTAAATGAAGAGTTACACTCTGCTGTTCAAATAGATCCACTCTCTCCCTATTTTAACTGCTGCAATCCTTCTGGTTTAACACACCCTTCCCTTGTACACATGGCACTTAGGAAATGATTGTTTCCTTCCCTATCCATAAACCATACTGAAATTTCTTCAGTTTGTTGCCACATAAATGGGAACAAGTTGTGTGTATGCCAGGAAATAACAAATACCAATCTATTGTGACTTGCTTTTTATATGGCTACTTTCATCTGAAGATGCTAAATCACCTTGCAACTTTCAGTTAGCTGAGCATACTTTTTACTGCATCTCTGAAGTTAAAAAGTGGTGAAATGAGAAGAAATTTCAAATTCTTATTTTTGTTGCTTTTTTATTTTTTAGTGTTTACATAGGAATTGCAGAGTTTTATGAACTCTCCCAAACTTTCAGAACTGTATGTTATCTGATACAGAAGGGCACTGCAAGCCAGTATTGCCACTAAGCCCCTGTGAATCCATTGTTCATTGGAGCTTTGCAATGCAACCACCAAGCTGGACTGTTCCAGCATATGCTTATCTATGTAGAGTAAGAGCATATTCTTGTGCATAAGAATTTTGCATGAAACTGCAGTATGATTCTTTTTCTGTATTTTAGAGACCTCAACGGAGTTTCGTGTTTTGCATAAAGGTGCACTTAACAATTCACACTTCCAAGAATGCTTCCTTTCCCAAGATCTGTGGTGGAAGGGGAAAGGCGATGGAAATCACTTATTTTAAAACCTATTGCTGCCATTTAGTTAAAGTAGAGCAAAGGAATATTCTGAATATGAACAAATGCCTATGATGCTTTGGTTATGTCCTTATATATTCCAGGCACTTGACTACCAGGTACAAAAGCTAACAAGATATGCTAGTAGTATTTGAAGCTCATCTTCACTAAAATCTGCACAGGCACAAGGATCCACTATGTAGCAAATCAAACAGAACTTCAACTTTAAGAATGTTTTCAAAATTATTGTTCCATGTGTTTTCTGGGGTTTGTTAGATAAAGACAGAGTACTCAGTACTGCTAAGAACTCAGTGCTGTTCTGAGGAATTTCTCCATAAAGAGTGTCAAACAGTTGCATGTCATGAACTTGCTGAAAAATCGTTGTCATGATGTTGTGGATGCCTTCCTTATGGGTAGGTTTATCTCAATGAAATGTCTCTGTACTGTCATTTTGATGACTTTCTCATTACCATCATTCACTTGTTCAATATAAAAAATTTTCTGCTGTCTGAGTGATAGGGTTATCTAAATTGTTCTCCTGCTTGGTTTAGCAATGCTATTCATAATGCTATGAGTAAAACAATTTGTTTCTGATTTCTCCATAAATTAAGACTCTATGTTTGTTTCTACTGGATTTATTTGAAACAGTAGAAATAACTTTTAACGGGAGTGGGATACCTATTTGTCCTTCTGTGTCTTTGAAAATCTTTCCCTTGTGTAATTTAACTTTGTAATGCTCTTAGAAGAACAGGAATAAGATTTTCAGCAGCATGGGGTGACTTTCAATTCCATTCATTTTCATTTTTTCTTCTTCATAAATTTGATGCTTTTAAAAAAGCATATTTTGGTCATAATGGTTTTTAGAGCTTTGTTGACCGATGGCACCACAGCGTTAGGGCTTTCCCTCTCTCCTCCAGCTTTCTTCTGCTGTAATATATTTTGGCTTGAGGCAGTGAACGTACCTGGAAATTTAACAATGGAAATAATGCCATTCATGAGTGCAAACTCATTATCATAAGAATCTCTTTGCATCATCTTGAAATGATTTTCATACTTTTCACCAGTATAGACAGACATAAATATTCAACAATGACTCAGCTGTTTAAAAAACAGCATTTAATTTCTTTATTTGTGCTTGATTACCTGTTAATTGTTAGATATGCTAAATATTAATCCTAAATTCTTAAGTTATTTTTGGTCTGTTGCAGAAAGGAAGTGTACTTACTGTCATAATCTTATATTTGCAGAGTTTGCTTTAACAGTAAGTCATTCTGCAAAGGCAGTTCGTAGGGAAATGGAAAAAAATAATTATTCTGGGGTCAAAGTCAACATAAAATGCACATCAGCATTAACACAGAAGATATGCTTGAGTTTGCTGTATAGTAGCTCAAACATATGCAGTGTTCACTTATTCTGTAGGATAGCAAAAGGGATGATTTATCAAAATCTACCACAAGATCAATTTATAACAGCAAAATAGATGACTTTATTTGCCTGCCTTCAGAGCTATTGAGTAACCTATGTGAGATGGTGTAACTGTGTAAAATATACAGCTTCTTAGAAGGCTTTTTCTGAAAAATATTAGTGTTGCTGGTTTCTTTACCCAGGTCTGGATAGAAGTGTCAGTTCAAGAAAGTATATCAATTTTAATAGGAAATTATTAATCCTTTGGGGTCTAGATGGAAGTTTGAAGGTAATTCCAGCTTTATTCTTGATGTATTTTCAAAATTTCAATTATAAGAGCTCAGATTTCTGAAGGTATTTTAAGTGATATGGGACTAAGGAATACAAAGTGCTGATTCTCCATCTTCCAATCTAGAAGTCTGGAAATAAATGGCTCAGCGAAAGTCTCCCTGAGCTTCTGCAGCATTTTGTGGCCTCTTAGATATGTCCTGTTGGCCTCTGCAAGAGAGCAGCAAGATGGTTTTCTACTGCTCTCTTCTAACAAGTTTCATGTTCCCCTCAGAATGGGAAAATAGAGATCTCATAGAACACATAAATGAATAGTAGGAAAAGAAAAAATAGAAAGACACTTCATTCTCAACAAACTATAAAGAATTACACTGTAATCTGTATCATAGGGAGATAAAACAAGACAGGAATTATGCATTTTGGTTTTACTGATCAGTTTTGAAAGAAATTTACTAATTCTAGCAGGTTTAAAGGTGTGGATACAAAACTGCTCTGCCAAAATGTTTTCTGTAAGATCGACAGGCTCACCCACAACTGGATGGGATACACACTACAGGCAACATACAGCTGGGTTTACAGTTATTTGAGAAGGTGAGTGGAGGTCATGGAGCTAACCGAAGGCCAGCTTTGTAAATCCTAATAAATGTTTAGCTGTAGTATTTCAGACTTTAACATCGCAGGAGAAAAGGTACTCGGGCAATCTTAGAAAGTCTGGGTGAAACTAGAAATGGTATCACTGTGTTTGGTGGGTTGTGAAGAAAAATTACCTTCAAGTTCTGACGCGGTGTTAACACTCCTTGCCTGCACTGTGCTGCTGCATCTAGGCAAGTTATGATAATAACAACAGATTATTAACTTTTTTTTTTGTCATTTTTTTCCCCCATTACCAAAATCAGTGCATGAAACAGTCACTGGAATGGAAGGGAAAGTAGACAAGAAAAAAGTAAGAATCTGGATATTTTTG
Organism: Phasianus colchicus; assembly: GCF_987193195.1. Taxonomy (NCBI): domain Eukaryota; kingdom Metazoa; phylum Chordata; class Aves; order Galliformes; family Phasianidae; genus Phasianus; species Phasianus colchicus. The sequence continues at coordinate 10,312,058 of NC_143449.1, forward strand.
GTGACAATGTTTCTTGACTGATTTGGAAGTCTAGTATAGTGTCTAGATACCTGTTACCAATTATAGCTCAGTTAAAAATGAAGAAAATAGGTAGAGAAGCACGCTTTCATTAGATCTGTATCCTGGGAATGGGTTTTTCAGTTGATGTTTATGAAAGCCTATCTCCCCCCCTCTCCCCCCATGCCCAAAAGGCAGGAAGTTATTCTAATTCTTTGATTTACTGATCGTGCAGGGAATGATTAAGCCTCTGTATTTTGTGATAGGTGTAAATTAAAAAGGAATGTCAAATACCCAGCAAGCACACTGTTGAGTGTTTTTGTAGATAGGTGATTGCTTCTGTCTTTTATCTGAAGGAAAGATTTAGATATCAAGGAGAAACAGTGCTGTGCTTAGTGTGTATTTATAACTTTTCATATGAGAATCTCCAAACACCTGGAGACAGATAAATGCTAAACAGTATTAACAGTATTCGTGTGAATCCCCCAAAGTTTGTTGTATTCAGCCTTCGTGAAATACTGTGCTTACTGAGCATGAATGCTCATACAGTGTACTATTTTTGGATAATATCTAAATGTCATATGAATATCTAAATGTCATATGAATACCTGAATTTGGACTTGAAGAAAGGCAGACATGTTCTAACACTCATATTTGTTTTTAACTATTTGTTATTTACTGTTATTTAGTTCACCTCTGTCACTGTATATAATAAAGTGTCAAGCAGAAAAACCTTCTTGCCAGTGTTGCCCAAATAAAAGGAGTTACCCTCTATTACCAAGCTATTCCACCCTCCAGCCCCCTAGTCATTTTATCAATTTCCTAATACAATAGATTGAGATTGCTGTGAATTAAGACTCCCAAACTGTTGTAAATTGAATTTATATGTCTATACATTTTCAGATAGATCTATAAACTGAACTGATTTCTCTATCTTTGCATAGCAAACCAGGGATAAAACCAGAAATAGAATCTAAGACTTCTGATTCTGTCTTTTTAAAACTCAGTTAGTAGGTTTCAGTGTCCTATAAATGCTTATTGTACAATCTGTAAAAGAAAATGAAATTATTTTAACAGATATTAAGGTAGAAGTATTACAGGATTGTTAGATATTGCAGTCTATTTTAGTACAGATAAGTCATTTAGAAAATAAAGCTTTCAAAAAGCATTGGTATACAAATAAATGCTTCATATGTTTTGACTTACCATTTTCTCTGGAAGCTTTTTGAGCCTCTTGAAAGTCTAATATCCAGTTTTTGGTCAGAGATGCCAGCTCTGAACTGCCTGGAACATCTTTCATGGTCTAATTTAATTGCAGAGGAAATAGAGAACTCAGAAACTGAACAAGATTCCTCTGATGTTTAAAAAAGCAAAGGGTTTAGTATTTTTATTTGTGAGTAGAGTACTAAATAAAATGTGGTATTTCCTGACTATCCTACTCTTGGTAGAGGTTCACACCTTATCAATATTTAACTAATTCCAGGTAATAAAATTAGAGGCCCTCAAAGTTAAATGTTAATGTCTGAATCTGCTGAAAACAACAACAACAACAACAACAAACAATTAAATCCCCGGCAGCTGGGACAAAATCTCAAGTTACATGGGTAGTAAAAATGTCCCTCCATAGAGCTTCCCATGCAAAGCCTGGATCATTTAAAAATATTCTTATCACTGCCTTCCTTTAACTGTTACTTATGGTTGTGATGAGAATAAAGGTTATAAAGACTCTCAAACTTCATTTTCCAGTGAGGAAAATATCCCACTAGACAGCTTTGAATCAGCTACAAGGAATAAATCAAAATAATTACTGAAGGAGGGAAAAAGCCATGTGATTTTCAATCACTGAATTGCTATGGATCCTTTTCAAAATAAAGTCTAATTGACTGAAGCATTATTTGTTTTCAAGTCTTGTTATTGTTCCACAGTCAGGGAAGCTTATCATAAGCAACAAAGCTGAGTATCGGTATGAAATGAACCTGCCTTATATTAAATCCCCATCGAGTCTGTTTGCAGTAGATACCACCACCACCACCTTAACAGCCAAGTAAAAAGCCCAAGTTTTACAAAGCAGAAACAAAATTTACAAAGCTTGTTCAGTTTTTCAGCTAGAGGCTTTTGTCTGTGTATGGACAAGTGATTCTTCCTGTTTAAACGATAAGTGACATGGGATTTTCCAGAACTCTTGTTTTAGCTTCACATCATCAAAATCAACTAGACTGGAATAGCAAGATGAGCAAGGCTGAGCCTGTTAGAAAAATCCATTATCCAGGGTGAGGGAAAGGGCTGCTTGTTTGCTTATATGACTTCTTTGGAATGTGCTCAAGATGAGATCCCATGGTTCCTGTTTTCTTCAGGTTAAAACAAACAAACAAACAAACAAACCCTAAAAAATTATAAATTGCAAAAACAGGGTCAGTGCTTTTGGATTAGTTTTGGTGTGCCCAGTTGAATGAGCTTATGATTTTCGAGTCCATAAAATGATTTTAGGCAGTGTGTTTATGATAAAATATGGTGAGTTGAAAAATAATAGAAAAATGGGGTTAGGTAAAAATATTGAAGGAGAAGAGGAAGCACTTGCTTCCTAGTTTACTTTGCATACACTGTGGCTGAAGTATTGGAGATGCTACAGGCAACACCGAGACATACTGGCTATACAGACGTTGTTTTTCAAACAATCCACCTCCTGCACTTCCCCTGCCAGCCTCTTTCGTAGAAGATTTTGTACTTGGACATTTTTTAATGCTGCTATGATTTAATGCTTTGTCCTCTTTTTAGCTACAGTTGCCAATTTTGGCAAGCTGTTTGATGCTGCTGTTGTGTGAAATGAACAGGCCTTAGACATAAAGCTGGTGGTATCAAATTCTTTTAGATGATAACTTGTGTCAAAATCTAACTGTACTAAGCACAAATGCTGTGTGAGCACTATGCTGTTGCAGCAGTATATAGTGCCCAGTTTTTTTTGCCGCTGATGGGAGATGATTTTTGTTTCTGTTTATAAATTTGATGGTGAGAACAAAAGTTATCTGTTCTAATCCTAATGTCTTGCTCTAGTGTTTTTTCTCCTGTTAATCCTAAAAAATGTCTATAGTCAAAAGAACACAGTTGTTTCTCTGCCTTTCAATACCTGCACAGATAGCTATGTTCACCTCTTCTGCTCCATGAGAATCATTTGGGCACAATGGAAAACTGAGGTTTGAGAAAGGGGGGGACAGTCTCATTCTTCATTACATTCATGCAAAATGAAATTTAAGATGAGATGGTGACATGACATGGCATTTAGAATGAAGAGAATGGAAAACCATAGAAATACCTTGAATCACTAGGGTGGAATTATAGCATATTTGAAAACAAACAAACAAACAAACAAACCCGCAACAACCTCTAAATCTGATTTTTATCTTTAGTTTTATTTTATCATCCATTTCAGAGGTAACTTTGTCTCATTTCAGGTCAAGTGCTCCTTTGCATTCATGCTGATGTGTGTAAATCAACAGAACTGTGCTCAGTTTTCCCAGGAGACTGACTTTGAGTGCACAGCATTCAGAAAGGGGCAGTGCATGTACTTGGCTGCACAGAAAGTGGAGGGAGATGGTCACGTGTTCATCAGTCAGGTAAGAATTAGGGGTAACTTCAGTGATTGTCCCTTCCTCTACACTGTGCCTGAGGAATCCTAGAAGTACAAAACTCTTTGTGTTTAACCCCATTCCAAAATCTGCTGCAATTTTTTTAGACCAGTGTTCTGCCCATGTCATCTCACCTCAATTAAGGTTTGCAAAGGTGTAGCCCTCTCTGATATGAGGGGAAAAGCCCCAAGGGTCTTCACAAGCAAATCTTCCTTACCAGAAGCTCTACTAAAAGTCCAGCTTGTTAACTGTGCTTTTGAAGGGGCTTCTAGAGATGATAACATTCCTGGAGGCAGATGATTGTGGAAGGTGAGACCATTCCATTAGTTCTGCTCTGTGTGGCTGATTGGCAGCTATCCTTTCTTGCCACTGACCCATTCTTCTGCCTTGCCTCTAAGACTCACAGAATCACAGAATTGCCAGGGTTGGAAGGGACCTCAAGGATCATGAATCTCCAACCCCCCTGCCACAGGCAGGGCCACCAACCTCCACATTTAATGCTAGACCAGGCTGCCCAGGGCCCCATCCAATCTGGCCTTGAACACAACCAGGGACGGGGCATCCACAGCCTCTCTGGGCAGCTGTTCCAGTACCTCACCACTCTCTCTGTAAAAGGAAAGGAAGTTGCTTGGATTTGTTTTTATTTAAAACAGAAGTGTTTTGTAGTGACAGGCAATTAAAGAGACGGTGCTTTCTGAACATGACGTATCTCCTAGTAATGTCACTGCACATAATGGAAGCACCACACTGTGAGATGTGTGATGGCTTGTGATATGTCATGAGGCAATTTAGTTAGAAATTAACTTGTGTCTAATCTGATCAGTAGGCAGTTTCAGGTGATTCTGTCAATGCAAAGTGTTGGTGGAGGAATTAGTTTTTGTGGATGGGTGAGGGAAGTGACTATTTTATATTTTTTTAAGCTAGGGAAGTGACTATTTTATATGTTTTTTAACTTTGTTGTCTTTCTCTTGGAGCTGCTTTTGGGTAAGACTTCTATAATTGCTAAACTTTTCTTTCAAGGAAAGAAAAGTGGAAGAGAAATAGACACCTGAACAGCTGGATACAGTTGCATACACCCAGTAGGTGTATAGTGGACATTATGGCCATACCTTGAATAACGTAAATTGCTATGCCTGTACTGGTTTTAGTGCATTTTCATTGCTCTGAATGTTTAAATTCCAGGTTTTTCTCTCTTCAGATTTCATAATCACTTCACTTGACCACAATGTTTTAGTCTTCAAATTTATTCATTAGACAATGTTGACCAGGAGAAAAACACTCACTGATTTCATTTCTACTGATGATTTGGAAAATGTGTAACATGTCAATAGAGATGTTTCTGTGTGTTCATTAGGAACTTGCCCTAGGCTATACAACATATCTCAGTTTTCTTGGTATTTTTTCAGTCTATTATCCTCTAAAATTTGTTGTTTAAAATAGACCTAGAAATGTTTTTCAGTTTACAAGGTGGAAGCAAAAAATTTTATTTACTCTCTAGATATGGAGATTATAAAAACAATATTTTATTGAACCATAAAAATAGGTCAGCTGTTTTCAGTTCTAAAGGGAAGAGCTGATGCATTGGAATGTAAAGTACCATATTGTTCTTTGTAACATGGACATTGCACCAAGTTCATGGTGACTGATATCCAGAGATCTATATAGTTAGTTACATGGACTTTGAAAGCAACTAAGGATTTTTGGTTCAACTGTCCAAGTAGAGGACAAAATAATCTAAATGAAGAAATATTTAGGAAACAGCAAATGATAATAAAATGTGATTTCTTTTTTAACGCTGAAACTCAAAGTTTCAATATGCAAAATAAAAACGCAAAGATAAAATAGCTTCCCTTTTAAATTGCGTATTTGTGTTAATTTGGCAGCATTTACCTGTCAGTATTTAACATAAAACTATTGTGGTCTTTATCCTTCAGATCAAGCACATGTTTTGTGGTACTTCTGATGAATACATTTACATCAGTGTCTAAAGCTCTGAAACTAATATTTGCATTGAATATTAGCTTGCTTCTCAAGTGTCCGTATTGAATTCAGTGGGATTTTACTGGAGCAGGATATTCCTACAGCTGAAGGGTAATCGCAGAATTACCAGTTCCTTCGTCTAAAACTAAGATCTAATTATGTGGGTTTTTTTAATTGAACAGTCTTGTCTACAGAGTTCAGGTCTTGATTTTTAACATGCAGAAGGGGAGTTGAACTCATGCACAGTGTTGAGGGCATCTCCTTTAGTAACACAATTTTATTTTTCAAAGCCTAGGCAGAATTTTCTTCTTGGGAAAGATATTTATGTACATTGGAAAACTTCCCTCCTTTTGCACCTATAAATTTCTACTGAGTGTGTATGGCACAACCAGAATGTTAATTTGTGTCAATTAGTGTTAATTCCAGCAGGGAAAAAATGACCATTTTCCAGGTTTTGCTAAGGAGTTGAGATAGACCACCTGCTTCTGTTTAACAATGAAGGTTATTAGTGGCGGATGGCTTTTAATACCTACTGTGGCCATTTAAGTGTGTCAAATAACTGTCAGCTGCAGGAGTCAGCGCTGTTGCAAAAAGAATGGCTCTGTGTTGGAGAACTGAATGCAGAAGGGTCGATGACTGTCAGAACCACTGAGGTTTTGTTGAGATCTCAAACCATACTGAATTCACAAACCTTGCTGCTCCTTTATAAAGCCTAGCACATTTTCACTGTGCCCATTGGGAAGAAATGTTCTCTGCATTACTATAAGACCATATAAAATATAAACAGACAGTCATAAATGGAGAAGCTATGAACTTTTCTCTATGCCAGCATGTTTTCGAGTTTCCTACACAATCCCAAATTGTAAAAGCAGCCTTGTCTGTTTCCTGCTAGTAACCCGTTATGATTTTCTCCTCAGAAAACAACAGCAAACAAAAGCAAAACCAAAAACAAGAAAACAACAACAACAACAAAAAAGCACTAAATATGCTTATTTTTGATGTGTCATGTATTTTATAGAATTCTCCATATATGTATTGAATCACAGAATCACAGAATCATTACAGTTGGAAAAGACCACTAAGATCATCTAGTCCAACCATAAACCTTTCACCACCATGCCCACTAAACCATACCCCTCATTATTATATTATTAATTGGAAAAAAAAAAAATGGCAAAGAGACAGAGATTCTAGAGATACAAATAGAATGGGAAGTTTGAGAAATGGGATCTAATTTATGAAGGAAATAACTATTTCATTGAATGTATATAATTGAAAGTCTACTAGTCTTTTCCAGAGCTTCTTTACACAGTTAGATCTTCCAGGAATCATGTGTAGTTGAGATTTTTCTTTTGTCCCTTGCCAGTTCTTTACATCTGGCTTATGTAGGTTTTGAGCATCTTAGTGCTACCATTATGTCATGATCCTTATACATTTGATTCAGCACAAGCCAGATTTCTGAAACAAGGCACTAGGGTGCATGCATGAGATTAACAACTACATTACAAGCAAACCATTACTCAGCAAACCATTCTTTCCATCCTGCCTGAGCACACTTTACAGCAGGTGATAAACTCCTATTTCACTCTCCTGAAACAGTCAGTGAAAGGAAAAGTCTCTTTAGCTCTTCCTCTGATACACTTGTGATTATCTTTCTCCTATACTTATTTACAAAGGTCCATATTTAAAGAATTATATTAAAATCTCTCTGCTGACTTGATCTTAAAATACAACTCAGTGCAGTTTCACCAGTCTTTTGGAGGCACCCCGAAGATGCTATGTGAACTCCAAACCAACTAGAAGCCATATTCATAGGGTTAATGAGGCATTCAACCCAGTCTAATAAGCTCATCTGGGAAGCGAGGACATTAACTCATGTTCAGAGTTGTGCTAATGCAGACCTATTGCTTCTGGTCAGCTGAGAGAAGGAGCACAGTATATCTGCTCAGTGTACATAGAGAATGTGTTCAGAATAACTTGAAAAGATATGTATGTTAGGGGTAAACTTCTAGACACAGTAGAGTCACAGAATCAGAGAATATCCTGAGTTAGAAGGGAACCATAAGGATCACTGAGTCCAGCTCCTGGCTACACACAGGACCACACAAAAATCAGACTGTGTGTCTGAGTGTGTTGTCCTTGGTAGTGTGGACTCACTTTCTTTTTTTCTCCAAATAGTTTAAATATGCAAAACATGTTCATCTGGCTACTAACAGAGCAGTGAAATCTGTAAAGCTTGTCACTGAGGAAGGACTGTTTGTCTTTGCATTCTTTTCAGTTTGCAAAGAAGATTGCATGCCAGGCCAAGGCCATGTGATGTAATTCTTGGGTATGACATCTCCTCGTCAGTCATAGATGTGAGTAGAGTGAGTAGACAACCATATTCTTTTTAGTTTCTCCACCTTGAAGGGAGAATATCAGCATCATTTGAGTTACTTTTGATACAAGTATGGGTGAGAATAGGCAAAAATAAGAATAACAAAGTTTTTCCATTTAAGTGAGTTCTTGTGCCATGTTTCTACTTTCGACATTTCTTTCTTTTCTTCCTTTTTTCTTTTTTCTTTTTTAATCCAGACAGTTTTAAAAACAAAAAGAAAACAAAACAAAAAAAAACCACAAACAGAAAATACACAGTGGCACCAGAATCAAATTTGTTACCTTAACCATTGTATTTTTAGCAATCCTATGAAGTAGTAACTACAATCTTTACTGTGACTGACAGCGCTAATAAATCTCTCTGATGAATAGGTTCAAGTGCAGAATTGTGTAAATTGTTTTTAGAACAGAAAGGGCGGGCAGCCACTATTAAAAACTGTTTGAAAGGCCATATTTTTTTTTTCATCAGATTACACAGTGAAACTTGAAAACACTTTGGGTTATCCAAATGTGAAGAAAAAATTGTTTAGAAGGAAGTACTACTTAAAGGAAAAAAAATCAAATAGTGATCAATGACCACTGTTCTAGAGGAGTTTTGCTGAAGAGGATAACACCTCTTCAAAAGGATAAATCCTTCTCTTATGGACATCCCAGACAAATTAGGAAATAAATAGCTGTTCACTGTTGAACATTGAATACCTGTGAGAGCTCAGTGTGGTCCCTTTACTGATTCACAAGAGCTCAGACATATTTATTAAACTTTTATCATCTCACTCAACTTGCAGCTGAATTGTATAAGGCATGCTGTTGCTCAATGGTAAACACAGGGCCCTCTGTCAGTCATTTCTTTTTGATGATTCGCCTGCTTTCTTCTGCTCACAGCTCTCAGTACTCATGCTGTTTAGAGCTTACTTAATGTGTTTTGTCCCTCTGAGGGGTAATTCGTGTGGTGCTGATTGGTCTTCATCATCCATAGTTTGTTTCTGTTCAAGTTTGTCCACATTTTGATGTTTTTCTAGGGAGGTTTTTCTCTCTCTCTCTTTTTTTTTTTCTTAAATTCATTCCCAAGATGTATTTCACTTGAATTTTACATCTGTTTCTGTTTCTTGCTTTGTTACAATGTAAAGTTGAAATTTTCCTTCTTGTACATAGTATTACTGAGTGGTGAGAAAAGAAAATCATTTACAAGTGTTGTTCATTTTTTTTTAAAGAAATGCTTTTTCAATTTAAAGGCAGTATAAATTGGTGCACTGTAGTTGTAAAAGCCATGAATCTGGCCAATAAATTCATGCTCTGCTTTGCTAATCAGTGAAATTCTTGCTCCTTAAGATGTATTTTGGCTTTCAAAACCACTGCAAATCCATCTACATTTTATCATTTCATTATGGCTAGACTAAGTAGTGATTTCTCCCTGCTACTTGTCAAGGTGTATATATTCTAGGTTGTATTTAATAATGCGTCTTCCTAAGGTGACCTCTTTTCTGCTAGAGTGTTGGCTATGTCCTTCATTTTGTTGAGCTCTGTTCATTTCATATTCTATCCTTCTTATTTCTGTACTCTCTAGGGAAAACTCTCATCTCATCACACAAGGGGTTTCGCTGCTAATGAAAATCCCTAAGCATCACAATTAAAATTTACTCTGCTGTGCTCAGTGTATGAAAAAGAACAATGTGTGTTGCAGTTAATAATCTAGATCTCATTAAAACCAGCCTGACTTATTTCTTTCCGTGTCAAGTCAAAGTCATTTATACACACATAGTAAAGTTACATGAAAAGGGTTAAACAGAATGAGCCACATTCTGGCCTTAGTCTCGCAGGAACCACAGACATCTGCTGCAATACAGTTTAGTAAAGACACTGCTCCAAAATAAGCTGCTCCAGTGTTTCTTTCTTCAGAAAGTCATAACATCCTTGTGTCACTTTTACAGAAAAGGAAGACTTAATCCATCATGGTTTACCTTAGTTTTCTTAATGGGCTGTTTGATAGGGCTGTGTGACCACTTTCCATGCTGAGATTTCTGCCATAAAAAATCTTGAAATATGTTAGACTAAAAGCTTTTTTTTTTTTTTTTTCCCCAGAAAATCTATTGTGTCTATTCCTTGAATTGCTCTGACTGTAAAATGGAATGAGTTTCTAAAACAAATTTCATTAGCAAGAGTAAATAAATGCTGACTGTATGAGAGATAAATGGTACAGAGGCATTATCTGTGTCCAGCTGGGTAAATCTGAATCCTCTGTGATGGAGGTTTCTGTGATGTAAGTATTTCATGTGCCTGTGCATAACACTTTTTCATTCTTCCACTCTTTAAAAGTTCACTGAATTAATGATAGTTTAGTAAGGATAGAGGTCCAACTCACATCAATTTATATCTAAGCAATCTGCCATATAGTTCACAAAAGCTGCAGAGAACCAGCAGTCCTGCCTATGAGTTATTTAAGTGGTGCACCTATTCAAGACCTCTCTGATGCTGGAAAGGAAGTCAGAACATGCCTTTGAGCCAATACTCCCCCATATCTTTCCTGTCCCAAATGATCTGAGCTTCTTCCCACTCACAGAATCTCAGTCAAGAATCTACCCCATTGACATTTCCTGAGGCAACCCACCAGGCATTGCTATAGCAGTGATGACTGTGACGTTCAATTTAGTATTTATTCTTCCCTTAGGAATGCGTCCATGAGTCAAATCTCCATCTCTGCCAAACTCGAATTCTTGGCATCAGTGCTGATGCCTTGTCCATTTGGCTTCAAGACTCTACATGGGCAGCAGTCAAATACCGTTAGCATTTATAAACTATGTTTTTCCATCTTCTCTGTTAAAGCTACATGGAAAATTACCCAAATTCCACATACTTAAAAGGAAGATCCTTACTTGATCTCAGTGCATGTGGGAATTATGTATGTATATATATTTTTAACTTAAGTAAAAAATACAAATTTTAGAACAAGCATTAGGGAATTAAGTTAATCAAGTTCAGTCTTAAATAATATGAACAGGAAAGGTAAACTATAATGAAAACGTGATGTGTCTCATGTGTCTTTATTCAGTGCAGCATTAACTCATTTTATCTCTTCGTTATAACTTTGCATTTAAATTATATTGAGGATATATTTTGTGAGACATATACAAAACCTGTCATCAGTTTCTCAGCATTTGATAACTCTTGAGAATGATTCAGTCAATAAATATCATTCCATTAGGAGGAGTTTTGGAGGTCTTTGAGTCAGACCCCAGACAAGGACTCTGACACTCAAAATATGCAAGACAACAAAGCTCAGTGTTAGCAGAATTACCAGAAAGAACAGCACTACACACATGGAGTTCTCATTATAGTTTTACTTAACAAATATTAAAAGTATCAGAAGTCCTCATGGTAAATACATCCACTGAAAAAGCTTCAGTTGGTGACTGTGCCAAGAAAACATTTCTCAAACCATAACATAGTTTGAAATCTGATGGTAAAGCTCTATTTTCTACCATTCATGTGAGAATTACACTGGGAGTTGCTACTGGAATATTTTATATTAAGACAGTTTATTTACTAATTTATTAATAAAATTTGACATTAAAAATCTTTTCATTTAAGATTGATCATCAAGATTACTATTTCTTTTATCTTGCTTGTATTTTAAAAATGTGCTCAAATGTACACTGCAGTGTTGGAAATCTTTAAAAGTACAGAATGACTGATGCTTGAAATTGCTGAGGAAGAGTTTACTACTGTTAACATTAGGGAATTCTGTAATATTGTTGACACTTTCCTACTTCTAGATTCCTGCTAGGAGTATCTGAAACTTGTATAGGAGCACTGGATTATCTACAGTGTTTTTCCACAAAAGATCCATTGTGTGACTAAAAGAAAACATTCTTGGCATACAATACATATGGATGGCACTACCTTGCAAGGCAGAGTTCTTCCAGAACAGGTGCAAAAGATGAAATCTCAATTTGTGAAATAAGTGGTGTGCTGCAACTTACTCAGATATGGGGAAATCAGGCAAATAAATGGAGATTGAACAGGACATTTTGCATACACTTAGGAAGGGAAAGCATCCAGCATGTACAAGTCAAAACAAGCAATTTGTTTGTTAAATAACGACCGAAGGCAGGGAGCCTGCTGTGTGAATGCAAGAGAATGCAGTGTCTGCACCTGAATGATTCACAAAAGGATACTCTGAAAGATTTGTCTTGGTTTTAAGCATAGTTTGTACTTTAGTTTGTCTCTCAGAATGTACATCTTATTTTAAAAGTTGATAATCATTTTATGGTTAAAAGGCCTCAGAGCCATTAACAGCATGTTCCAAGTGTAGTAGCTTTGTCATAGAAAACAGAAAACAATTCAGATTCAAATTAAAAGTGGGATGTTTATGATTTCTTCCTTTTTTTTTTTTTTTTTCCAGACAAATAAGAGACAGGCATTTTTTACATCTGTGTGCAAAAGGCACAACTGCATCTTCTCTGGTCAGCTTTTTTCATTGTGCTTTGGAGTGAAAAGGATCTAAGATGTGCAGAGTTTAGCTAGGATCTTTTAGATGCACACTTGTAGCTTACAATCAACTTGGGCCTCAGGGGAGGAATTAAAGCAAAGGAAAAATTTAACAAAGATAAACTATGAAAGCTTTTAAAGTAATTTTATTTTTCAAATTTCACTGTGAGGATAACTGACTAAATGTACCATGTTGCTCAATTACTAATTTCCTATTCCTGTGCAGTGTAAGATCTCCTAGATAAAACACATCACATCATTACTGAAAAGCCCGAGCAACTATTTCATTAAAAGATACTGCATCATGAAAGGCAGGAAACAGCCTTCTGAAAGTGCTCTGCAATGCACACAAAGCACTTTTCTTTATATCAATTCAATTTGAAACTCTAGCATTGTAAACTCACCAAACTACATTTTCCTTATCGATATAATTTATGAAGTAGAATTTCAGTTGTTTGCTTAGTTTCCATTTTCTACCCTATTCTCAGTGAAATAATCATGTTCATCACTCTCTAGATGCAGGAAAGAAAAAGAAAAAATGTTCTTCTACAGCAGCTTAATAACTGTATATAATTTAGATTTCCTGCACATTAATGCCTCTTATTTATTCCAAACACTTCCTATGTACATGCAAAAGAGTTCATAATGAAGTTTTCACACTTTTGAGTAACTAAGTGTACTGGAAAGATGCAGAGCTGTTGGAGCAGGTCCAGAAGAGGATTGGACGGCTGGAGCCAATGAAAACAGGCTGAGGGAGCTGGGGGTGTTCAGTCTGGAGAAGAGAAGGCTTTTGGGGTAGCTTATTGTGGCCTTCTAGAACTTGAAAAGAGCATACAGACAGGAGGGAGATCAACATTTTATTTGTCTGGTAGTGACAGGACAAGGGAGAATGACTTTAAAGTAAAAGAGGGGAGATTTAGGTTAGATGTTAGGGGGAAATTCTTTATTCAGAGGGTGGTGAGGCTCTGGCACTGCTGCCAGTGGGTGAGCTGTGGGTGCCCCATCCCTGGAGGTGCTCAAGGCCAGGTGAAATGGGGCCCTGGGCAGCCTGAGCTGGTGAAGGACAGCCAGCCCATGGCAGGGATTGGGGCTGGCTGGGCTTTAAGGACCCTTCCAACCTCAGCCAATGATACTATGATTCATTGATTCTATGAATATCTTAAAATGTCACAGGAATCAGAATGCAGTAAAATGTAATAAAATGTAAAAAGATTCCATCACTAGTTATGTATTTCACATGAAATTGTACCTCTAGAGACTGTGAAACGTGTCATCCTAACGTCTCCAATCCAGATAAATTGGCCAGCGTGATACTGGCCTAGCAGGAGCCTCATAGCTATCTAGCTGCAGCTTGGAATCTCTCTCCAGAGATCAAATCAAGTGGCAGAGAACATCTTTATGTTAGAGAGAGGCAGCTATAACTTCTTACTTTAAGACTTATAGTTCACAATTGTGAATCTACAGATAACTACATGATTTAGAACTTTCAGTTCCCTGTAACCACAGACACTGGTGGGATCCAGCTCCATGAGAACAGTGGGCTCAAACTCTGGGAGGTGTAACCATCTCTAGCTGCATTTTTGCAGAGCACTGTTCTGAAGTTGTGCAGGTTGGTAAGACAACCATCACAGAACTGAAGAGTCACAGATTGCAATAACCTGAAGTTTGTGCTAACCTTTGCTTACAGAAAACTTCATTGCAATGTCTGGAAAATCTTTTATTATAGGGAAACTGGATACCTTTCTCGGTCACAGACATAATTAAATATCTTTAAGGATACAGACCTACAAGATGCAGAGCTGTGGAGAAGAATATAATTAATTAATAATAAAGCAGATCTCATAATTGTGACACAGATTGTCATCTTACTCCTGGAAGAGGATATTACAGGATAGCCTGAGCTCCTACAGTAAATTACTACTGTAGATAAAGCAACGTGAGCTTAGATTTTTGCTTTACTATTTCTGTGAATAGAAATCTAACCACTAAGGCAAAGGCAATCATGGTTTGAAACAAAAGAATGTTGTAGTAGTTTGAAACAAAAGATTGATAACAGTGGGAGGCTGATATACAAATCCTGTATAACTTCCACAATTGAGTTCTCAGTCTAAGGAATGATGAATAATAACAGTAATGTAATAACAGTAGTTAATGAGGTGGCAGAAGCATCTTTTAAAGAAGTTGTGGAAGCCTTTTGCATAGGGTGGTGGGATAATTTCTAACCCCAGAAAGCTGGCATCGTGTCAGGCAGAGGAGCTTTGCCATGTTGGCCCTGGAGTGTGAATGGGCAGTGGAGCTTTTTGCATTATTTTTAGAAATGTTAGCAGAGTAAGTAAGTGTGAATAGTTGTGTTTGTCTCTGCATTCTTCCCATCTATTGCTTTTAGAAAGAATGTCTCAGGGTACTTTCAATAAAGAACTGTATGAATTCCTTCCCACTGCCATGCAATGTGTTGCTATGCCAGTGAAGACTTGCTTCTTCATTTACTGTGTGGCTTAAGGTAATCGCTGTGAAAAATCAGTGAAATATTGAGCACACAGTTTGCACAAGACAGTCGAATTTCTTTTAACCTTGAACAGAAATTAAAACACGCAAACAGCTACTGCATACCCTCTCCTGTATTCAGGTCCTACTTGCCTCATGCCCTCAGCTGAAGAGACTTTCACTTTTCTACATTGGTTAAATGCTGCTAAGTCAATTCTGTAGTTGGGATTTTGTTGTTATACTTGGGATACGCCATATTTTCAAAAACTGTTTGTTTATCAGAAAAAAATTAAGAGGCTGAAGAGGAAAAAGATAAGGAATTTAAAATAGTCTGTATTCATTATTTATACTAATTGGAAGCGTATGGATATTAGATGTATGAAATCTAGAGCTGCTGAGAAAGTGAAATTTCTGTTGCAGGAGAACTTTCAATAATTTGATGTTGCTTTTATCTTGGAGTAAAAAGATAATCAAAATAAAGTTAGAATTCTCAAAAACAAAAAACTGATGTGAAAATAATTGACATTAAATGGAATATTATATAGAGTATTTATAAATACATAAACAGCTGTCATTTTTTGGCTTCTCTTGGAAGAATTCTGAGATTTTATATAAAAAATTATTTACTATCTAAGTTGTGGTGGCTTCCTCATATAGTTTGTCATAGACAAAATGACTTTTAATAACTTGAAATACATAAAGATTTCCACTTTCTAAATAGAGGCTCAGCAGTGTATCTGCTCTTTCAGTGTGCATGACTTGTTTTCTGCTCCTAGTCCTAGAAAATAGGTCCAAGATTTTCCCAGTGGATTAAGATCTGATCCAAGAGCAGAAAGCCTATCTAAAACATTATGCTGGCAGTCCAGCTTTGACTGCAATCAATTGTACAAAATGTTATTGCAGTAAGCTACTTAAAGTCAGCTTTACACTTCTGTAGCTTAGAGATTCAGTGGACATTTGTTTCAAACGTATTTTAATCTTGTATGACCATTATCTAAGATGACTGATAGGATGATTATTCTGTGCCATGGTGACAGTAAAAAAGTTTTATATTTTCTGTGTTATTTACTCTAAGATATACATAAACAATGCAAAAGGGAAAGGTTCAAGAGAAAAGGGTTATGAGCATACATGATGAGATCAGGATGAAGTAATACATTACACAAGATATATATTACATTGCAAATGCGAACAAAAGATCAGTGACTAACTGAAAAATTTAGTGTTGACATTTCATACATAGAAAGACAGTGTGCCACAAGCAATTGCAAATTATTTCTAAAGCGTACTGTGAATGGGTTTTGTTTTTAAAGAGAAGAATAATGAAACACATGGAGACACAAAGCTCAGCAGACCCAAGGTTTCTTACAGGCACCTTCAACTTGTTTGCACAATATAAGCTCTGAAGACAAGTGAAATAATAGGTAACAGTTACAAAAATAGCGTATAGAAGCACAAATGCCAAAACTTGTGTAGCCAGACTGAGACAAATTCATTTACAGTCTGGCATGCAGCAGGATTGATTTTCAGATGTTATAAGCAATCACTCTCCTTAAGCAGAGGCAAAGATCCACATTCTTCTTCTAGAGACCGGGTTAGATGCTCAGTTCTGGAAAATATTTAAACATATATGTCAAATCGTATCTGTCCAAGAGTGTATGTAAAAAATATCTAAAACTGACTTATTAAAATAGAATCAAAGAATTGCTCAGGTTGGAAAAAACCTTAAAGATCATGAAGTCCAACCACAATCTCACCATAGTATCCTAACAACCCTCAGCTAAATCATGTCCCTGAGCACCACATCCAAACTTTTTTTAAACAAACCCAGGGATGGTGACTCAACCACCTCCCTGGGGAGCCTATTCCAGTGCTTAACAACCATGTAAGGAAGTTTTTCTTGATATCCAACCTAAACCTTCTGTGGAGCCATTTTCCCTCATCCTGTCACCTGTCACCAGTGAGAAGAGACCATCCTCACTCTTGCTGTAATCACCTTTCAAGTATATGAAGAGAGCAATATCATCTCCTCTCAGCTTCCTCTTCCCCAGACTAACCAGCCCCAGGTCCTTCAGTCTATTGTGTTCCTGATTAGATATGGTTTCAGTGTTTTAACTTCAGACATTAAATTTTGCTTGTATCAGTTAAATTAATTCAGTTGTCTTAGACAATTTTAACTTAAAATACTGGATTTAGCAATTATGTGTAAAGACAGCATGATGGAAAAAATTAAGAATATGATAAACCAGTAATATACATCTGCATTTTACAGAAATAAATGTTTCCACGATTGTTTAACTTTTCTACAAGTTGCCTCCAGCTGCGCCATTTGTTTCCTGGTTTTCCAAAGAACAATCATGAATGCATTTTCACCATCTGAGAAGTCATGGGGAGTTATACTTACAAGATGTTTTTGTTGGTTTGTTTCTTTTTGTTGTTGTTGTTGTTGTTTTGGTGTTTTGTTTTCTTTTTTAATAACTCAATGCTCCTTGATAAATTTGGGTCAGTTTTCCTGAAGTTTGTCACGTTTTCTGAATTAGAATAAGGAGTTTATTTTCTGTTGTCAAAGCTAACAGTAATATATTAACACTGAAATGCCAAAAGGTGCTTTCAGCCTTTTCTGTGTATTTGTCTTTGCCCTGCATGTTCTACAGCTAAGTTCAGAATCTCTGTGTATGTGCAGATTTAATCAGTGTTTCAAGTGTAGTCAGCTTCTATGTCATTGCTTTCTCCCTCACTGGGAAGCCAACCTCTGAGGCTCTGAACATCTGCTGCCATGTAGCAGAATGGCAGCACTGGTGTCAGAGGGTTACAGTGGTGCTGGAAATAGGGACAACTATATTCTAGTTCAGCATATGGCAACATGTGTTCTCATCAGTCATTCAGCTGCTAATATGTGCCTGCAACTGAATCTTAATAAGGAGGAGAGTGATGAACTGAAAAACCTGTCCTTGGATACATACAGTTCTCTAGAATTGTCAACATAAGGTCAAAAAAAGATCAGTGGAAAAGAGTTCTCCCAAAAGTCACATTGCATAGTTAGTACTGTTTTCTGTGAATAATTAGAGATCTTTTGAAGTTTCTGTCTGTTTCCATGAACCATTCCTACCGATTCTACCATCACAAGGGAAATGTTCAAGTTACTATTAGTAATGAGGTTTGTGTCCATAAAATATTGACTAGAAATAATCTGAATTGAATGAACTGTGGATAAGGAAAAAAACCTCCTAGATTTTGCTTAATAATGTAAATGGAGCAGTATATTTTCTATGGTAGCTAGTCTAATCTGTACAAAAGCTGATGAAATGATTCAGTACGTTGATAATTGCTCCACACTATGAGAAATAAGATGATGGAGAAAACAGAAAACTGTCTTCAACAGTTTGGTTAGATGTTGCAATTGAACAATCAACATGAGGTGGTAATAAAATCAATTAGATTTAAGATTATATGACAACAATAAATGCTCTTTGTATTGCTTTATTCTTTCCTTTCAAGGCCAAAGAGCATTTACAGTTTACCTTATAAATCTGTTGTTGAAGTTGTTGTGTAAAGGTTCGCCATAGTTTATTCACTGCAGAAGGAAGCCCTATTTGATAAGATGAATTCCTTTACATCCAGAATACAGAGTTGAATGAACATCACAAGACCTGATACAAGATCTGTCTTAACTGTGGCAAAATTTAGTCCCAGAACGGTCCAATGAATAGCAACCTTTCCATCATTGCTAGTCATCTCTGTACTGGATTCTAAATTGCTTCCAAGTGTATGTATTAAGTTCTACACAAACTTTTTCTTTGAAAAAGCCATACCTGTACAGGTGATTTTTGACACTTTGGAAATGTAATTGGATCATTGTGTGAAAGGTAAGTCCAGTTAGAATGAAAGAAAATATTTAGCTTATCACCAGATTTTTCATCAACTACTGCTTGACTAAGGAATACACAAAGTTACTTGGCTTTCTTTTTGATGATAAAGACTATTCCCACATTAAATCAATTTCTGTTGCTTTGTACTTATCCTATGACATTGAAGTCTACTACTCAAACTCCTTTAATGTTTAATGTGCTTAGTACTTAAATTTACCTTGTCTGTTTAAACGACACTTTAACTGTCCTGCTCAAGAACTGATTTTACAGTAGAAATGATGGACAGCAGAATAGTTGGGATCTCTCACCTCTTGGTTATTCCTGAGGCTTCTGATATCAAAATTTGATGTTAATATCACCTTGTTTTTATGAAATTTCAGTTCTGAAACAAACATTCTATCAGGAATTGTTTCTAATGGGAATTCTGGTATCTCAGAAGATGATTTCCTAAAGAAAAGTCTTTGAGTACTGAGCAAATTCGAAGCTGACAGTCTGAAATGGTCTTATGGCAGCAAAGGAACAGAAATTATCACAGAAAGGAGACTCCATGGGGAAGGAAGTCCACACAAATATTTCTTGGTGGCAGCTCTAGTTAAGAACCTCTTCTGGTTCCAGCATCTCTCCATTGGTGCCAATGTAACATATAATACATGGGAGGTGATGCTGAATCACCAGGAAGCTGACCTGTGTTAGTAATAAACCATTTTGGTTTTTGTTCCACTCATCCTACAAACTCTTCTATCTAAGATAACGGGGGGTGTGATAGAGGTTAAGAATTGGTATTGAGGAAGGTAAGGGATACAGAAGTGAAAGTGTGCACATTGTAAGAAATGCCCTTAGTGTAAATGAGCAGGATGAATTTCTTTTTCTAATTGTTTATTACATTGCTATTCATCTTCCATTTGAAGACATTGTTAAGCAAATCAGATGATCATGTGCTAGTTCCTCAGTTTGTAATTCCTAGCTGGTGCAAATATGTTAACAGTAAAGTTGGCTGCATGTGTCCAGAGAGCCTTTGTCTGATTTTCACACTGCTGTGTTTTGTGGGCAAAGGGTAAGTTGGAGGATGCAGTAGAGGATCATTTCTTCTGACTGAAGTGTAAGGATGGTTTTGTGGGTACGTGGAGGGCTTTCAGATGCAACATCAGCTTACAGCAGCTTTCAGTGCTCAAGGAGTCATGAGTGCAATTCTCAAGGACAGGATGGCAGTTTGTTTTAAAATCAGGGGTCAAATGGAGAAGTGGCTACTTTAGTCTTGGTGTTGGTCTCAAGATATCTCTTGTATTCATATATCAGTACTCCATAGCATACTGTGTGTATTTCTAAGCTTACAAAGAAGATATAGGGGTGCATTCTACCTGCAAAGCACTGAGCTCTGTACAACTCCCATTAACAGTGAGTTAAAAACATAGTCCAAAGCATGAATCCAGATGCAGAGAATAAAAGATACGCTTTGTTCTTCCCTTCATCTGGACACCTGCAGTTTCATGACTACTTCCCAGTTATTTGTGTTGACTTTATATCATACTCAGCTTCTTTTCTTGCCTTTCCACTGCTGCTCCCTCTGGGACAGATTGTTTGTGGCTGTGTTGAGAGAGCAAGGTAAGTATTTTCTTTCTTGTTTTTCTTTCTTTTCTTACAGTTTGTGCAGCTTTGGGACATGGGTGCAATTTCTGCTTTTTCCTGTCTCTGTTATATGTGCATGCTCCTTGAAATACACAGTACAGTAAAGGAATTGGAACTATGTTAGATGATGTCTTGAGCTCGTATCTAACATTATATCAGCTACAGTGCAGACAGGGGAGGCAAAACAGAGACTCTTACCCATTTTCCTGTTTCTCACATTCATTACTTAGTCATTTGCAATTGGAGAATGTAGATCTTATGGGGAAGTGATCAGACCCAGTGCTGGAGTCCCAGCTTCTATCATTCAACTCATTATATTCCTGCTTGGGAGAAATTGTCAAATTCTTTATCTACTGTTATTTATTTCAAAGAATAACATTCTTCCCTGGGCTGAGCCCTTGTATGACAAGTTTCAGTGCCATGTGAGTTCTTTATACTTGAGCTATAAATCAAGCTGGGGAGAAAAGGATTTTCATAATAGAAATGCTCTCACACAGCATTAACTGAATCAGCATGAACTGTGGCACTACAATAAAGGTTGTTTTAATTTGACTAAAAATGAATAGATTTCTGCAAATCAATTGCAATCTAATAATGGTCTTATTTTAAAACCTACTGATAAGATGGAGTGACATTCTTCTCAACTGTGCTTCCTGGGAATGAGATTTCAAAAGAACATAATGCTGACTTTCCTAAATCTTTGATCAGTGATACTAATGGGAATTTAGAAACACCTATTTCCCAATGTTTCTACTTTTCTATAAGCTGTTGCCAAATTATTATTTAAAGAAAATTCTGTTCCTCAAAGCTTGAGTCTGAGAAGGACTGAGCTGCTCCTTGGTAGAGATGTGCACTCTTCACTCCTACTGTATGGGAAGGTAATGGGTACTTATCTGTCACAGAACTTGGCCCATCAGCAAAGAAAAAAATGCAAGTAGATTGTTTTACTTTATGGCTTATATCCACCTCTTTTATTTTTTAAAAAATATGCATATGATCTAGAGGAATATGTTGTATTTGTAATTCATTTCTCTGCATTCATTCTCTGCATACAGTTGCTGTATTTCATCTGAGATAGAGTGTGGTGAAAAGTAAGGCTCATCTCCTTTCGAGGCTCTCAAAAAGAGATACTTACCAACAAAAATCTCTTAATTCCAGAAGTCTGTTGATGTCATCAGGAGATAACCACTTAAGATGAGTGATTCATCCCAGTCTTAAACACTTTATTTAGCGTAAACTCCAAAATCAGCCTATCTCTGCACAATGCCACTAAATAGCTGTGTTTTGATTACATGCTTTTTTTTTTTTTTTTTTTTTTTTTTTGCATGGCTAAAATTAGATAAGAATAAGAATCACAGTCCATCTTTGCAGAAATACTTGTACTCAGATTATTAAAAAAGCAAACACATCAACCCAACAGAGAAAATATCTCTTCAGTTTGAGCAATTCTTCTATTATTCTAGGGTTTTTTTGTGTGTCAGTGCTGTTGCTGGTAGTTAAGAATCCAAAAGTTCTTTTTCATGCGTAGAAATACTGAGTCTGTTCTCCTAGACATACATGTAGTCATTCTGACAGCTTTTCAGCATTGCTGAAATTATTGATCCTGAAAGTTTCGTAAATGTCAGTTTGACTAAAACTTTGTGCCAGGAAAAAAAAACAACAAAAACCACTGTATTCGTTTTTTACTATTTTGAAACAAATAAAAAATCAAATTCAAAATAAATTGATGTGCATAAAAACATCAGGAATATCAGAAATTAATGATAGCATTAGAAAGCATTTTGATTTCTCTTTGAAGATGTTAACCAATCTCTGACTGGCAGAGTTCAGGCAAAGACTGATATATCAGTTGTCTGATTATTTTCCCTCTGCTCTTACAGATTTGTTCTGTATTTGAGGGATCAAGTACTGACAACTGTCAGATGCAAAATATTGGACTATATGCAAGATTTTTTATTCCAGAATGACAGATTCTATGATCCTGGAGATTTTTCTGCATTTACAGTTCTCATATATTTTTTTATATTTTCTTCTTTTTTTTAGGTTTCAGTCACACTGTCAAGAAGTAGAAATAATTCTATATGATTTAAGTGACCAAATATGTCAGAAATCATGAAAAATGAGTACTCCCATGTAAACAACCTAAGACAAAGACAAGAAAAAAGCAGGATGAAAATTATATACCCAGAGTATCTGGCAAACACTTATTGATAGCATATGCATTTGTGGAACTCTAGGAATGGTTCAGGAAAGATAATTCAACAAAATGGTGATAGATTTTGCAGCAAATAGGATCAGCAGCAAATAATTTGAATACTTTGAAAATATAATGTAAAATATTCTCAGATTAATCACTTGATTGAAGTTCTACATTTTAAATCAGTAATCACTAAATTCAGAGGATAATATTTATCTCAACTTCACTGTGGATTTATTACCTGCACTATGAGGCAGGTGTTCAGTTATGATTTGAGCAAGTATTTTGTCATTTTTGATCCTGTACTAATCAGACCCTGATGAATAAAAAGATATATAAAATGCAACTGAATTTAAATCCAGAAATTAAATAGAACTTACTTGACTAAAGATTGGTTTGTATTTGGCTTGCAGCCTGTTTATAACCTCCTTTGATAATAGAATAAAAGACCAACCATCTATAAAAATAATATCTTATTTAAAACTTCACATATACAGTTGTGGCCATGAAGGAGAAACACCCATTCACACTGCCACATGCTCCTTCGTACAATTAGAAACACAGTAAAATATTCTGCCTCTTATTTCTCTTACTTAGTCATCACTGAAGCAGAGGGGTGTTAGGCTGGATAGATATCAGTAGCTGCCTTGGGTATGTGTACCAAGAGGCTTATCCTGTCTTTCCTTTACAGTGAAGAAGAATCCATTTGAATAATTTTCCTCCATTTATATCCAAGACTTTAGGAGTTAAATGAGATGTGGAAGATACGGACTATTTGGTTATTGTCCAGCTGATAAGAACAGGAGTTTAAGTCCAAGATTCCCATCTTTCAGGGAATGTCTGGACATAGTATTATTGGAATTAAAGGGATGGAGTTATTTCAGCCTTCTCAATAAAAGCTGCTATCAAAAAGTTGCTTTTGATACATTGCATAAATATTCTTTGGATGAGAATGAGTAAGAGTAATTCTTTGGGCTGCTGATTTGGTAGACTAAAATTATAAGTCCTAAAGCAAAGAATATATTATTTCATGTTGAATTACCAATTTCAACAGGAAAAAAATATTAAGAACCATCCATCCCAGGAAACTTACTAGTTCAAGATTTAGGGCATTACCTTGATAGCTAAGGAAAGGGAAAGGATACATTGCCCTGGCCCAAACCAGCACTACTGGTCCAATCAACTTAGAAAACACATGCCTCTCCATGTCTGAACCTGAGTTAAGCATGAAACAAGTCAGAGGTTGCATTGAGGGGAAAGTAAGTTTTTTGTGAGACCCACTGGTGCTTTCAAGTAAGGTAGAATGAGGGCTTTTCAGCACCATTAGGGATTTAAAAATTACAGGCTTTCTCAAATGCTGAAATATAGACCTTTGGGATTTTACACACCAAAGGAACCAAGAGATTTATTGCACTAAGAAGTAGCTGAACAGAGAAAATACATATTCAGTGTTTCAGGTTTTAAGTGCCCAAAGGGTGGCTAGATGCAGCATCTCTGGAGGTATTTCACATGCTTCCTAGCTACTGAGGAAGTACTGTACAGAATGCTGTCAGCTTCCATGCTTTGAGAACACTCTGCTAACTACTGCAGAATACCAAGTTGTTTAAGAACACAGTTATGCAGACAGAAGTGAGAGTTCTTTCTTCATAATTAGTGATTTATTCTTTATACATAATAGCTGTTCATTTCAAATACTTCCCATTCATTGGGAAAGCTGCGTAACTCATGGATGGTGCATTGATTTTTAATTTTCACCTGTAAATGTTATATGATGCTTGTCAATTACTCCTTTGAACTAAAGCTTTAGGAATTAGATCAACCACATTAGTTAAAATAGGACAGAGCAATTTCAAATATTATGTTCTGTGCAATTGAAAAAGATACAATAATCCAGAATAGCTGTTTTCACAGTGATAGAATCATACAGGCTTTGTTTCCTTGAAAAACTACATAATAAGCTTCCATTCCAATCTTTATGGACATAACCACTATACTGAGAGTAAGAGGAAACCAGCACTTGCAACTGTTAGAGGTAGTAGAGTGTTTCATGACAAAGCCTGGCCTTGACATATGCCTTTGTCTTTCCATTCTGTCTCCCAAGTATCACTACATTTGAGAGTATGTACAGCTTGATCACTTTTAGGGCCTACTTTTATATTCACAACAAGAATTTAAAGAAATATTACTGAGCATATGTGAAAGCCCATGAGAGCAAAAAGAATTTTGTTTTAAATGTGAATAGTATTAAAGTTCAGCACATTATGAGGCTTTGCTGAATAAAGATGAATTTAACTGTTGCTTAAATATTTTCCTGAGTCAGTGCTTTGGTTTGGTCCATTACAATATAAGGCCATCTGTGAGTTTCAGATGTAAATCTGAAGTCTGGGAGTCTTTGGAACAGAAGAAATGTGTGTTGTGGTTTTTAAGATTCAATGTGAAAACTTTAGAGTAATGTTGTTAACATTGTGTACAAAATAACTGCAGTAGCTATATATTCTGTCTAGTCCAGATGGATAAAATCTCCAAGGGACATTTGTGTTTATGGCCTCTAGCTTATTATTTTAACACCTAACTTTTATGAGGCAAACTCTCATTATTTTTAGCAGTCTTTTACTGTCTCTTAAATGCAGTGAAAGGCAAAAGAGGATGGCAAATCTGTTATATTTAAAGCTACTGAACTAAATAGCCACAATTGCCAGACTATGTTTCTTAAATAAAATAAAAATAAGGTTATCTGTCCTTTGACCAACACTTTTTTCCCCTCTCAGAATAAGACCCAGACATTTTACTTAGTATTGAATCCGTAACATTGGATGATAACGATTTATCAGGTTGTGATGAAATCAGTGTAATTTGGCTCAGCGTTCAGCTCAACGTATATAGTGTATGATAAGTAATCTATACTTTAGATTTGTTAGAAGATCTGAAAAACAGGAAGAAGAACCACAGAAATAGGAATTATGTGACCTCTATCACAGATAAATTCAGCTTTATCTAAAGAAAATTTGACAGACATTTACCTAACATGTTTTAAAACACCCTGGTGATACAGAATCCCAATTCTTTGGACAGTTACGTTTTAGCATTTCACTGACTTACCATTCTGCATGTTCTATGTTAAATCTCCATGTAGTAACTCAAATCCATTTCTCATTGTCCTGGAAAATACATGAGTGCTTTCCTCTCTCTGCCAGCCTTTTGTCTTATGATCTGTAAGTCATTTCTTCCCTTAGTCTTTTCTCAACTAAATAAAGCCAATACTTTCTAGCTTTCATCACGGGTTTTGCTGCAAATGTCTCAGTGTTTGCTGCTCTTTTCTGGACTTTCCTCAACTGATCTAGCTATAGTACTGTGGCTAAATCTGACTTAGTACTCCAGCTGAGTGACCAGTATTAAAGTCTGCAAGTATCCGTAGGTACTCCTTTATACAAGTCCCAGTACTTCAAGGTTTTGGTTCACTAATTCCCCAATTATCATCAGTAGATTCATTTCTGTTATCATCCTCTGTTTTGTAGTTGTGTGTCACTTCACATTTAAGGCCAATGAATTACTTACTATTTTGCTGATTTCTCGACATCACTTCAGATTTTGTTACTGTCCTCTAAAGTGGCTGCCATCCCTCCCAGCTTGTTACCATCTTCAAACTAAAAATGATTTCTGTTCTGTCATCTAAATAATCAATAGTGCATCTATGGCTAGAGTACAGGACATAGATTTGGGATGGCAGAGGTCTGCTAATGGTAAACTTTAACAAGTTTTTCTTGGCATCCAGTTTCCTTCCATAGTGATTTGCTCATCCTACTTTTGCCTTTATTGTTTATTTATTGAGTAGCAGTGCTCACTCCAGCTGATTGGACTTCAAAGATTGCTATTTCTAATTAATGCCATTCCTATTCATATTGAAAGAGTGGTACTAAACAAGAGAGACAGGGTTTCTCGTGTCTTTTAATATTAGAAAGATGTATGAATCATTTTAAACCAGTTCTGTTGTGTCTTAACCGCAGCTTCACTTTCAGGGTCCCCTCCTTAAACGTGCTACTCAGGCATCATTTTATTTCTTCTCAATTCTTTTAAAATGTATTTCTAATTCTCCGATGTCTTTTCTTGCACACCTTGATACTAGAATCATAAGCACATGTATAACTACAATATTTCTTGGATAACTGGATGAAATTTTTTGTGTAGTGAGTAATGTACATAATTTCACTAAAATGTAGTTTAAAACAAATTTGTAGTGCTTTTGCTGAAAAATATGAAGGAGGGTTAGTATGTGGAATTTCATTTTCAGTTTGACAATCATTTAAATATATAATGTTGACAAGATTTGCACCTTTCTGTCTATATGGAATTGCTGATGTTTTCTTTTAAAAATATTCCTGTGAGCGTAAAATAAAAATATAAAACAACTAAGTTTAGTCAGATTTGGTAAAGGGAAAGAAATTATCCCAAATTTTTAGAATTTGACATTTTATTAGCCTTATGTAGCAAAAAACTGAAGAGAAGGACTGCACATTTTTATGCTCTTGTGGAAATTATCCAAACCAGGACTTTTACAATCTGCTAAATCATACAGAGCTTCATAATACCGATGAAGAACACTGACAATATTTATGTTTCGGGAAAGCTGAACATCAGTAACATTCCAAACAAAGTTTTATTAAAGTTGAGATGGGCCATTTAATCATTTTCTCACAGATGTTCAGTCATTGAGTACTGAGCGCTACTGAACATTTATCAGCAATTTTTTAAAATTATTTTTTTAGCGAAAGAGCATTAAATGTGAAAGCAAGCTCAATATAAGCCTAGGAAATCCTCCTAGGGAATTTCTTTTTGAGTGGCAAAAAAGGTTTCTGATAAATCTATCATTCCAAACAAATTACCTAGCATTACATCATTTGTAGTCCAATATAATTAGACCTTGAGTAATGTGTAATTGATGCCATTTGAAGAGCAAACAGACCCCACCTGTGACACTGCGGATCAGGCTATTGATGATTTCAGATGGAAAAAAAGATTAGAGACACAGATGACACCACAGGCCATGCTGACACTACACCTTTCTGCCATGTGCTAGGGGTATAACCCTGGGCTTTTGTAACTTCTGAGAGGTGACTAATATGTGACACTAGGTTTCTGTTAATAATTGGAAGGCACAAAGGCATTCATAAAGCAGAGAACCCCATACCCTATGTAGATACCAGAAAAACAGTCAGAGCCAACTAGTCAGCTTTTCATTCCTTGATGTCAGCACTGTGCTCACTCTTTCCTGAGGAAAGTACTGTGCAAAGATGCTACTGTTTATTTGATAGCAGTTCTGAGCCATTTAATGCTTATTCTCTGGACTGGCAGATTTTGTCATAAACTTTCAAAACCCAGAATAAATGTCATGTTATAATGTTTACATTCTTGTGAAAATGTTTTCTCTGTGTACTAATCTTAGACATTGACACGAAATGTCCTTTGACCGTTCAGAGACACATCCAGATTGAATTCTCTTCACAACTGCATCATAAAAGAAATCAGATCTTGAGGGTTTTTTTTTATGTGAAGACGCTGTTCAACTTCTGTTGATCACTTTCAGCTTAATTCAATGGTGTGCTCCACTGTACTGTGTATCGTGAGAAAATCTAAGAAGGAAAATGAAAGATGTTAGATAATATATTCAGATTCATGTTCAGATATTACAGAATGAAGTGCAACCAAACAACAATGTGAGTGTATTGAAGAATATCTGTGATCATGTTTGCTTAGATAGGAATCAGTCAGGGGTACATGATGCACTGTGAATTTGTAAGACTGTTAAGGAAGAGGTTAAACATTCAACGGATTTTAGTTTTAGGAAGAGATAAAGGAAATAAATGCAGTGGAAATTTAATTAAATGATCAGGATGATGCATTTTAAAAAATGGTTTTGACAAAGTGCAGAGGAATGGGAAATGAACCGACTTATGTAAGCATGAAATTGATGAACCTGATCTGAGATTATATTAAGAAAGTGTCCATTGGAGGCATGCTTAGTTCTTTTGGGAATGGAAAAGACAGCTAGAAAATATTTGAAGACATAGAGTAGGGTATCCCTGGTGATCATTTGGTGATCACTGAGACATCTTAAGAATGAGCTTTGTATAAGGTATAAAAGATTAGTTATCATTAGTAGTTTTTTAACTGTAAGATCGGGCAGTATTAGAAGAGATGAAATGATTCAGAGAAGTGAAATATGAGATAGTTTGGTATAGGTATCTTTTTAATGAATGTCTAATGAATCCATTGTATTAAATAATTAATATTATCACAAACATGTTTCTTTAAATCTATTTGATAAAAGCACAGAGGAAGATACAATTTGGGATTTGAAGCTTGCAAAATTGAAATAAAGATAATCAAATAAAGAGAAACTATGTAAATGGACATAATTAATTACTGATTTTTTTGGCATTTCTATCATTAGCTAAATTCTGTATTACATAATGTCTTCCAGCATCTCCCCATACCATTCAAGAGGCAGTTAATAGATCAGTCTCAGATTCCAAGTCTGGTTTAAATGACAGGGAAGATGAAGATGTTCTCAAGTTGATTCCTGGTTCCTGTCCAAGAAGGCTATGACCCATCATTATATTCTGAAAGGCTTTACTAAAGTCTAGGTAGATTGCATCCACAGCCTTTTCTTCATCCACTAGGTGGGTCAGCTGGTCATAGAAGGAGATCAGGTTGCTCAAGTATGTTCAGATTTCCAGATTCTAGAAATTCTGAACACAAATAAAAAAATCATCCCAACCAAAATAGCTACCTTTATTTTTAAGGTAAGCTTTTCTGCAGTGGTGTCTTGAAATATCATCCATTTTCACTTCATTCTATGTTGATATAAATGAGACCCACTAACCAAAGGAGTTCTAAGGATATTGCTAACACAGTAAGAGGGCTGAGTTCACTCAGTGCTTCAGGTCAGTTTAAGGTCACCTGTGCTGCTGCAGCATCACTAATGTGTTGAGGTTCTGTCCCTGCAGTATCTTAGCACCATTGCTCAAGTGGAACAGGCTGCAGAAATGGACTTTGTGTTTACTTTTTTTCTTTCAATGATCTTTCCCCTTTCTTCTTCCCGACACATTACTTGCCCTAGCGTTTAATACAGTACTCAGTCTTACTTAGTTGTGCCCAGCTGAAATGCTCAGAACTCCTTAATTTCCCAGACTTACATATTAAAGTATTTTATGCATCTTTGCTAAACTAATGGACTGCAAATATGCCCTCTCATAAAGAGGCTTCTGCCAACAAGATGTTCTCAAAGTAGAGCACTAAACGTTAGTAAATTGTTTTACTTTTAGGCTAAGGACTTTGTTAAAAACATTTAAATAACTATAACAAATCTTCTGATCTTTTAACTGATGTTGAATTCAAGCTCTATACTTGTCCTTAGGAGCTCCCTAAAAACAATTATTTTCTTCAACTGTTCCTATTAAAAAGACAAAAGGGAGACACTAATCTAATCACTTATCTTTTTGTTGTCTGTACAGTAATAGTATTATAGATGGCATCATTTAGTCTCAAAAAAAATCTATAAGCACTTGACCTTAAATTATACCATATTAAAAAGAAATGATATGAAGCATCCTTGATTGAATAGTATGTCATTCTCTTGCCTTTGCAATACTCATTAAAAAGGAGGCTCATGCATTCCTAGTATTCAGGGTGTTTTGAAACACTGTATGTTCTGTTCGACCAAAATTCTCCAGTGATGAATCTGTTCCATTCTCCAGGAATTTTGAAATCATATTCAACTTGAAAGTTAAATTTATTTTTCATTTATCTTTTATTATTTCCAAGTTGACTACAGTGTTAAGCCAACATTCATGGAAAAAAAAATCTTAATACAGGCCCAGTACAAACATTCTTACTCACAAATCTCTTTTAAGACCTGATTTAGAGTTTAGATACTAAGGCTTATCTGTAGGTCAAGCCCTAAGAGCACACAATTTCAATTGAAAAAAACGGGTTCAAAAATGCAGCAGAGCATCACTGTTAAGTAGTTGCGTGACAAATATGTTAAAGTAGTCTGAGAGATATCAGATTACTTTCACCTATTGTTTTATTCTTGTGGAAGGCAGGGAAGGTAAGCCCATCCCATACCCTTTTTTTTTAGTGGGCAACGGTACAGGGGACAAGACACAGATACACCTCACCTCATACTTGTTTCAAGAGGTTTTAAGCTCTCTTCGCAAGGGCAAAGTGGGTTCATGTGTACACTAATATGTGCTGTGAATGTTTGTGGTTTGTGAGGGTAAAACGTGAAAATTCTTGGGAGTAAACAGCTAGAAACAATAGCATCTTGTTTTTTTTTTCTTCCTTATTTTTAGTAGAAACACAACTGCAAACATGGTTGGTTATCTTCACTCTGTCTTAGCATTAGAGCCTCATCTGTAGCCACAGTGACTTTGACACCCATCACCACATTTGACTTCAGAAATGAACAAAAAGTCTTTTAAGACATCCACCAGGAAATCAGAATAATTCATGTGCAGCTACCTCTAATTTCTTCCATTCCATACTATGGAAATGCAGCCATTTAGCTGTGAAATTTACTAAGTTCAGTTTCCTTAGGCAATCATGCTAATGTTATTAGGGAAATCTGTCCTTGCATATCTGCAGAACACATTTCTGAAATATGAGTACACCAGTTCTTCACTGGTTCCCAGCATCACTCTTTCTCCTTTGGATCTCATTATAGTGTTCAGATCAGGTTTTCCCAAATGAAAAATGCTGCAGAATCAAAAGGAATATTTTTCACAGCAAGTTTCATGTTAGCTAAGGTTTGGGATCTTAACTGATTTAACTGTTTGCTGGTTTAACAGGATTGAAGTGTTTGGGTTTTCTTCCTGCCAATTCAAAATTGCACAATTTTCAACTCATATTTTAAAACCTTTTTTTTCCTGAAAGAATGTTAAGGTTTGACTCCAGGTTGCAGGTTTTTTGACGCTTTTTTTTTTTTTTTTTTTAATAGAATGTGCTCTTGCAGGCATTTTGTGCGTGTGTGTGTGTGTATGTGTGTGTGAATTTATTTTCTTTTTTTTTAATTAAATACTTTTCATAAAAATATCTTTTTTTTTTTTCCCTCTCTCTTTTTTTTTTCCTTTCTTTTTTTTTTTTTTTTTCACAACAGATCTAAAGGCCATGGGTACAAAATCTTGTTCATGTTGGACTGGAGTATCTAGTTGTCCTGCCTGGCCTTAATCTCTGTGAATGTAGGAAAGAGAACTCTCACTTTCTTTTACACTGCTCAGAGAGAAGGATGTGTGTGCATCTTTACATTCAAGGCTGGCTGTTGGAAAAGTAGCAGGTTGCCGGAGCCTAACCTAACAATGACCACAGAAAGGTTATTCTTTCATAATCATTTTCCTGTCATTTAAGTGTTGTCTAGGAAGATAATCTGTATAAGGAAAATAGTAGCAGTAGTAATTGTTGAGTATGAATTGAAAGCTATGCTAACATTTATGTTAACACCTACCATCACAACAGTGATTTTCACAATAGTAGATTTTATACACATCATAGACTCATAGCATGGCTTGAGTTGGAAGGGACCTTAAAGCTCATCCAGTCCCAACCCCTGCCATGGGATGGCTGCCCCCACCGGATCAAGTTGTACATCCAACCTGGTCTTGAGCACCTTCAGGGATGGAACACCCACAAATGTTAGGTTTTACACAAAAATGTAAGTATAAAGTGAAGCTAAAAGTGGTTTTTACTCAGAAAAAAATTAAAATAGAAAAAAAGTGTAATCCCTAGTAGAAGCTTCAAAACTGAACCTCAGAGTAAATTGCTGGAAGCCAGTTCAAAATGTAGCATGAAGGGTGATGTTCCCCATGTTGCATTTCATTTAACAAATTTCCACAACTGCAGTCAGAAACACCACTGAAATTAAACTTGAAAATTGAGCCCAGACTCTGTAATCAATTTACCTCCACAGAAATCAACAATTCTGTAACCACAGTGGTACAGAGCTTGGGAGTGGGTGAAAATGTGTAGGCAGAAACAGAACATAATTTTATTCTGCTTTCTTGGTGCTGGTAATGTCATAAACATCCTGCCATTCTGATATTGTTGTGTTAATGTTAAAATATTTGGTTGATGCAAATAGGAGTAGAGATGTAATATTCTTTATATGGCATTGCCCAGAGCAAAGTAAGAACACCATGACAACAAGTAGCCTGCAAGCTGTCATGTTATTTGTGTTCAACTTGCAGAATAGCTTATAAAAAGGCATCAGCTGACAGGCATTCTGAACGTCAATAGTAATTGAGAGAGAAAGAATAGATGAACAGCAAATGGTGAACATGAAAGGAAAAAAAAAAAAGTACAATAATACACCTTAGGAACAATACTTTTCTGTCTACTTAATGGCAGCCACTTATTAAGAACTACAAATCCTCAAACAAAACCCTTGTATGTAACCACTTTAGCCCTCAGCCATCACCATCCCCCCATAGAGAACTTCACTAATCAAAGGTGACAGCACACAAGACACACTTCTAAATTATTCTGCTGAACAAAACTCTCAAGCAATTATAAAATTGACAAGGAAGTCTACAGGGATATGAATAAATTTACTTAAAAATATAAGCAGCATATTCATTACAGAGACAAATATATTGAAAGAAAAACAAAGTATGTTTTCAAACACTAATGCAGCATTTAAGAATGTTGTCAGTATATATACCTCTTAAGACTAAGTACCACTGCAGTTAACTATATATTTTTTTTATCTTAAAATCATAATTCATTGCGTAGCATTCTAGACTAGTTTATGATTGTATTGCCACATGCAGAAGTGCTAACTGACTGAGAAGCAACACACCTTTTTGTGTGGACAAATTTGGTCACATAGGACACTGCTCCGCAGAAATTCAGTTCTAGGAAACAAGCAGATATTACACAGCTGGCACGTTTTCAATGGGAATGTATAGCAAATGGGATCTTTATTATTATTTCATTTTGAATTACGTATGTAGCCACGTCTGCTTTAAAATCTGAATTTTTACACACAGCATTCCACCAAGTCTCTAGAATTTTGTTGTGCTCCAATGAATAGACTGCTTTAGATGTAAGGCAAAAAAAAAAAAAAAAAAAAAAAGTCTATATAAATTTAAAAAGACTGAGTGACGTTTCTGGCTGCCCCAGGTTTTGCTGTATCCCTCGGCACCTAACATACACCACTCAGGAAAAACGAAGATGCACACCTGCAGATGCAAAGCAGTGTTGTAGAACTTATTCACTTGTGGAAAAGTAAAATTGGTCAGAAAGAATGTAGGGAGCCATTAACATATGTTAGAGGAAAAGGCTGATTTTTTCCATGTCACACAGTCAACATAACTTGTTTCTGTGAATGACACACAGGTTCTAATAAATTACTCTTGCAATATATAGCACCACTTATATTGTACCAGGGAGCTGAAACCATAAGCTTGTATTTGGCTTCATTAATGATGTACTCTCCTCAGTGTAGGAACAATTCTGCTGACAGACCATCTGTTTGCTGTCAGCTAAGGATCGATGGTGTGGCCCTCAACTACATCAGCTGCAGAAGAACCTCTTGAAGAATTCAGTGAGCAATCCCTAGAAAGTAAACTGCTTAATTGTGCTTGTCTTAGCTGCCACTGTAAGAAATTAACATCTCCATTTTTCTTTGTGTTAACAGAAAGAAAAAAAAACCAAAAAACAACAACATTGATACATTATTCATTATTCATGCCAGAGAAAGAGAGAGGCGCTGATGGAGAAACTAAGTAAACAGACTGTCAAGGGTAAGTTTCATATGTTTGGACCTAGTAAATATACTTGTGAAGTTCACACTACTACTTATTTTTCCAAAATACAAATTTTAGATCATCTTGGGAAGCACTGCTTTGGATTCATGGAGCTATTGCTGCAATTATGATTCACTCAGGGAAAGCAAAATTTAATTACTTCACTACATAGTTTTTGTCATGAGTGAAGTGACTGCAGAAGAGATTTAACAGAATTTAATGACCTGATTTGCCTTGGTATCGGGGGATTTCAGAAAATGTATGTTAAGTATGTACACTGCTCCAAAAGTAATGCCTCCTATTTATTTCCATGAAAACTCCAACTGATACAAAAAGTGCAGCAACATTTGACAAAGCAAATTATCAGCTACAAAACATTCTTTTTCATCATAATCACGACCACCAGGTGTGCATTTTCACCAGCAATGAGCAAGAGCCTGCATGCCACACTCACAACAGTCTGCACCAGCGAAGGTGACCTTGTGCATCACCTTCTGCCTCTCTGTGCTCACATCCATTGCTTGGTCTTTAAAAACATTCAGCAAGAATCAATGAATGTCAGTGGGTGCCATTTTTACACATGAAGGAATTCAGTTCTGCACCTGTGCTTCAGGCAGGGCAACTTGTTCCACATGTTCACCACCCATATCATAGAATCACAGAATATCCTGAGTTGAAAGGGACGCACAAGGATCAGTGAGTTCAGCTCTTCTCTTCACACAGGATCATCCAAATTTCAAACTCTATATCTGAGAGTGTTTTCCTTGAACTCAGGCAGCTTGGAGCTGTGGCCACTGTCCTGAGGAGCATGTTCCAGTGCTTGACCACCCTGTGAAGAACCTTTTCCTACCACTGTACTTGAAACTCCTTTGATGCAGCTCCATGTCCCACAGGTTCACTTATGCACTCCAAGAGTAGGTCGCTTTGGCTGTGCCTGTGCTGTGGCTCTGCTAACTGGGTGCAGGACCCTCAGCATCCATCAGTTCTAAGTTTCAGTTTCATATAAGGAAGAAGTTTTTTACAATCAGGGTGGTGAGGCACTGGCACAGGTTGCCCAGAGAGGTGGTGGTGCCCCATGACTGGAGACACTTCAGGTCAGGCTGGATGGGGCTTTGAGCACCTGATGGAGCTGTAGGTATCCCTGCTTATTGCAGGAGGGGGGGGGGTTGAAGTGACCTTTAAAGGTCCCTTCCAACACAAATGGTTCCTGTGATTATGTGATTCATCCAGACCTCCATGTCAGACACCATTCTGTCAGACTGCCCTTCTGTTGCCATCTGTCAAACAGAAACAAAATTTAAAGGCGTACTGGTGGGAAGATTCAACCTCTACTGCCATATCACCGACATCCACCTCTGCTGTCATGGACCAACATCATAAAATAGTTGTTGTTACTTTCAAAGAAGCCTTTGTATATTAAAAAAAAAAAAAAGGAAAAAAGCTGTACCCACATTGCAGGGTGTCAGATAAGTGCTCTAAGCTTTAGGTTGCCACATGAAAAACATCCTCTTACCATAAGGTTTGTGCTTCATTTTAGAGAGGAGACAAGGCTTCTCCTTCAAGAGGATGTTCCAGCTGCAGTACCCTGCAGGTGGCGATTTGCTGAGACTCTGAATAACTTCTCACACCAAAGAAGAGTGGCAGTATTTCCTTGTTATCTATGTAAGTCAATCTACTGCCTTTAGATGGTTTTGAAGGGATTTTATATTATATCTTTGTCATACAGGTATTTACTCCAACCACCTGCAGCTTACATTCCAAAACCCAAATATTGCAAGTTGGGTGGGAAGGCGTGCATGCCCCTGTTTGGATTTGGCACTGATGTGTTGTACAGTGCCTGTAAGAGAGCAGGGAGCAGATACAGCACTGAGTAATTATACTTCAGCACTGAACTTCTTATCCACATCATAGCTATGAAACTGCCACTGCATTTCTGCCCAGCCCACACTGCATCAGAAGACATATCGTTTGGGCCAGCAGCACTGGGATCTCTAACTTCTGCAAAGGGCAGACTGGATTTCCTTCTCCCAACTCCCTGAAATCTCACCTGAAAAAAAATTATTTTCATAGAACATAGTTTATCCACTACAGAATGATGAACAGCTGAGTCAAATCTGCTGTCATTTGCAGTAGAAACGTTGATCCAATTATTGAAATTGTCAGCTGCTAGCATCAAGCTGTAATACAAAACATAACGATATACCCAGGGCTTTTTGGGAACACCTTCCATTCCAAGCATTCCCCAAATGTGCAGTGAGCTCATGCACAATCTATTTATAGGAAGAGCTTCACCCACCCGTGACAGGCAGCCACCTACGGGATGAATCACTGAGCTGCTCACAGCTCCAGTCAGCAGGATGCAGCAGATCAGAACGTGGAGCAAACATGGATGGCACAGGGCTGATCCCCAGCTCCTCACACTTGTTTTTCTGCCCTGTTATTCAGATTCCCCTCCAAAGGAAAAGCAGAGCAATTTGGAGCTTTTTTTTTTTTTGTTACGTAACTGCCAGGCTAACTTTCGTTCATTTATATTAACAGCCTTGTTCTTGCAAATGGGCAAACATAATGCCCCCAACCACATCTGCTCACATTATAAAGCTTCGTCAACACAGACGTAAAATGATATATTGCCCTACTCATATATATCAACATATACCACAGTACATCTCATAGCTATTTGTGATTTATTATTACATGTATTTCAAAAGAAATGTTTTCCATCACAGACCAAAAATAAGAAAAATATGCAAAAAAAACCCTCACCCCACAAAACAATAAAAAACAACACAGTAACAACAACACAAGCCCCACTTTTATATCACTATCTCCAGAGCTGTTCCTTCATTTTTTCCTATCTCACTCCATTTAGCCTGTGAAATGTTAACACCGCTGCCCTATGGGGCTTTGTCAGCTCCGAGAAGGAACTTCTCCATTGCCACTGCATTTGTTTCTTGAAGAAATAATGTAAACATCCAAGCCACTGCCATCTGTAAGAGCAAGGAACAGCCCTGCTCACACTGTGCTGA
The DNA here is from genome assembly GCF_987193195.1 of Phasianus colchicus. NCBI lineage: Eukaryota > Metazoa > Chordata > Aves > Galliformes > Phasianidae > Phasianus > Phasianus colchicus. The sequence goes on from NC_143449.1 coordinate 10,349,519, forward strand.
TACTGGCTGGGTTCTGAAGTGATATGATTGAGTCTGCTGAGCCCGCGCACATCCCTGACACCTCCTGATTGTCTTCACTCAGCAGGAACCAGAGACACATAACTTGCCATCCTGCAGTAACCATGAAGGACTCCTACTAAAAGCCAGAGGCATCACTGTCAAGAGATTTGTAATTTTTTCAAACCCAAAACAGGATTCTATTCCATGTAGGAGCTGCAAAAGACTTGTGGAAGCAGCCGAGCCTAAATTTTCAAAATCAAGCCTTTTACAAAAGAGATCTTTAAAACCTTGCAGAATATGATTTTTTTACAAGCTAGTACTTACTTATTTTTTTTTAGCTTTTAAGCACTACGAAAGAGTGTCTTACATTTTTAATAGAGAAGGAAACCATGAACAGGTTGAAATATATATATGAGCTCTGAAAACAGCAGCAATTCAGCCCATCTTTTGGTGTACACTAACTCAAAGAAAACTCATAATTTTCAAAGTGTTTTCTCAAAGGAAACAGCGTTGCTGTTTGATTCCAAAGAAAGAGTTATTCAAAATTTCATTGTTTGGAGATTTTTCCCTCACTCTGAAATTCAGCCTAATTTTCCATAGCTGAAAATGCTACACTGGGGAAACAGAAACAGAGACGAGGATCAGCTGCTGAACACTTTCTACTCCTTTCATCTAGCATCCTCTCAACCCACAAATTATTCTTATGCCATTATTTACATTCAATTAGTAGTTTGAGTGAGTCAAGGAAGCGCAGTGAGTGCAGCGTCTGCTGAATTACCAACATTCAGGTTGAGAACTGACTCAAAGTTCCAGATTCAACCTCTCCCAATTCAGAGTACTGAATTTTGGATATCAAAACTCCATCACATTGCTTAACATCCAGTGAGAACTTTCAGGAATGTACAAGTAGAGAACATGATTGGTGTTCTGGTCACAAGATGTTGGATGCAGACATTTCCTGCCCATCACCTAAAACCGTGGAACACAAAACTTGCATGCAACCATAATGTTTTTAAGTCATGAATCTATTTTAACTGGTGATATTCCTCCTTGGGCTATTATTTTGAAGAAATAGCACAAATTACTTCTGATTGAGATTTATGAACTTGGTGGCGTGTGTACTGATAGATTTTTCTCATATGTACTGAGACCCATGACAACCTTTGCTGATGGCAACACAGAGGAAATGGCTGAGGCACCACAAGAAAATGATGGCTCATGCTGAGGAGGATACCTCTACTAGAAACCATGTCAGAATTGCAGATTTAACATGATATGGTGTAAAATCACAGGGCATGGCTTTATGTCTCACTCTTCTGCCAGATTCTTTTGTTCAGATTTAATCTGTTCTATGGTTTGCAGTAAAATATAGCTTTAGGTAAGAATATTCCTGAGTTGGCTCAGCACAGGAATCACTTAAGACATCATAAAGTCTTACAGAAATAGCCTTAATGTTTTGGAATAAGGTAGAGGTTATTTTTCAGAATTGCATAATTACTCAAACATTTTTATGATGCTGTACAATAATTTCATTCCTTTTTATTTCTTTTCTGTTTTTGCAAAATTAAAGTATACACATTTTCAAAGTGCAGTTAATACACGATGAAATAGGAGAATGATTTTGAGTTTAATAATCTATCAATAGTCGCTTTAGGATTTAATTAACTTTGTGACTTGTACTTAATGCTTGTTCACCATCTATACTTTAATAGCTCCTTTGGAGCTCTGCTAGAAGAGAGAAACAAATATGTGTTTCATATTATAGATCTTTCACAGAGTACAAACTTCACAGAGCTATATAGCACTTTGGTAAGCCATAATGATTTCTTAGAAAACTGTTTTACACTAAATCATACTTCATTATTTTACAGACCTCAAGTATACATTTATTATTATTGTAATAGCAGTCACTACCGTGGCTGTTCTGAAAGTAATGCCTCCTATTGGCCCCATGACATCAGAGATGGATTTTGGTGGGATGGCAGTAGAGGTTGAACGTTCCCACCAATATCCCATTTCATTTTGTTGCTGTGTGACAGATGGCAGCAGAGGGGCAGAGGGGTCTGACAGAATGACATCTGACATAGAAGTGCATATGAAGAAAAGGTATGTCACTGACAACACTGTGAATGGAATTCATAGAAAACATATTTTCTGTGTATTCATAGAAGACATATTTTTTTCCAAGAACGTTAAGGTGCTTACTCAAGTACAGTTTTCATTTTCAGACTCTGGGTAGTTAAGATTGAAATATTGATCTTCAAATCTTCTACTTGTCATCTCACTGTGGAGCCACATAATTTCTTCAGGCATGTGAAAGTCCCAAAAGTGCATCTAACCCAGTCAATTCCAAAGTGATTCTCTCTTTGGCCCTCCGAGCAAATAATTATTTTAGTGATTTACAGGAAGTGAAACAAATTTGGAAATTAGTAAGGAGAAGCTTGTGGAAAATACCTCAGTGTACTGGCACAGTCGGGACTACTTTCCTGAATTTTCTATTAGAAGATACAGAACTGAGTGAATTTCCTGACCTGAGAAGAAAAGCATCATTGTCAATCCTGAGTGAAGGAATGCATCATCCTCCAATCCAAACTGCAGGCACATCCAATATATTTCCACTATATTTCCTTAGCATCCTGGTTTTTTTCAGCCACTGACTTTCCAAGGTTAAGTGCTGCAGAGATAAACTTACATCTTAGCAATGTCTCCTGTCTCTTTTTGTCTCCATTTTGAAAATGAGAAGACTATTCATTTGTTTTACTGGGGATATTAATGGCAAATAAACATAGTACTTGGAAGACATATTCAGATGCACACACACTAAACTATACATATAGGAAGGTCTCAGAAAGTCCAAGCCCCTCCTCATTAAACACTGCTCCTGAAAGCATTGGTAAATCTGACTATGACTTTGTCTGCTGCACCTATACTCATTATTCCTAATTCATGGGAATTTGTTTGGTTGTTCTGAAACTCTTCTGGTGAACTGGTACTCGTGCAGTATTGATTTGTTTTTATTGTAGAAAGATGTGACCAAATTATGCTGAGTTTCTCAAAAAATGACCTCAAAAGATCATTGTTGTTTCTCCTTTTGCTTCCTTGGGAAATTTAGATAACACATCAATTTAGATAACTTTCATCTCCACTGTGGGAAAAAAAAAACAAACAACAACAAAAAACTTGTTCAAAATATCCTAAATTCCCATGAAGAAAAACTAAATTTCAGCCAGCTTTGATCTAAGCAGCAAAGCCTTTTCCAGCACCAGAGTCTAATTTCATCTTTTAAGGAGCTCGTAAAATACTGAAGCCTTGTTGTGATAAATCTGATCTGGTAAAGGAAATTTTAGTGACAGAAATCTAAGCTCATGAAAATTCTGCCAAGATCATGATAATACTATTATAAAAAGAAACAGACAGAGTTTACCTCAGATTTTACTTAACATCAAGTTCCCTATGGGTTCTTGCGCCAAGAAGCCTCATAACAACCAATACTCAATTTCATGAAATTGTTTTAAAATCAAGACATGACCTCTAATGACCTCTAATGCTCATGAACTGGTGTAAAACACAGTACATTTCTACACTGAGTCATAGAATCATAGAATCACACTATGGCTAGGTTGGAAGGGACCTCAAAGATCATCTAGTTCCAACCCCCCTGCTGCAGTTATACACTGTATAGCTATCTCACTCCTAATTACAATGCCTTATTTCATTTTTAAAGAAAAAACAACACTGAAAGTGAATTAATAAGAAATCTATTTCTGTTTACAGCCTTGGTCATTAACGTTGAGTTGGCCATTCTAAATAACCCCTTTTCCCTCCTTACTTAGCCATGTGATTCACCACCTCCTAGAATAAGCTTCATTTATGTACTTACGTTCTGTAACCCTTCTGCCCCACAGAATAAAATTTTCCAGGTATTTTGAAGTGCCAATGGGTTTGAGTGGAGGAATTCAGAGCACCAGCTTTACTATCAAAGATATGTGCTCGGAGAAAGGCAATGGGCTGAGACTACTTACAGACTGTGAAGCTCTTAACTGTGCTACAGCAGTGAATATTGAGAGACCCCTTACATAAACAAATGACTATTGTGTACATTTCAGAAGAAAATGGTATAAACTTTATTTTTTTATTTTTGTGTTCCTATTCCTCATATTTCCTCCAGTTGCACTTTTTTTCTTCTCCCCTAACAAGAAGATGATAAATTAAAGCCATTTTCCAATATTCTTCATAATGCCTTCTGGTTCTCTTTGTCCACCCATGTATGTAAGAAATGAATCTGGCTCTTTTTGCAGCTGTCAAATTCCCACTTAGCAAATAAAAACAGAGTTCTTAATTTAGAGCTAGTGGCAGTAGGAACTGAGTCAAGATCAAAACCAAATTATATCAGGCTGATATAATAGCAGAAATTGCTTGGCAAGTATCTCAGCCAAAGGAAATCCAACACCTTCCTCTTGATATGTCTAGCATGCTCCATGCAAGGATATCATTGTGACTAGCAGTATTTCCTCTGTGTAAAATATCTGTGTTATTGCTCAACACAGAAAGAAAGTATCAGCGTAAAAAGAAATGTGTGATGAGTGACTACAACCCAATAAGAAGATGTCACGAATATTTTTAACTCGGTGTGCATGGGGAGGACATTCCATTTAATTGCTTCTCATGGAGCAGGCAATAATATTTAGTAATTTTTAAAAAATTAAAGTACGGAAGTGGGCTTAGATCCTCCGTAGCGCTGATACGGTAGGAGTAATTGTGATATTGGGAACAATAGACTTCTAATATTTGGGCTGTGCAAGCCTATTCTTGAAGGGTGGGTGTTTTGTCAAACCTTTATTTGTAACTAATTCTCTGGCTTTGTAGGTTGGCAGAATAGCACAGCACTGAACTGATATTTTTTGAGAAGAGAGCTATCCACAGAGATGTACTGCAAAGAATCTCAGTAAAATATTCTTCATTTCTCACCTGGAATATGAATGGACTTTGAAACTTCAAGGTCACTGCACATACCCGTCTCGTGATTCAGACCTATTGCTTATGTTTAAAGTAATAATTGAAGAATATTTTCTTCAATTCTTTTTTGCCTTAAGGAATAGGCAGAAAAAGATTTGTGTGTGTGTGTCCAATCATATTTTTGTTTCTATATACTATTTCTAGTATTCAGATGTATTACAAACTTAATGCTGTCTGTGATATTGAATATGTCATAATGCCTTATGTACACTACTGAGCCAATTGTCACTGTTCCCTGGTGGCATAAATGCTTATACTTAAGTATATCTAACATCTGAAATGTACCCCATTAATTTCTTTATTTTTATTTATTTATGTTGGATTGGAATGTGTATATAAATAATTACCCCTTTAATTATGGCAACTTTATAAGGCACTACACATTTAACAGTTGTTCCATCAAAAATCAAGGGAGAGGCTCTGGGTTTACACTTTATGTAGAGCCTGCTGGCCCTGAGTATTAAATTGCAGTATAATGAGGACCTTGTGCTTGCTGTATACTAGACAGGGATTTAGCTTATACTGCCAAAGATCTGGCAACGATGAAAGGCTGAGCAGCAACTGCCAAAAATTACTGGATATTGTGTAAGCTCTTGTGCTATACAGTCTGATAGTTGAAAGGGTTCATGTGCAAGAGCAGAATCTGCAAATGAAATGTATACAATATTTGTAATAACCATCTGTTATGCATCCCCTCCTTTTCCTGTATGCATGCACACATATACACACAAATTGCATAGCAAAAAAACACTATTAGCTCTTTCAGATTAATAATATGGTGAAAAGATTTTGTATTTCACTATATAATATATTTGTCTGTGGAGAGGAAGAAAAGTTATTTGAGCTTCAGAGAAGTGGAAGCTGAGATTCAGCCCTGCAAAAGTGACAGATTTAAAGTGGAACGTCCTTGTTATATTTATTTAAATTTGCAAAGTGGACCTCAAAGCATTGCATGTAAGCAGGTTTGGGGAAGCAGAGTGCAAGGAGTGGTTTAAATTTTAGAATAGATTTCAATTTTCTTTCTAAAATAACAGTAATAAAAGATTTTGCTTTGGCAAAATTACACCAAAGATCATTCTAGTACTTCTGAACTGGATAAAAGCTTGAATTTATTTTTAAGCCAAAATACTGAAGTATTTTCCTGTGTAATTCCTACTATCTTTGAACAGAAGTGGTTCTAATTAGTTGCTCTTAGGCAAGTACTTGAAAAATAAGTACCTGTGTACCTTGCTCATGTCTCCCACCTTTCTCCAGCAACTGAGGCAGAGGTCATTGTAACATAGCTTTGTAATATTATAATTTTAATCTCTTCGCAGCACATACTGTGAGTTCCTGGAATTTTGTGAACACAGAAGCACAACCTTGCTTTAGTCTTTATTTACACTTCAAGATGGTTAGCCCAATTACAAGAAAGTCTCAAAAACAAAATGACCTTTAAAAATTAAGTATTTCTTGTTCTCTAACAATTCTTCTCTCCTTGGAGCATCTCAAAGAGAAGGAGATGGATTGTGGCAGTACTGAAGGAAATTAAACTGTCTGTAGACAAATTGCAGACATACTAATCTTGGTAATTTGCATTAAAACATAACACTTACCCAGACCTCTGTAACGTCAGAAAGCAACAAAAGAGAAGCAGCTCTAATTTCTAAAGTGCACTTCAGCTTAAATTATTTTCTTCTGCATCCACTGAGGAATCCTATTAATGTATGTTTGTAACTGCAATCTTCAAGTCAAATTGAGTTGTTTTTATTTATTTATTTATTCTTTTATTTATTTTTCTGGTGATAACTAGATCATTGTTTTAGTTTATTTGCTTGCAATTCTTCCCATCTTCTGCCAATTGTTTTCTTTCTCCCAATTGTTACCAGTATGATAATAATCATCATTATAGAAATTATGCAGAAGTACTCTTTACTTGTATGATCTTATTCTACCATACTTTGTTGCATTAGAGTAAAATTATATAGTCAAAACAACTTCGACTGATTGTTTTCTGATAAGTACATACAATCTAATGCTTATAAACTATGCAGGTGACAAAAATATGTATGTAATTTTTATAGAATATATCTCTATATGGTTTTAGCAATCAAAAGTTAAATACGTAGTCACAGTTAATCACCAGGATTCCCTGTACAGTTGATGGTTTAAAACCAGCAGACTGTGTTTCTTTTCAGTGATTTTAGATATACTTGTCTTATGCTGAGATTTAATAGCCACACCATCTCCTGAAAGTCTTGGGTTCCCGGGAAGCTCAAACTATTATCTCAGCCATTTCAGTGTTAGGCATTGTAGTCAATGTTAGGAAAGATAAAATCTCACCCTTAGGATTACAGTTTGGTGAGGATGGTGGAAAGACAAGTTTCCAAGCCTGATTTCCTTCCTACTTGGAGCCACAATAGTTCACAGTTCTGTGCCATTTTAGAGGTCCAATCCGACTCTTACTGTCACATACATAAGAATGAGTGATTCAGCATTTCTCAAATATCACAGAAAAACGTTTTGGTTCTGACAGCCTATTCAGAACAACAGGGTTTCATTTTGTCAGGATTTAGACTCAGTGATTGGGTGAGCTGTCTGAGATCTGGGACTCTCCAGAAGAGCACTCAGCAGGGCTATGACATATGCCATTCTATTTTAACATCATCAGTGTACATACTGTGCAGTACAGGTCCCTACAAAGAAAAGTTACACAACTTGATTGAGTAACTACTTGTGTTTCATGGAATTCCATTTACTAGGGGCAACAGGTGGATGTTTTAAACCTTTTGTAGATGCAGAAGAATGATATACTGATTGAGAGAGTTTCTCCAATTCAAAACAAAAGCCAAAACAAGATAAATGTTTCCCACTTAGGTAGTATACAGCTGCAATAAAAATTGTTGGCATTGGTAATTTCCAGACATTTATAATCATACACTGTCTGAAAAAAATATATATTTTTTTCTTTTAATGAGCATTCCAAATTTTTGCTAGCTGCCAATACAATTATTTTAACAGGCTGTTGGAACAGAGAGGAAAAAATGGACTGTACTTCAGTAAGGAAGTCATTAACTGTTCTAACCACATCTTTCTGTGCATTTCCATATGTAACATTAAACATTTTTAAGCAGTAACTTGAAAAAAGTATCACTATGAAGAAATTTCCAGCATTATCTGAAATATAGATTTAGCATTGTGGAAGAATGACAAATGAATAAATACATATTTGAAAAACTATGAATTGGTGAAATGGAGTAGCATTAAACAAATCTTAAGTCCAGACTAACAAATATAAACCTCCTTAGAGCCAGAAGAGAAATGTAATGTAGTCATTCTCAAATAAGGCTGAGGATTAAATGATGAAATATTTGACAGAAGCTAATGAGCCATCATCATAAGCAATAGGGTGTTAAAATGGAAAAAAGGGAATTGCTATGAAACACATTTTTTCTGATTAATTTTTAGATTTTTCTGAGTACATTTTTTCCCACATGCATATGAATTCCAAATTGCTGCTTTCTTGCCAATTTGGAGTCAAAACTAATGGCTTGTGACCACATAATGAGTTGTAATATTTAACTTGGATTCTGTGATCCCAAAAGTACTTGAAAGTTTTGATATTTTTATTCTTCATGTGGCAGTGCAGGGAAAATGTCTGCCTAGTCATATGGAGTTATACAAACTTTAATTATCATGAGATACAAAATTTATACCTCCACCTTTTCTCTTGTCCCACGCTAGCAATGAGAAAACAGAGACTGCATTCACAGACTTCTCACAAGCACTGTGCACTCAATTCTCAGCAGGTCAATGAAACATCTTAAAACTTTCCTGTAAAGGCAGTGCAATGTGTTTGTTGGAAGAGGTGACCCAATGACCTGTCTGTTTCAGTTAATGTCTTGTTATGACATGTTGGCTGAAGTCATTTAGGAAAATCTTTTCAAAGGCCATCAGCCTTGATTTCTCTCTCCTGCTGTTGAGGTCAATGAGAGTGTTGGTGTTCTCTTGATTCTTATGCTCAAAAATATCGATGTGAAAACTCTCAACTTCAGCAGGACAGGATGATACTGGACACTTCTGAAAACCCCATCTGCTCAGCTGCAGTATAATGTTCCATAAAAAGGAGTAATGACTGTACTGCATGATGCACTCCGAAGGTTGAACTACTAGCACCTGAAAGAACATTTAATTCAGGTTAAGGTAGGTGATAGGTAAGTACCAATTATTATTAAGATTTTGTCACCTCAAAATATGGACATGAGTTTTCTCAATCTGACAAATGAAAAGCATACATGCAGTGACCTTGTTTGGATATAATTGTTTCTCATTTGAAGAGAAGTCAGAAGACAAAGAGTAAATGATGCCCACAATAGTTTTGAACCGCTTACTTCCTTCTATCAAGGTTACCTATGTCATTTTGAAATAATTTTGATACCTTTTTTGTGCAACGTCTTCGATATAGAACACAGCTAGGAGGAACTGTTATTGTTGTTTTAATGTGAAAAGGCAGACCATTTCTTTTTCTGATTCTTTCTCATTTCAAGATAGTTTGGTAGCTCCTAAAGCCTAGCAGTCTCATTCTTATAATGCTCCATTCTCTGAAGAAATAATTTTTCCCTGAGGCTAAGAGATTTTGTAACTCTTACTTTCCACCATCATGTCATCAGAATTCCATCCAATCTCTCTGAGTATTTGAAAGTATTCTCTCTCTTTTAAGCACTCTTGAGTGCTTAAAAATCTGAGAAATTTCTTTCTACACCTAATAGAAGTTCATTTCCTCTAGGCCTGTAAGGGTGATTACTGTACTAGATATTTATTATTGATGCTCTGTAACACTAAGACACTAGTTTGCATGTAAGAACTGAAAATACCCAGAGGCTGGGATAAAGGTTCATGGTCTCGGTATAAAACTGTTGCTTATGGAATAGTTTGTCATGTTTAAAGTATCGACAGACATATTAGTGCTTGGATGACCATATGTTTAAAATGTTCCCTTTAAGATGTATTCAAAGAACAGTGCTGGACTGTACTGTGATAGAGTGTTAAAATCATGAAATGGCTTGGGTTGGAAGGGATCCCAACGATCATCAAGTTCTAACCCCTGAGCCACAGGGCAGGCCACCAACCACCAGATCTGATACTAGACCAGTTGCCCAGGCTTCCATCCAACCTGGTCTTGAACACCTCCAGGGTCAGTGAGATAATATGGAAAAATCTCGATCACATGTGGTTATACAGAAGACATCTACCCATGCCTGTCAAATTCATTAAGTCTCCTGAAGATTCATTTTTTTAAAAGACAGCCACAGTCAATGGAAAATCAAAGAACACAGCTATAAATTATTCATGATAATAAATCTCAATAATTGAAGTATGCCACATGATGCAAAACACTAAAAATTTGCATTGCTTGTCATTTTCAGATCAATATTAAAAGGACTGTTGAATTAAGATCAGGGGAAAACAGCAAGCACGGAAAAAATCAACACTGAACTGCAATCTAAAATCCATGAATCACTTAGTCATAAATAATGAAGAAGAACATTCCTTCTTTTTGTACAATATACAATATACATTTAGGGATCAGCACTTGTTTTAGTAACATTTCAAAATGTACAGTATGCAACTCTCTGGGTTTTGTTATGTAATTGTTAGCAACATAAGTTGTCAGTTCATTGCAATTTAGATGAAAACTCAGAACTACATTTTTTGCTGATTCAAATCTATTTAACTCCACTAAAACTGTTGCAATTCTTACTCAGCAGTTGATGTAGTATCTTACATCATGGTACAATCTGGCTAATAAATTTGACTATAATTTAAGAAGTAAAGATAAATTTGAGTATAATTTAAGAAGTAAAGAAACACCTAAACAGTATTAAGTGTTCCACTGGTTTTGGACAAGGTCTGCTGTTATTATTTCATTCTCAGGTCTAGAAGTTCAAAGATCACAACTCTAGTTGTAAGAACAGAGAACACAGTGTCATGAAATTTCCCTACCCTGAAAATATTTAATGCAATAGGCCAAATGAATTATCATTGGTCTTCTTTCATAGGTAATTTCTATATCCCAAAATATTGGCATTGAATTGCCATCAACTATTAATTTTCTAGACCTACGATACCAATTACAGGTCCATATTTTTCCAGAAAAGCATGAAAAAATGCAGCTATAGCTGTGACACATGGAAATCTCTCATGTTTCTTAGTTCTCATACCTCAGGCAGGCCCATGTCCTCTTACACTGCATCCTGAGATATGAGTGTTGTGTTGGGTCATACCACCAGGCAGGGGCTACAATGCTTTGCTGTGGCTGAGATGTAACAGGTGGTATCAGTGGTCAGCTGCACCACTCTAGATGATCCCAAATGGGCAAAAAACCAAAGTAATGCACAATATCACCTTCAGAGCAATCTGCTGACATGTCAGCATACCAAAAGTACTAAGCATTATTGGCAAGATTCCTAATTACCCATTTTGAAGTAAGTATTGTCACATAGTATTCACTTCCAGAAGCAAAATGAGATTATTTGAGGATAAAGAATTCTGCCTATGAAATTACTCTAGCATTAAAACCATAGCACTAAAGCCAAGTTAAAAGTATGTTGGTATATATAATGCACATTGAATTCAAGTTATGTAATTGATAACATTTCCTAACATAGCAAGTACTGAGAATTCACATTGTATTTTCTACAACAACCTTTTGAACTGAAGGAAAAGGACACCTTAATTCTGCTGGAATGAATGGGCATGTGGTCTGCAGTGCCCAGAGGCAGATGTTGAGGATCTTAGCCTTGATCCTTTCTGATTCAGTGATTTCCATTCTAGTCACTAGCACGAAAAGCTGAATGAAAAGTTGTGCTTTCCTTGCTATCTGAGAACCTTGTTTAAACTATTTCTGTCAATGCAGAGTGACCAGATGTAGTAGTTTGGTTTTTTTTTAATACATACTGCTTCTCCTTTCCATTTTTATCAATGTGATCTAGTTCCTGGTTAAAAACACAGCTTAATAGACTGCTTTACATGTAAAAAAAGCATTCATGCATGTAATATGCCAGTACTGTTTCCTAATGTGGTACAAACCGCAGATGTGTTACAACAAGGACCTCTGTCCTACTAAATGCAGGACTTCAACTACTACTTTCAACTTCGGGACAAAAAAAAAGGAAATTTTTCAGCAGAATACTGTGAAGATACCCAAGGGAAATAGTTTCAAAGGGAAGTATTTGTGGTTCTGGTTATAAACACCAAGTAACTTGGATACATATGAGACTACTTGAATTTCTTTGATGAGGTTGAATTTTGGGGCTTTCTGTTTTATTTATTTCATTTGTTCATTTTATGTTTGTTAGAGAGACCATAAAAATTAAAAGCAGAATGGCTTATTCCTTGCAGTAAACTTTCCAACGGGAATGTTTCCAGCATCATCTTCCAAAACATCAAATGTATTGCTTTAAACAAAACTACACAATCATCATTTAAACATGTTTTTTACGCTAGAACAAAAGTGTCATCAGCAGAAACTTATCTATTTGTGCTATGGACAAGTCAGATACTCACATTCTTCTCCTTTCTGCTCAGAGGCTCACAGTGTCTCCAACTCTACTTGAATGGAATACAGATTCTCACAGTAATGGCAGTAAAGGTATCAGCTCAAGATCAAATGTCTTTCCACCTGTAAAGAACTACTGGAGTGTTTTAGAGCTAATCTGGCTTGAGTTGGAAAGTTATGAGCCAAATATGAAGCAGAAAGGATGACAAGACAGTCATACAAATCAGTGGTGGAACTGTCAAAAAATATAAAAATGAAGGGCAATTGATAGCACAAGTTGTGCTGTGACCATGAGATTCACAGGGGATGGGGGAAAGTGCTGTATTACTGATAGCCCTCAGAAGCTACTTGTATTGTTTGTGTTTAGTTAAGTAAGGCGTCAAAGCACTCAAGAAATACTCAGAACCAGAATGGGTCCGTTATCATCAAGGATCCACAGAAAACAAACTGCAGACTGGAACTGCACGAAAGATTAGTGAGATCAATGTCTGCAGAAAACGTAGTAGCTAAGGAAGCTTACAAATGTTAGGGTATGAGCATGAGATACTACGGTGGCTTTTACTACGTCGTGTCTAGGGAAATTCCCTTGAGAAATGGAAAAATATTAAATGGGATGGGGGAACTTCCATACACATCATAAACATTATTAACATATGTGGAAAGCAGAGTTGTTTTTTTTTTTTTTATTGTGTGTGTAGTTTTTTTGTTTGTTTGCTTTTGTCAACATCGTTTCTCTCTATTCTTTCTGTTGGCAGATCTATTCCTTTCAAAATATGGCATAATCTTAGCCAGATGTCTTTGGATAGGGGATTTCAGACAGCGATGGTAACACAGAGATCCTAGTGAGTGTGGATTATTCAGGAAGTGGAAATGTATCTCTTGAAGGGGGATGGCTGATGACAAGAAGCAGTAACACAGAGGTCAGAAAAAGAGATAATTTCTCAGACTTTCTGATGAATATGAAAGACATTCCATTTGTGAAGAATACAGGGGGAGCAATGTGTTGCCCGTTCCAAGCAATGTGCTCTGCCAGCAGGTGCTGGATTGCCAAATGCATGGGCCACTTCTGTTGGCAGAGAGCCTTGATGAAATCATCCTATTTGGCAGCTCTGAGTTTCTAATGAGCTGTTTTCCTAATTCCGTGGAGAGAATGGACAGTGTGCCATGGGAACCTTGCAGAAAAGATGGTGTCAAAAACACGCCCAGAGCATCAAAAAGCAACACTGATGAGCTTTGCAGAGTCTTGGGTACCATCGTACTAAGAGTGGGCCCTCAGCATAACCACACAGAAGAAACTGGTTAAGTCAACCATGCCTCTCTGATATTTTGGACTCTGGCACACTTCTTAACATTGCCATTTACAAAGAAATAGGGAAGCTTTCAGTTTTGCCCATTGTCTTTGTTTCTTCCTCATACACAAAGAAAAAATGGCAAGAGATTGTGGCATTTGATGAGGTTTATTGCACGGTGTGTAGGCTGAGCTAGCCTAGATGATTCAAAGGAAGGACAGTAGGATCTGGTGAGTACCACTGTAGAAAGTCAGGTTTGAGAATCTGTATTCACTTACATGAGAGTAAGGGCCAACTGCTTGTGGCAGTTTCTCTCTGCTGTGATATAATTTATTATGACAGAAGCCAGGGTAAGCGTTATCTCACCCAGCTGCTGAGACGATGATTGTGAGCTTTTCCTTGACTTGATGCAGAGGTGTTGTTCCCTTTAAGAGAACTGGTGTTTGCAGGGTTTCTGTATTTCTGTAGGAATTTTGCCAGCATTTGGCACATACGCTCTGCAATATGCACTTCTACAGCAAGAATATGCACCTCTACAATATCCTCAGAAGGAACTTGGAGCAATCAGGTGAGATAAGTCCTCTTCTTTCTGCAAAAATACCATGTTTTCTTCTAGAAATAATAACTTCCATTTTAGAAATAGTAATACACAACCAAACCAAGACAAAACACTACACAAGGCAGTATCAAAATGCTGGTAAATCATCATGTTGTCTCTTTCTGTCCTGGTAGGAGAGGGGCCCTAGAAGAAAAACACAGCACAGAAAGTGCTAGCCTGAGCTCCTGGACATCATTTAGCTCAACACATGTTCCTTCTACCTGCTAATCATGCAGGCTTGTCAATCACAGCCTCAATGCAAGTGAAATATCATGATGTGATCTTAACTAGATACATAAAATCTGCATGGAAAGGTTTGTTTGTTTGTTTGTTTTTAAATATATAAATGTATTCATAGATATTTGTTATTTTACAAATAACCTTACTAAGAAGCAAACCACTTACAGCTCCAGCTGCTTTGCAAATAGAATTCATGGCCAAGCATGTCAGAAAACAACATGCTCTGCTTCTCTCTTTCTTCACTGTTTCTGGAGGTAGACCAACAAGGTGACACTCACACAGGAATGGAGCACTGTCTCGATACTGCAACAGTAACAATAAGGAAACTGAGAAATGAAGGTGAAGAACTCAGGATTCTCAGTAAAAACAGGAGGTATAGCTACACCAACACAGTACAAGGAATTTGAATAGAGAATACATTTTAAGAGATTTTTCTATTATTGTCAACTAAATTTAGGATGTTGATCTGCTCTGCTCACAAATATTTAATGAAACAGAGGCATGCAACTTTACTTTTTACAAGAAATTAACAAGTCTAAGGGTTGCATAACGGAGGAAGGAAATGAACATCTGTGGCTTCATGGTGCTTTTTACACATAAGAAAATTATTTGGGGGATTTGTTGCTTACAGACATCTGCTTAGCAGTGATGCCAGAGCCAGCCCGCCTCATTAGCTCTGATAGATGACCAATACCAACTAATAGCCTTGATTCTGACAGACAGATCATTTGCTTCAGCCATATAAATTCTTTATAAATAATTGATAAAAACAGACATATGTACAAAATAAAAAAAATTGAAACAGGCTTTTGAATGCTGAAACTTAAATCCAGAACTTGGCATGGAACAACGATCACAATTTAGACTTGCAGAAAATAAGACCCCTGTGTCTTACCTTCCTGCTTTTGGGGCATAATCAGGTAATCTTTTGCCTACATAGTTGGAATGACCGAAGCAGTGACCACGTAGGTGCTTGTTGTTGCCTCAATGCTGAAAAAACAAGGAACCTCAATATGTACTCATCTTTTTTTATTACCTGTTTGGAGTCGCCTAATTTGTTCTGTCATTAAGTTTTTAGTTTCAGTCTTGTAAATGAAGTAGATATATCAAGCAGTAAATATGTTTAATTTCTGCT
Organism: Phasianus colchicus; assembly: GCF_987193195.1. Lineage (NCBI taxonomy): Eukaryota > Metazoa > Chordata > Aves > Galliformes > Phasianidae > Phasianus > Phasianus colchicus. Next base: position 10,365,334 of record NC_143449.1, read on the forward strand.
GTCTACCCGTGAATAATAAGCTATTCCACAACAATGGAATATACATATAATGGAAGAAGTATGAATTACAATTGATTGTGGTTAAACTGATTTTTATTTCTCAGAAATACCTTTTGAAAACACTTCAGAACTTGCACCCATGATTTATTCAGTTGTGATTCTGTTTTGCTGATGCATTTACATAGTTTCCTTCATGTTTAATGATTTAGTACCACGGGGTGTTTTTTTTGTTGTTTTTTTTTTGGTTTTTTTTTTTTCCAGCTTAAATGAATAACTGAAACTTGTTCAGTATTTACATTTGACTGCTGTATACCTCAAATCATTTTACTGGTATTCAATTTAATGATGTAATGTTATGAGTTCTCACTTTCATGAATATTAATAGAAATGGAAAATGCTTCAAATGATCTACAAGTTTTCAAAAATTAAATATTTGGAGAAAAACTCATAATGAAAGCAGTATTTGCCTTGAAATGCCTACTCTTGGGAAGAAATTGATAATAATGTCAAAAATAGATGTCAAGTGTGAGACTACAATTTGAATTATACTCATCAATTAAAGTTCACATCAGGTTCTAAAAGCCAATTTTTAATATTGCTTCTTTATATCCAATTTGTGATTTTTTTTCCTCTGTCAAAGGGTAATCGTGCAAGCCACAACCTCAGCTGCTGTAAATCAGCATGGATGGATTCACTGACATCTGTAAATGTAACAGTTTTCATCAGCAAATGACTAACTCCAGTTCTCTAGAGGATGCTGTGGTGTATCAACAGCCCTGAGAATGTATCTTCTTCCACAAACTCAAGAAATCTATGACACATGTAATACTAAAAAATTCTGACAATCCTGTTGTAACCGTAGGCACTGGATGTTCCTGTCAACCTGAGGAACTCCACCCAGCACTGCTGAATAGTGATAAGGAGCAGCACTTTCCCACCTCCCAGGTTTTGCTTGGAAGGTGGCCTCAGCTGATGCAAAACTGTGGTCATCTGGGAGCCATTTCATCAGAAAAGTGCTTGCTGTAAACCCGGCATTATGTACCTTCTTACCATCTCCCATGGCTTCTGTGTAGACATCTTTTTGATCACTAAAACAATCTACCACATATTGCGTTTATGTTCACAGTTTGAGATGAGCATTGAGTGTTTAGGGGATGGACAGGTCTAGAGGACAAGCAGTCTTCCCATTCCCCAAACAGTCTTACTACAAACACGGGGTACAGCACACCTCTTCAGGTACACAAGCAATGAAGAACCAACTCCTTTTCTTTCAGTGGCTCTAGTTTACATGCAAAAGCAGGTGGATGTCGGGGGGTACAGTACAGACCCAACAGGGATAGGGAGCACTCTCAACACAGCACTACGAGCACTGTTGCTAACATGGCATTTTTCTGGTGAATAAATTGAAGATTCTGCTCCAAAAGAAGGTTAATCTAGCACCTTTCACAGGCACAGAATTCATTAATATGTATTTCGCATTTCTAAAACCCTGGCTTCAGCTAAAAAAAAAACCCTCTTACACATAATTATTCATATTGTCTTCTTATAACTTCCTGGGGTCTTAACCATGGAGCAAATTACTGCACTGCATTAGTGTACCCATAAATGGCAATGAGCCTTTTTAAATGTAGACATCAATGTGGATTTACATAACTTTGGAGAGCAAATTTGATGGGAGAACTTTGGAACCCAGTGCATTTTTTCATTTGCTTGTATAAACATATCATTCAGTTCTAATACTCTGTTCTTGTCATTATAGTATGGATCCCAGGTGCTGAAGCTCAGACCTAACTTTAAGCCTGTGTCTAATCCTATTGCCTTCACTGGGACTTGGCAAGAGCCCAGGCACTGCAAGGAACTGGAGTCTAGGGGATGAGGGAGGGTTAGGAATTGCATAGAAAGAGGATGGAGGTTTATTATTAGGAACTGTTGTTATTGCGGATTTTACAGATGAAACTTTCAGCACATGACGGCTTTGGCAATTGTATGACTGTTCTTGATCACAGGTAGAGAAGCAGAAAAGGGAGTGTTGTCTCCCACCATCTTTTTGTTAACATTCCTGACAAGTACATTCGGAAAACACTGAGAAAACATCATACTTCTAATACTGCCATCCAAGCAATAAGACATGCCAAATTCTAAAAAACACCTCCCTCAAGGGTGCAACTGAAAGCTGTTTATATTAGATGAGAAAATCCTGTCTGAGATTTATCAGTGACTGTCACAGGTGAGAAGTGTTTACTAACAAAGCCACAACAAGTCACAGAGAAGGTGATGACTCCTTCAAGATGCTCAGCCTTTGGTATAATTCATCTTCTAGCAAGCAGCCCTAGCAAGTCCCAAACAAAAGCACTCCTTTGCCTGGGCAGGTCTAATCCAACTGCATTTGAAGATGCCCCAAGGCAATGGAAAATGGATCAAAGTCGATCTGATTCCTATTTCCATGAAATCCCTGCAGAGTTTCATTTCCCCATATTTGATTTGCTTGAAATCTTGGCTGATGGTCAGGCCATCCAACAGATATTCATCTTAACAACTAAGTACTGTACACACATCCTTTTTACTCCTACGTATTTTTATAATTTCTTTAGCAACGTGAATTGCCCATGTCTGGAGAGAGGAAGGCTGGGCTCAGCAGTTTCAGAAGCAGGTTACTGACCTAAGCTATTGCTGTAATGCAACTCCTTCCCCCAAAATTCATTTGCATTCTTGGACAATGCAGCAGACACTTGCTCACAAGATGAGTATGCTTCATCCACTGTTTCTGGTCACAGTATTCTACTTCATTTAAAAACATTTTCCCTAAGTGATTTTTCAGGCCTTTTAGAAATAAAAAAAGAAAGAAAAAAAGAAAAAAAGAAGAAAAAATTTAAAAAGGTACAGTAACAGACAATTGCACATCTGGACTATCAACTGCTTTTGATATTTTACTGTACTCCGAAGTTTTACCTTCACATAAATGTTGGCACCAGGACACTGGATTAGACCTCCTCAGAAACAACAGAGGAGATCAGCCAGCAAAGATGCTGCCTTGAGACAGTATGGCTGGATGTGATAAGTTACGGGATGCTTGCTCCTATAGCTTTTCCCTGTACTCACCTAAGAAAAGCAGTTCTTAGGTCAGCAGAACAGTAGGCATCTTCTGCCTTTAACTGAGTAAAGAAACTAGAAGCTTTGCCTAGCTAGGGACTGGCCATGAATTGTGTGAACTGTATCACAAAATCAACAGAAATATCTGAATATCAAAATTCATAAATTGTAATCTAGGAACAAAATGGAAGTTGCAGTTGGCAACTATAGAACAGAATCAGGCACTTTATGAACGAAGCCAGGACTTTCTTTCTCTTAGACACTCCATTTCTGTTATATGTTAACTGCTCAAGCACTTGCTCTTTTTAAAAGAAAAGAAAACCTTTATGAAAACCTTTATTCCAGGTTTGCTACTGTAGCAGAAATGCTGAGTCACCACCTGAACAGTGACTGAGCACCTAGTAGGAAGGCAGGGCCGACCCAGGGGAGCTCAGGTGCATGCAATGTACCTGAGTAATCAGAAGGGGTGGAGCCGGGATTCACCTCTTCCCAGAGCTCTTTTAAGTGTTGACAATGGAGGTAAGGGTATCTTTCTGGAGATCTCTCTGTACCTGAGGTCTTCTGAGGGTAAGCAGTTTCTTTCCTTTGTTTCTATGCCTGTGGTTGTTGTATCTGAGCAAGTAGCCTAGGACCTTGCTGCTCTGCAGTCATTGCTGTGCTGTGTTAGAGCATTACACTGTAGTACATCAATGCCTCTTTCAATTGAAGAAAGCAAATTTCAGGCTGTGACAGATATCTTCTAGGAAACTTGGATTCAAGTGCACTTATCTTAAATAAAGCACTCGATGCCATCTACAAGCAGGTTCCTTTAAAGGCAACTAAAAGCATCAAATGAGTGTGAATTGCTACGTGGATCTCAGCCCCTCCTTTATTTAGGAGTTCAGATGCCAGTAATCCATCCTATTCTTATAAGATTTTTTACATGTTTACATTCCCTCACACAAACACACACTGCTTGTTATACTGTGAACAAGAAGGGAAGAGCTTTGTCTAATTTGTTGAGTGCATAGCACTTCTGTGTCTTTGGTTAGATGATACTTTGTGCCAGCAGCTGTGTATCATGAAGATGTACACCTTTGCTGTTCTGGGGAACCCTATTTTCATATTAAATGTCCGTTATAAAACAACATGCTCTGAATTAAGTGTAAATGAAGATAGCATAAGGAGAACAGTATGTGACTAATACAAAAGATGATTCCAAAGAAACTGTTTTTTTTTTTTTTTAATTTATCTTTTTTAATTCCTAAGATTATTGTTAAGCTTCTGCTTCTAGTGGGGCTTCCCTAGTGGCCTGGATTGCAGAGCCTTAGCAAATCCTCATAATAACCCTTTCTTTCTCCTGCAATGATGCCCCATTTTGACTAGAAGCTCTTTGGGAAGTAGATGACCTTTATTGCCTAGATTTAGAATGAAGCAAAATTGAGCTCTAATCTTGGTTGCTGCTCATGTGTTTTATCTTATGTAATGCTAAATGTTTGTTTTTTTTTTTTAAAAAAAAAAAAAAAAGAGACCCACGTTTTTACATCTACATTTTTACAGTCTTCCTTAAGAAGTTTCCCAGCAACATGCACATTTAAAGGCTTAACACAAAGTTCCACTGGAACTCTACCGGGTACCTTGAGGTTACAATACGCTGTGATAAGCAGCAGTTTGCAAGTGGTAGCCTGCAGCCATAACAAGAAGCTTGCTTGATTTCTCTATTCAAGTGATGGAAGAGTAAAGCAATGAATATGCATTGTGCTCTTCTCTATGAAAATACAGACAAACAAAAAAAAAAAAACAAACAGGAACAGACAACAGCATTTGGAGGAAAATGCTACTAAAATAGAGACAGGTTGCTGCCTGAGGGTGCTAACCTGCTTTCCCTTCTACTGTGTAGAACCACTGCCTCCAGGACTTCCATTCTGCAGAACTATTTAGCATCCATTGATCAAAGGATGGACTGCATCACACCAAATGGTGACCAGATGAACTTCTACCCTATCTTTCATCTTCTGTTTCTGTGCATCATAAATCAAACTAATTTTCATTATCCTTCCTGGATAACTCTTCCATGTTATTTACGTTGATCTACATATATAGAATTTTCTTTTAATTGGGTTTTGAGGAGTTTTACAAGAGCAAGAGACAAACAAATAAAGAAATTGGGCAGTATTCAAGGCTTCTGAAACAGAATGTGACATCAGCAAGCTAAGAAACATGAAAGTATATACATTTCCTTTGCTGATATACGTAGTGTGAGCACTACTAGAGGAATCCCTTGACTTTCTACTTACACAATGTGATCTTGATCTTTTCATACACCCAAATACACTTATATCTAAATTACAAAGTTTTTTTCTGATACGCCTTTATGGCCAATTCCCGTAGCTGTTGCTTCTTTCAGCAAAGCACATAAATATCCCTTGAAGTAAATAAGCAGAGAAATTATTATAAGAGGAAATGGCTGGGCAAATAAAACATAGTGATTTAAACTATATATCAAAATACTTGCCCTTCTGACTAAACTGAAAATGGAAAGCCTGATACAGATCTGGTTTTGGAGCAGAACCAGAGGAAGTCAGTCCCTTGAATAGTGCTGTTCTCCCAAACTGAAGTACTTGTGATTTCTTAATTCAAAGCCACGAAAAATTCTTTCCTGTGGGTACTGTAGAGAAGTAATTTTTTTATTAAAATGAACAGCCTGAACTTCTATCTAATTTGTTGTGGGTTTTTTTTTGTCTTTTTGTTGTTAAGATTTTGTGGGTTTTTCCAATCAAACTACAAATTCAGTGCATACAGGAAAGATGATATGTTGTAGCTTCAGTGAAACAGCAGATAGATTCTAAAGTCTGACTTCAGAAGTAGAATGGACTACTGATGTCAACAACCCCAGAGCAATGTATTGTAAACTTCTTTTGGAAATGCTTACCATTTCCAGTCTACCCCACAATCTCAAGTGTAATGTTTGTAACATTGAGTTTAATACATTAACACGAAGTTTTCAACTTCAAATATTTGTAGCTGTAGGGTTTTTGTTTGTTTTCTTTTTTTTTTGAATAAAAATTAAAAACAACCCAAACACAATGCAGCTGGTTGCCTGTATGTTGTTACTTTCAGAGAGACTTCCTCTGCTCCAGTAATAGCAGCTTAATTTTTTTTCCCCAGTGAGTCAGAAATTGTCCTTTCCGTAGCCTGAGGCAGCCCTTACTGCTCTTCTGGGTGGTACAGCACTGTTATCAGCCTAGAATCTGTGGCACCCAAATGCCATGTCATCTACTAGAGGAGATAACAGGACTGCAGCGCTTGCATTTATTTTTACTGTAACAAATTAGTTTGTTTTGCATGTATGCAAATCTGGAAGTAGGGAGTCTTAGAGCACACAGATAATTCAGTGTCACAGAAATCCCTGCTCAGCACAAAAACCTGGTATAAGTGGTGCCAATCCCACCTCATCCCTATGCTTTAATCAGCGGCTAAGAGAGAAAGTGACTCCTCCTGCTGCTTGCACAGCTCGATCCCACAGCAGCAGCTCACAGCCTGAGCTTTTAAAACATGTTGGTGCACAGAGAGTGCCCAGGGATGGAGCTGCCTGGTGGTGGCTGCTGACTGAGACCAGCTGCAGCGATGGCACTGGGGACAAGACCTACCAGAATTACCATGCAGACCTGTTCAATTAAGTGAGAACTGATATCCACAGCTTCTAGTTGCCTTGTGTGTTCTGTGGTAGAACAGGCACATCTGAATCCAGGATTATGAAAAAAACTATTCAACTGCAAATCAAAGGCAGCAGTTGATTTTGTGTATTTTGATTATTTATTTACTTTTTAGGATACAGCATATTTTTGGAAAATCCTGAAATCTTCAAAGGTTTCTCCCATTCTGCTAAAATACCTTATTGCTTGATTTTGACTGTTGCTTTTTTGAATTGTCAGAAGTACAAAAAATATTCAAGGATACAACCCATATTCTATTACTCTTACATCGAATCTTTAGCTTTAACACAACAGATCTGATTCTTTAGACCAGTATAAGTGGTTTTATTAGTGACAGCATTAGTCCACGTTTGGGTTATAGTGAAACATTTTTGTGATGAAGAGTTTCCCAGACAGCAACAGCACATGTGTCATTGTTCTGAAGCTGTGTAAAGAGAGCAGAATCCAGATGTTGCATTGCCTTTGCTCAGGACTCTTGGACAGGGCTGTAGCAAAGGGTGCAGCAATTCATTCTAAGGACTAAATACTGGGTATTTTGTGCTGCTACTTAAATGCAAGAGCCTAGTGAACCTTCTTCCTGTGAAAGCATTCTGTAGCCTGAAGAGTTGAGCAAGTCTGAAGCATGGCTTCCAACCTCTGACTGCTTTATTCTTCAGTGTTTTTAGTGTTTCCACATCTGCATATGCCTGTGAGTCAAACAGATTCTTCGAGAAAGGTGCTTAATAAGCCAGATATCTATTACTACTATTAAAAAGTAATTTCTGTGATTTCTTTCCTGAAGGCACTTAAACATAAAAGAAGAGTCCAAGGTACTATATATGTCTTGACAATTTATAAGGACTGACAAGCTTTTGTCTATGCATGCTTACATTTACAACAGTGATCTGTTGCTCAGTACAATTAGCACGTACCAGATCTACAGCTCTGACAGGGCTTCTTTGTTCCTTTCTTAAAGGACATGAACCATTACTAACATGTGACTTATCACTCTTTATCTGAGTCCATCTTTGTGAAGCCAAGTTAATAGCTATCCTGTATAAAATGCATCTAGATACACAGGCTTTTAAAGCCTCCTATGGTGCTTCATCTGACAGTCTAGAGGATGAGAAGAAATAAAAAATAAAATATCAATTTATTTCTGTCCTCACATTTATAAAAGCTGGAGGGAGGAGGGGAGGTATTATTTGGTTTGGGGAGTATAAGGATATTTAAACCAGAATAATTGCCTTTGTATGCCAAGGACTTAGCAGTCAGAGCTCAAATAAGAAAGCAAAATCCACTTCCATTTCATTTAATAGAAGATGAAATTGTATTGAATTATGTCAATGCCTCTCCTTCGCCTTCATTTCAAATAATAGGTTCTGTTTTAATAGGTTCAAAATCGGTCAAACAGCCACAATTAGCACCCACAGCCAGGCCAACAGAGAACAACAACATGAACTTAGCAGGGCTGCTCAGCTCTGTGGGGTAGAGCAGGATGGAGATTCCAGTATTTGTTCCACTTTTCAGCAATCACATAAACAGGCTTTTGAGCATGCTTGTGCTGGAAGATGGCTGTTCTTTACTCAAATACAAACCAACAAAAGCAAACACTAATCTGTAAATAGGAACATGCAAATTCCTCAGTAATGCATGGAGCACACCGCACAAGTATGCACTCCTAGGAGCTGTCATATAAAAATGTTCTGACTTATCTAGTGTAGGTGTGGAAACAATACTACCTGATTACAAAGTGCAGAGGATTAACACTTACTGGCTATCAGCTGAAAGGATAGTATTAATTCTCACACTTTCTCAGTTAACATGAACAAGAAACAGATCTGCAGAAATCAAAGCTTGTATTGATGGGCTTCAGAAACAGAGTAAATTTTTTTAGAAAAAGCAGTCATAAGTTACTTTGCTACTTTCAGTAATCTGCGAAATAAGAACTGGCTTTTTTTTTTTTTTAATGATGTATTTCAGCATACCTCCTAAGCCTTTCAATGAAAATCTCATCTCAAGCTTTAAGAATTGTTTGCTCACTGACTGTACTTTTAAAGGACCAGCAACCAAGGTTGAGCTACAGTACAAATCTAGTAGCCTTCTGGTTATGGATATTCAATTATTCTTTCCTACTGTTTCATTCCTTTGGTTCCTTATTGCCTATTTTTTTTTCTTTTTTTTTTCTTTTTTTTTTTGCAAAACAAGATCTCCGTTCAACAGTCATTCAAGACAGCAGTAGTCATCCATTAATGAGGTTTGGATCTGTACTGGATCTGATTGCTTTTTTTTCAGTTGCCTTACAGAGAACCAGAAGTGTAGCAGAAATGCTAAGTCACAACTTGAAACAGTGATTGAGCCCAGGTGGGAAGGCAAGGCCAACCCAATGGAGCTCAGGTGCATGCAATGTCACTGAGTGACCAGAAGGGGTGGAGCCAGGATTCTCCCCAGACCTCATTTAAGGATTGGCAGTAAAATCAAGAATATCTTGCTGGAGATCCCTGCCTACCTGAGGCCTTCCAAAGGTAAGTAATTTGGTTTTTTTCCTTTGTTTATGCGTCCATGACTGCTGAGTTTGGGCTTGTCCCTATTTGCTGCAGCCTAGGACTTTGCTATCCCACTATTATTGCTGTACTTTCCATCATATTGTAGCATTACAAGGATCAAATCACAGCCAAAGATGTGGTAAAACCAATTATCTCGAGCATCAGAAAAGACAAATTCTGACTCGTGCCTCTCACAACTCCTGTTTCCCAAAGACTACCACAGTGGTCTTTGCACGTTCCCAGTCTCCCTACTATTACTGGAATATCTGAGAACATCTCCTTCTGGACCCCCTGGTCATTATGTTGTGACGATACTTCTGCCTTGTGCTATGCTAGCAGGAGTTGCCTGAAGGCTGACTGCTTATATATGCAGCTGCTTTAAATGCGATGGAGAGCAAAAGAGTTCTCCATGCTTTTTTTATAACTAATGGCTCTTCCCCATTCACCCAGCTTCCAATTTTAACAGAATGTGTAGGAACTTCTTCCAGATCTTTCTGTGCTATCAGATTAGTTGATATTTGCAAATCTGGCTGTAGTTTGCCAAGAAAATTAAATGCAGGCAAATAACTGACTCACGTATAGATGGACAGCGTCATCACAGAAATTGTGTTTCCTTAAAAAGACAAATAAAAATGTTCCCAGAAGAAGTTCCAATTTTGTAAAATCACAGACCAGGTATCAATTATAATGTACTGGCAGCCAAATCGTTCATTTCTGAGAATGGGGTCATAAAAGAAGGGTTAATTTGCTCACAAGAAGTAATTCTGATGCACATTTGCAGAGAGTGTATAAAGCTCTGAAGGTTACTCGGTATGCTGTGGGGAAGGCTTGTTTCCAGCCCTGTTTGCAGGTCATTGCAAACCCAAGCCAGTACTCACAGCTAAATAGTTAATCCTGTTTATTTTAGAGTTTAAACAGAACAGAAAATCTCAACTCCCTTGAATTCTGTAAATGGAAACTGAGCTGAACGTTCCCTTGAAGGCTTATGTCTTTGTTAGACTGAATGGCGTCCTGAAGCCCAAGGAGCTCAGGTGCATGGGGATCATTTTTCTTTATCATCTCTGACTCTCAACTCTGCTTCCCACTTCTGCTTTTTTAAAGGGAAAAGAAGGTAAGCTTTACTCATCATGAGCCCTCATGCAGAATGTCAAACTGCTGTCCTCCAGCTATACATCCAGCAGATGTTTACATCTGCCACATCCACTGGAAAAAATAAACACACTGAGCAGCACTGCCGTCAGTTAAAGTACCATGCTGTCTCTTCACAAGACAGCCTGTGCATAGCTAAATATCAAAATATGTTCCTGCTACTCTTATTATCACGATATAACCAAATAGTCTCCACATTTTAACATCTTTAGCTGCTAAAGTAATAACAATTTAATCTGCTCTAGTGGAGATCATAAAACAGCTTGTGCTTTTATGCATTTCCCTGCTGTCAGTACTGGAATTTTTCCACATTTTTCCTTGTTCTATTCTAAAAATCATATGACTTTTGTACAAGAACAAGTCGGCCCTTACTAAACACAAACAGTAACTAGCAAGCTGAGATAACTCCAACTAAAAATGACCAAGATCCTCGACTTTTTCTTCCCTATCCTTCAAACAGAAACAACTCTTAAAAGTTAACAAACTGAGTTCTCTCTTGGATGGACACAGAAACACCAAACAATGCTTGAAACACTGCCCACATCTGCAAAACTATATATAATCAAATTCACGCCTGCTCAGGTTGCCTGGGCAACAATCAGACAGCCACTCACACAAACAAACTGCAAATAGCAGAGAAAATGTGCTCTAAGTGGAAGCATCTACTTCTTGGAGCTCGAGTCTTTTTAATTTAAGAAATAATCACATAAAAGTATCTTATTCACAAGGTAATGGATGAATAGAGGGAGAATATATAATGATTGGCTCACTCAGGAGGATAAGGAGGACATGGGAAAGGTTGTGAGCAACTGAATTTAAAAGCACAGTTCCATTTTTATTATTCCTTCCTTTTCTTCTCCCCAAGCAGCACAGCATGGCATTGGGATGGAACTATATGTCACTGCATAAAAGGGTGATTCATTACTTGTTTTTAAGCACACAATTTAAGTTACTGTCTATAGCACAGAAGCTGAATTGATCAGCTTCATTTCAGACCCCCTCCTAATGACACAGAGAAGAGATGGCTCTTCGAAACGTATAGAGATGCGGTAGCACTGCAGACAAAGGCCGTCGTTTCCACAGCAACGGGGCCCATGCGGAAGCTCCGAGCCAAACTTTGGCTTCACCCCATCCCTCCCCCGTACATCTGACCACACAGGTTTCCTTCTTCACACTTATCACAGATGCTTCCGGCCACATTCGGCCGGGTGATCGTCCCTCCTTCAGCTCAATGCAGGAGCTGTGCAGACAAGAACTGGCCGCAGGGCTTACATGATTCTCAAACTATTCTAGGTTGTTAACCTCCAGCATTGGAGAATTAGGCTTTAAAAAGTAAGATTTGCTATAAAGAAATCTCGAGACGTGAAATGTGAATATCTTCACACACAACTCAGCCTTCCAGGTTATGAGACTGTTAAGCCTCTTTCTGCTCTGAGGTTGGCAGGAAAGCCAGATGGGTGCTTGTTGTGGTGCTTTAAATTAATAACATATAAGCTTCTTACAAAATAAGTCAGATGCAGGATATAGAGGATATAAGATAAACAGTCATTATCATAATATTCATAGTAAGGTACTGTAAATTGGCACATTGCAGTCTCTCTGTAACACTTGTTTAAAAGGGGAGGAAAAAGGCACATTGAAATGATGCTTCTTACTGAACCCTGCATTGCCTGCCTGTTACAAGTGAGCACTGCAGAGGAACGTTTTTATTGCTGAATCCCCACTGCTGTGTACAGTGCAAAGCCTTTAAATACAACCTTGCATCAGGGTGCTTCAAGTTGGTGGGTGTAACTGTAAAAACTGAAATCATCAGTGAGAATAAAATATAAAAATGATGCTATTTGGGAGCTGAGCTGACATCTAGTCATGGCAGCAGAGCTAACTGAGAAACAAACCCAGTGTGGGAAAGTGACATCAGTGGTGAGGTTCCTCACTCAGCCATTGAACAAACCACTGTAATAGCGAGGATCAAATGATGTCTTTTCTTTATGGTCAGTTTTCCCACTGAGTGCATAAATCTGTTTAATTTGGGGAGACTGCTTTGCTCCTAAGCAAGCAGTAGGCGCATGCTGCATAATGCTGCAGTGTTTATATGGCACAAGACAACAAAAACCAACTGTGAAGTAAATGCTTTCTTCACAAATCTTTGCAACTTGTCACGTTTGTATGGTAGAGCAATTTTGTTAAAAGGAGAAAAAAAAAAAAAAAAGCTTCACCTTTGTGCATGGGTTTGAATGCATGAGTGAGCATCTGCATTGCCACTTCCAACTGGCTGCAGTCAGCTGGCAGGGAGTTCCCAAATTGCCTGAGACCCCGCTGTAATTCCAAGTCAACAAGAGCTGCTAATTACACGGTGTTTAAATTTAACCTCTGTTAAAAACAGAGGGGCTCTCTGAGAGGCCAGTAAAGCTCAAGAAAAACTTCCTCCTTCATCAAGAGCTCTGAGCACATCCGTGGCTGTGTTGTGGAGGAAAGGGGCAAATTTTATCTCCTGCTGCTTTAAGTTGAAGTATTTTTTAATGATAACGTTATGCTTTCATTCAAGAGCAACTGTCCAGCAATCCCTCATCTTTCATCTCCTTTTCAGACCACCATCAGATTGTAAAATAGCATGCACAGCACTTGAGCAGGAGCAAGAACCACGTCCCACAGCTGCTGCAGGCACTGACCTCCTGCTACTGCCATTCCAGCTCTGATCAATGTCACCGAGCAGTTGATTTCTGCGGCTGCTAATTCATATGCTTTTCCACATCGACTTAAATACAGAGGAAAGGATATGACATAAAATTGTGAACATGAGGAATATGCCATAAATGTTAGTAATGTAATGGCTCAAGTTATTAATGTTAGGGCTTTTACTGTTTGTTTCTCTTGACCTTACCTGGAGCATTATGCAAGGTAGGATGATCATTTCTCAACACATTTTTCTTACTGAAATCAATGACGTAAGAAGTTTGCTGGAATTTATCAGGACTGATTTTTGTTGTTTTTTTTTTTTTTTTTCTTTTCTTCAAACTCTGGAAAAATCTGGGGAGTTTTCAGTTTCATGTAGAAATTTCCATGTAGGGCGCACATATCAACACATATCATAGTGGACTTTGGCACACATAACAACCTGAAACAGATTACTTTGTTTTCAATGAGGAAAATGAGCAATTTAGCATTTAAACATGTATACAAATAAACATTTAAAAATGTTTAAATTTCACTGTGAAGTAACACATTTTAATATTTAATGTTGATTTTTTTTTTTTCTCCTTGAGCTATTTTTTATCCCTCTGTGGCCTCCTGCTATGGCCTATTCAACTCTACTGAAAAAAACAACAGGTCATGATGATACTTGTGAATCTCTGGGAAAGCATCAGCAGGAAGGGTATGTTGCTTTGGGTGACCTTGTCCATCCTGTTGTGTTCTTTTGTTTGTGTGTTTTTACTTGTTGTTATTTGTAGTACTAGCTAGGCATCCTTTCTAAATCCAGCCTCAAACTGAATGATTAAAACATACAAACGAAGAAGTAAATGAATAAGTAAGTGAATGAAGAAGACATTAATCTGCGAAGTAGAAACTGAGGCAACAGTGTGTTGTATTATGAAGTAGGACAGAAAGAAACAGATGGCGATTGCTGATCCTAGAACTATTTATTTTCATCAAATCATAGATTGGACCTTTAAAGGTCACCTTGTCAAACTCCCCTAGGGTTATCTACAGCTCCATCAGGTGCTCAGAGCTCAGTCCAGCCTGACCTTGAGTGTTTCCAAGTATGAGGCATCACCACCTCTCTGGATCTCTTAAGAGCCTTCCCTTCTCCAGGCTGCACAGCCCCAGCTCACTCAGACTTTCCTCACAGGGGAGGTGTTCCATCCCTCGATCATTTTTGTGTCCCTCCCGGGGTCATCTTTTCTACCCTCCTTAAAAATGGGTGTGATGTTGCCTCTTTGCCAGTCACTAGGAACTTCGCCTTACCACCATGACTTTTCAAATACAATCAAGAGTGGCTTGGGAACTACCTCAGCCAGTTCCCTCAGGAATCTGGGATATGCCTCATCAGTACCCATAGAAATAGGGATGTTCAGGTTTCTCAAGCAGTTGCAAACCTTTGCTTCTAACAGGAGAGGTGATGTTCCCACCTTTCAAACCACCCACTCAGTGGCTGTGTGTGGGGCTTCACTAGTGAAGACTGAGGCAAACAAAGTGGAAAAGCTCAGCCTTTTTTGTTGTTACCTGTGTTGCTCATTTCTGGAGGGGGGAAGAGAATAGTGTGTCCTCCCAGACTTCCCTTTTCCAGTTGATGTACAGATAGAAACCTTTCTTATCCTTCTTTGTGCCCTTTGCCAACCCAGTTCCAGCCGGGTCTTGGCTTTCCTGTCCCCATCCCTACACTATTCTCAGGTTACCTGTCCCTTCTTCCACTGCCTATGCATTTTTTTCTTGCTCATCTGGTTTGACCAGCAGCTCCCAGTTCAGACATGCCTGTCTCTTGCCTTCCTTTCATGACCTTCTACACCAGGAGATGGAGAGATCTTGTGCCCTGAGGAAAGCCTCCTTTAAGGTCTGTCAGGTCTGCTTCACTCCCTTGACCTTGAGGAAGATTCCCAGGGGGTTTTGTTGACTAACTCCCTGAAGAGCTGCAATTTGACTTTCTTAAAATTCCTGATTTTTCTCTTTGCTAATCAATGCCCCTCAAGAGCAAGAACTCCAGCATTGCATGGTAACTAAAGCCCAAGTAGCCTGATGCCACCAATCAGTTCCATAGTGCTGCTGAGCAGCAGGTCCAGCATTGCATTTTGTTTGAGGAAAAAAAAGGCTCTCAACAAACCAGCACTAAAGGAGATGCCCCATATGGGGAACTGCGTTAAAATGTAACAAGCATTTCAGAGACATTTTTAAACAAATGAGCAGTAGTTGCTTGATGCAATGTCCTATACAAAGAGAAGCCTCTTTGTTAGTGATTTGCTACCCCCTACCAACATTAAATAAGAAATTCAGACATCAAAGTCTACCATAGCCATCAAAGCCACAAACCCACTGCCATCAAAGTCTACTGTAGTCAGAATAGCTTAAAGTAGAACACATAACAGAACACTTTCATAAGCGTAGAAGACTATCATTATTTTTACTTTTCATCTCCTGCACATATGTCCCAGGGAGAGCTTGCAATCTGTGCTTCCCATTTCTGGAAACAATTTACTAAACTTTGTAAACAGTGGTGTTATGCATCTTTTGGGTACCCATGGTTACATAGATGTAAAGATCTCCTGAATTACATCCCGCTTGTCTGCTACTTTCCAAGTTAGCAAGTGTTGCTGCAGCAGCAAATACCATGGTTATGAACCCAAAGCCTACCTCTTTCACCCTCAGAGGGAAGACAAGACTGAGAACACTCCCAGCCCCCTGGCAGAGAGCTGTGGGTTTTATGGAGGGTGAGCTTCCTGCAAGTCGTAGATACAAATGGACAGCAAGGAGCAGACACGCCTGCCCCAGGCAATCTGGAAAGTAACACAGTTTACAAAGCTTTCCATCTCTTCCATTCCGATGTCTGTACGAACTCAGCGCAAAACCACTTTTCTGGGCATCATCTGCATCTTTCACTACATATTTTTGATCACGTATTCCTAGGAAGCCAAATTCAGCATTGCCTAAACTCAGAAAACTCATTAAAAAGTTTTTTGTGGTGTGTGGTTTGTTTTTTCTTATTGCATCCCTTCCCCAGTACACATTTACTGATGCTTAGAAAGATGTCCGCTGCTGTCCTCTAGGTGGTCACAAAAAAATTAGGGTAGGTGAGATTGGAAGTTCATATACACCCTCCTTTGCTCACTGTATTAAATTAAGGGATTTCAACATTCACAAAGGGAAGGGAGCTGAAATTCTCTGCTTTTACAGAAGCTAAAGCATGCAGTGGCTCTTTCCAGCCTGTGGTGTTCTAAAAATGAAGGCGATTTGTGTTCTGCCACCCCAGTCTGCAAATTGCTGTTTAGTCTTAGATCAGAGAACAGTTTGACAACACCTTGCTGTAAAAATAAACTGATAGATTTGGGTCTGCATTTTACAGTCCCCCAACATATTTCTTTGATATTCCTTAGGAAAACTTTTTGTTTGAGGTTTGGATGTGCTTTTGTTTTCTCTTTCTTAGCAAAGATTTGTTGCTCATATCCAACCTCTGTCAAACTTCTTTAAAAAAAACCAGCATTTGATCTTGCAGTATAAATAGTATAAATAATTCATGAGAAAGACATTTTAAAGATCAAATTCTATCTTTCTTTCGTGTACTTTTTTATATGGCATTAAAACTATAAACAAGCATTTTGGTAACAAGCTGGCTCCCCATGGAGAGCAGGAATGTCATCAATTACAGAAACCAAACCATACCCACAAAAAACACCAAACGTAAACCACTGGAACAATAAATACTGCCATCGTAGCACTGATTCAGACTATTTTTGAGTTATGTTAAAGCTTTTAATTCCTTGTTCGCTTTCTGTCTGTCCCTAAGACTGTATTGCACCCTTTTGAGACCTCACACTCCAGTCAGAGCATTGAAAATGAACATGAGCATTAGCAGCATTTTGTTTGTGAGCAATGTTATTTATTTCCTTTAAAAATGTGGCTCCACAAATCTCTACTCCTAAGCTAACAAGAATATTTTTTCCCACTAATATGTTATGTAGCCCACTATTTAATACTTACTTCAAGTATACAACATATTTCAAAGGCTTAAACTTATCACAATGTTTCTTGAGTGATGGGCACTGGTCAATATTTTAAACCGAGTTCTAATGGACTAACATCAATCTCAAAAATCTTTCAACCCCAAAGCATGGCAAATTATACAAGCTACTCTTTAGTAAAAGGGAACAGCTTTAATGATACATCAACAGTTTGTGCACCTTTGAAATCTTCAGAAGTGCTATTAGAAGAGGAGCATAATTCTATTTCAAACATGCTACAGCAGAGACGGGATGATGCATCAGAAAGAAAAGTCCTACTCACTGAGTGCAGTCCAGCCACAGCTGTTTCTTGGTGACAAACAGAGAAAACTGCTGTTCCTTGTCTCTGATCTTGTAGATACAAGTGAGCCTCACAGGTTGGATGACACATCCTTGCACAGAGGGTGGCATTCTTCCCTGGAATGGGAGCAATAAGGAGGGCAAGTATGATCTCCAGCCTGCCAGGGAACTCAAAGCCACCTCCTGGCCTGGAATTGCTTAACTCTGCTTCTCACTTGCTTTGGAGCACACCTTTTAATACTGCTGCTCTTACAGCTCTCCTGAAGTCTCACAGAAGAACATCAGGGTAAATTAGCCCATCTGTTTTCTTTTGGCTGAGATTCAGCAAAACGCAGTTTAGCAACATGCTTAAACAAATGCTTAACCTTAAGCTTGCTATTAAAGACCTAAGAAAGCTCTCTGCTGGATTCAGAGCATAAACTACTGGGAGAGGAAAAGGAAGGTGTTCATGATCTGTCACATAGCGAGAGGCTTGAGAAACAAATTAAGAGAGAGTGCTTTCAATATATACCAGGATTTGTGCATGGGACAAAGGGAGGTGAAGGTGGTGGCCACCACGTGAGATAACAAAAACAGGAGAGATTGTGGCAGGGAGTTTTCAAGTGACATCACTACACAAAAAACAAAAGAAAAAGATTGCAAAACACTTTCTGATAATGTTTCATTTCTCCCGTCTTCTGTCTTGGTCTGCTTCAGTCGCTCCAGTCCCAAGGACACAAGCACTATAGTAGCAAAGGCCTTAAGTCCCACAGGTGCGGAGACATGGCTGCACTGCTCAGCACAAACACAAGGATGCTGTGTAGTTTCTGTATCTTCCTTGCACTACAGCCTATGCTAATGCAAGTCCTCATGTAATCACTGCCTCATCAGCCATGAGAGGTAGAAGCAATGGTTCAAAAGCAGAGTGATCATGGAGATGATGAAGATGGAGGTGGCAGTTTCACTACAGTTTCATGACTGCCCTGATACTGACTTGTCTTCTTCTAAACTGAAGCGAGACAACACACCTGCACAACCAATCTCTTTGTAATACATTTTACCTCCTGCAAATTGGATATAAATATTTTTCAAAAGGAGAAATCGACCAGATCTTTATAAATGGATTCTTGTAGACAACACAATCCATCACCTTTCCATTAAAGAACTATACAGAATGAAATATTTAATATGTGATACATTAATTATTAATGCCCAATGCATCACAGAGATCTCTGAAAGTTTACCTGAGTATATAAGTTAGAGTGCACATTTTTTGTAGCAGCTCAGCCTGTTTCACATAATTCATTGATTTGCTTGCTAAGTGCTTCACAAGCACCTAAGCAATCCTCTGATCCCAAAGTCACCTCTAACAAAAAATCCATCTCTGGACCTTCAAAACAAATTGCTTCAGTTCCTCCCTCAGTGTCTCTCAAATATGTCCATAGCTTATCATGAGCTACTTGCCTCATCTGTAACTCTATCACCCCATGTTCTGTTTTAATGTAGCGGGAGGCTGTGGTAGAAGGATGCTGGCACAAACAGAGATGATTAACTGCTGGTTGTCATTCAAACCTGAGCAAAAACCAGTGTTCCATCCTTCTCTGTACAGGGAACTGCAGTTTTCTTGTCAGAAGAACTGGGCAGGCAGAGAAGGCAAACGTAAGCAAGGTTCAGAGTGAAAGCAGCTGGGGAGTGCTGTGTGCAGAAAGGAGCACCCTGCTGGGATAATTAAAGAGTTACCACCAGATTTATTCCAAGATCAAGGCCCTAAACATATTTAGTTATTTAACTCCCAGATCTTTGAAGAACTGCACACAAAGGGCTTCCAAAATGCCTATTGTGTGGGAGAAGAAAGACTGCAAACCCTAACCCCAAAGCACTTGCTGCTGAACTCCTGGGCCCTCACCTTGGGTGATGCTGCAGAGCTGGGGTTTAGCA
Source organism: Phasianus colchicus (assembly GCF_987193195.1). Classification (NCBI taxonomy): domain Eukaryota; kingdom Metazoa; phylum Chordata; class Aves; order Galliformes; family Phasianidae; genus Phasianus; species Phasianus colchicus. The sequence continues at coordinate 10,384,717 of NC_143449.1, forward strand.
GCTCAGCTTTCATCCAGGGCCTGAAGATGGTCCCCACGCTGGTTTCCACTTTAGTGCCAGCATGCAACACAGCCAGAATCACTTTCACAGCCACACGTTTTTGTGTCTATTTCTTTCTATCTCCACTAGAAATGCCTCATATAACATTTCTCTCCATGCCCCATGTGATTGTCATCCTTCCCACTGAGGAACATGAGCTAAGGATGTCTGAGGAAGCAAACAACAGTTGTTAATCGATCAGAAGAGCCTGTGCCAAGCAAAGCAAAGTGCTGCTTTCTCTCCCTCCCACCACACTTGGGCTAAGGCTGGGGCTTCTAAAAGGAGAAAAAGCAACAAAAAAAAATACCCCTGCAGGGAGGATGAACAAGCACACAGCCACAGAAAGGGATGCTCAGAAGCCATGACTTTTAACCAGATGTGACACCTCAGATTTGTGCACAGGTTTTCCTAAAGACATGCAGCATCTGGCTGGCTTTTTATCATTCCTGATACCGACAAAAAAGCCAAACACCCATCAGAGAGTCATTTCTCTTCCTGCAGCCCAGCACCTAATCACCATATTCTGAGGGCTTTGAACTTCTCCCCACTTTCAACTTGCTGATAGAGATTATTAGGTCGTTTGGAGGAACTGCTGTCTATCATGGAAATTTTTGGACCCTGCATTTTTTCAACACTAAATAAGCAAACAAACAAATAAATAAATAAAGCCCTCAACACTAAATAAATAAACAAGTGAATAAATGAATGAATAAATAAATAAAGAAAGCCCTGTGGTGGTAGTTCACACGAACTGTCCCTCTAGTTTGAAATCCTAAGAAAAAAGCAAAGTTTCCATTTTTAATCCCCTTCAGAATCATTTAGGTTTGAATGATGGACATAGCAGTGAGGAAATAATTGCTGCACAGGGGGCCAATTACTCACACACTTCAAAACAAACCAAAACTCCCACCTGGCCTGATTGAAAGATTTAATAGGGATGGATAAAGAAATGGATAAAGAGATTACTACAGACATATAGAACTGTCAGCTTAAATCTGTTTGATTTTCCTTATTTTTACTACAAATCGTCAATAACCAAACTGTGACTCTTATCTATCACTACCACTCTTTATATGTATGTGCTTGTTTATATATTTAACTTGAAGATGCTGTTTCAGATGAATAAAACCCTTCAAACTCTACAAGAAACTGATTTTTGGAAGGTTTACATAATGAAACCAACAAGCATGAGGCCCTGCCTTGGGGTCTGCCATGTCTTTAGGGATCTGCTGACTTAACACAGCCCCCAGGGTTTACAGATGTGTAAAACTGACACCCTAACAGCTAGGATTTTCTTTGTTACATTTCCAGTTTCTTTGTAATTAAAGAAGCTTTCTACACAGAGAATTATAAGCTATTCCACACAGCATGGGCTGGATCGGAATCTCCTTGCAGATAAATACAAGTAAACGAAACACTTTTCCAGCCTTAATTACAGCAGCATCAGGTGGTGCTCCATTAATCTGACCTTTGGCTTTATGTTAGCTGAGCTAAATAAATAAAAAATCATAAATTCTCAGCAACAAACACAAGTATACCTTATCATTCACAGTGTGAAGTTGTTACTACAGTGCCATCTTCAGTGCACTATACAAATTGGTGTTTTTCCTGAAGAGGATTTTTCATTGTTCTTTATGGGTTGGAAATGGACTAAAGGAATTTCTGCTGCATAGAGGAATAAGATTAAAAAAGGAGAAAACCTTTCTTTGTTGATGAGAAACAGAGCATTTTGAGAATCATTCAATCATTTTCTGAATAACAGAAGTATAAGCAATTATCAGGCAAGAGAATTGGTCTGGCCACCACAATAGGCTTTGGGATAAAAAATGGTTGTCCCAATCCACTGTCAGTAATATTTACCAACAACACATGGAAATGATAATTTTGCACATGCACATGTACTATGGTTGGTACATTAGAGAGCCATTCAGCATTGTTAATGCAAGTTTTATTGCATGCTATCTACATAGAGGGAAAAAAGATACATATACAGAAATATGACAAAGGATCTGCTCTAGCTGTACTGTGAAGAACACCTCATATGAACAAACAGGCTTTCCTAGCCTGGTCACACACTTTCGCTCTTCTAGTCCTGCTTACTTTACTTCCCTGCAATGTCAATACAATGGATTTACTGAGCTCAGATCATTGGGCTGGACATTATCTTTATTGTTCCTCGGCCCGGGCCTTGGGCATGGTGGGCCATGCAACAGAAGTCTGCTGAAAGGGGTAATGAAGATGACACATCAGCAAAATTCATCTCCATGCTTCTGTTGCTCCTGGGTACATCTTCTAATAAACACCTGCATAAGTACATAGGGATACACATTGGTTCATTCAACCCCATGTGGCCCTGAGCAACTCTAGGAAAACTGACCTCATGCATGTCTAATGTCAAAGGAAATATCTGTGTAAATAACGGATGTAAGAGCTGACTCCAGTTCAACACGTCAGCCCCACAGCTGGCCAGCGGCCTACCACAGGTTTCAATCACATATTGCTGGGGAAAAAAAAAAAAAAAAGATTTTATTTATACAAAGCAAATACTCTCTTTGGAGGGAATATATTTGCTTATCTTTTTTCAGCTTCTAAGTTTTCTTGCATATAGCTGAGAGCTGTATTGCTCTGTATAGAGAAAACAGCTCTATTCAACTGCTGAAGGAGAAAAGTATACAGAAAGGAAAATCCAGCTTATTCATTTTCAGTTATATTCCTCAACCTGAACAATAGAGTACTATATACAGTGCAATGGTAGTCCCCTTTTGAAAAGGATTGTACGTTGATAATAGTCATCATTTGCATGTTTCTTTCATTTTGAAAGCATATTACAAATGTAAGGAAATCCTTACTAACATGTTTTAAAATATGTAATCCTTTTGTTGCATGCTGAAGTGGTGAAGGGTATAAATTACTCGACAAAGCTGCACAGAGAATGTGTCACACTGCTGTTCCTGTTGGTCATTATTTCTGCTAGTTGCTGACTGTGTACATTACTATTTTTAACAAAATCACAAAATCATGTTCATGGCATCGCTCCAACAGCTGCAGTTCAAAATATACTTAAAAGATAAAAACACTTAGTTAAGGAAAAAATCTGTCATGAATTTAAAAAAAAAAGAAAAAAGAAATTTTAACTGTAGGATATTCATGGTGCAGTTTTTCTTTATTTACATCTTAGAAAACCATGGGAATTAAAAGCAAAAGATTTTTTTCTGGACATTTAGACACCATGAACTGATGTAACCAAAAGTAAGGATCTTCACTAGGATAAAGCAGTGCGACCACACAGCAGCATTAAAGAGAGAAAATACAGGAGCTCTAATTATTTCAGTGCTAACTCCATCCAAAGGCATCACTCTTTATGTGACGTCTGCAGTATTGCTGTCAACGTCATCAAATTGCAGACACACCTCTGGCTGCAAGCCAGGAGCTTAAGACCAGTCCTGAAGTGCGCTCATTGATCTAATACCCACTGAAGCAAACAGGAGAGCATTCGGAACCCTGCATTTAGTTTCTACCACACAAAAGGCAGCAAGACAGTTAGGATGCATCTTAGCAGATAAATTGTGCCCTGAGCTGCACATGAGTTCCTTGCCTCCCAAGGCATATACAAAGCCAACAGTGGAACAAGTTGAAAAGCTGCATGCTAAAAATATGACACAAACTATTTCCATCCTTTTCACTAAAATATAAATACAGATATCACCCAGCTGACCATTCTTTAAAATAGTTTGGGTTTTTTTTTTTTTTTGTTCAACAGTGAATCAAATTTAAATTAATTCCATTTTCCTTTTCAGAAAAAAAAAAAAAAAAATTAAAATTAAAAATGGATTCTTCTCCCACTCTTCTCCTCATGCGTTATTTTTGGGTACAAACAAACACAGGCAGTACATACACCAGACTGGTGATCTGGCATCTTATTTATGGTGTGCAGACAAGGAGAATGTCTCGCTGAGAAGGGCTCACAGAGTCCAAAATCCTGCCGGGGAGCGAGGAAATCTGCTGTAAGGTACATTGTTTCCTGCAGTTTCCTGCAGTGAAGAGCTGAAAATCTGTCAAAACACTCTACCCTTTGTGACTCTGTTCTTTGAGATGTACTTACTGCTTAGTGCCTCATATTCAGATATAAGCACCAACATATCTCATGAAGAAAGTCTCTACAAAAAAAAAAGTTCAACAAACAGGCACGGAGTACACTGCCTACAAAACAACCCTTTACACACAAAAGTATCCATAAGTAACTTAAAAGCCTCACCATTTCAATTAAGTAACTTGTCCAAGGCAGATCAGTGAATGGTAACACCAAAACCTTTCTTTGGTGGCTTGCAGATTTCACAGATGCCTGCAAGATTTAACCTGCAATGACTGCCAGGATTCAGTTGACTGAATCCCATCTCCTCTACACTGCACAGCTTACAGCCATGAAAAGCTATGACTGTCCAGCTTCAGAATCTCCCTAACAGAAGCTTAAGCCATTTCCTATTCCTCTCTGGATCACGTATCAACTGATGTTCTGGATCACATGTCATCTGATGTGACTCAGAAACCATCCAGGAAAGACTCCTACAGTTTGGTTTTTCATTGTTATTGATCTTATTTTATTTTATTTTTAACATTTTGGCAAGTTCTATTTCTCTGTCTCTTTGGAAACAGTTATTCAACACTTCTAGACAAATATTTTGCTGTAGAAGACTAGGGAAGGTGAAGTGTGAGCATGAATGGAAAGGACAGCCCAGCTGGTCACAGGGCACACATGGCTAGGAAATGTGGGCATGGTGCTGTTGAGCCAACAATTGGACTAGAGGATCTCAGTGGTCATTTCCAACCTTTATGATTTAATGATTTTATGAAATGACATTGAATTAAATCAAGAAATGAAATGCCTTTGGGTAAGGGAAACAGACTGAGAACAACTTGTTATTGCACGTTTGCAGAATAGCCATTATGTAATACAAAGATCACATTTTGGTTGCTGATTAAACAAAGCCCAAAGGGACTCATAGAAACACTTTAAATCTTTGTGCATGCACACATAGATGCATATATATACACTCACATACACACATACATACATAAAATTTAGCATTAGCACCAGTTAGGATTCTGTTTCTTTGGTCCTGGTTGTTATTTGTGGTTTTAAGGAACAAGTTAGTGTGAAATGACTACAACAATTCTGCAATTGTTGTAAGACAATTGTTGTAAGCAAAACAAAGAAAAATCAATATAGTAGAGCATCAGTCTGGGACTAATTATTGATATTTTAGAACAGTCTGCTCAAAATGTCCTGTTTTCAGGAAATTAAAGAATTATATCAAGTATTACCAATGACCACGAATAAAATGAAAAGTAAAGTATAGATACTTCCAAGTAGATACTATTTAATGAGTGAGAGGAGCAGGAAGCATTCCACCTTAGGGAATAACTTGTATTAGTAGATAATTTGCATTATTAAGATAGCGTATTTATTTTATCTACTCTGTATTCCAAGTCTTTGTATTAAAATAGCATATTTCAATAGTTTTGTATTCATACTACAACAACAGAATGCCCACAGCTCTTAAATCAACAGAGTTCCTCTGACATCAAATGGGCACAGGACTGCACCTACTCTATATTCTGTCCCATTGTTATTTGAAATTAAGAACAGCTCTATCACACATGATTAAAAAGTAAGACTATATTTTCTTTCAAGTAAAAAAAAACAAAACAGTATAGTTTGTTTTTTATTTCATTGCCATAAAGATCAGCTCCTCACATAGTATGCTAAAGTTCCACTTTAGCCTTCACCAGAGTAAAGCTGATTTGATTCCACTGAAGATTGCTGAGTTAGTCTGATTTCTATTTGCATGCTTACACACTAATATATGTTTACACAGTGCATTTCTGAGAGGAGCTTTTCCCTGAGTATTAACATTCCTACTATTAGTTTTCAACACAACACCAATCTGAATACACAAGGATGAGTATTTGTGTAATTAGAAACATATTCTCCCCTCCCACTAAGTTTCTTACTAGACTTTGCTAAACATTTTTACTATAAAATCAAAATTTGGAAGTTAAACTCCCAGAAGATGGCTTTTCAAATTCTATTGAAAAAAAAAAATAAATAACCTAACCAATTTAAATAGTATACAGATAGGTTTTTGTTTGTTTGTTTGTTTTTTCTTATAGGTAAAGAATTAAAGATAAATAAATTTTCTTCCTTTTATTCAAAATGGTTAATGAGAAGAGTGCAGAATCAAGGCATTATGAGATTGTCACTCTGAGCATTTCTGTGTTGAAGATTTCAGAGCCCAAACAAAAAATAAACAATGTTCATGTTACTAAAGCAAACAACTGTTTTCTGAGGTACTATGCATACTACAAAAGCAACCAGGATTTGGTTAAGACAATAGAAAAAAATAATAAACTATTCAAAGTAGTTAGAAAATGTGTATGTTTAACTACATGATAGATTCTCTTTCCCCAAAACACAAATGTTTTGAAAGAGAATATTACAGGCACGTAACAAAGTCTAGTTTCAAAAACACAATGGTACCAAACAATTTTATTATTATTTCATAAAAATTCTAAGTAGATACTGGCTGATGTTTTGACATTGCAGAAGGCAAGCAAAAGTCATAACCTACAGTTTTCTGTTTCACATTGGACTAGACTTTATAAGATATTAGTAACTAATCTAGGATAGTAACAATTGAAGCAGGATAAAACCAAAATGTTTCTTTTTTTATTATTTTATTTGAAAATAGAGTGATTATAAATACATTCTTTTGATATTTCCTACCCAACTCTTTGGATGCAACCAGTAAAGAAATCAACCCACAAAACAAGCAAACAAAAATACCCAACAACAACAAAAACAAAACAAAAACAAACAAAAAAAACCCTCACTGTGTTCATTTCATACAATATCAATATACAAATCATGCAAAAGATATAATAGACATTATACTACCATCAAGTTCTGAATGGGTTCTGTTGATTCTGACACATATCTTAACATTATTTATGGAGGCCATGCCTTTTATCATTTATAATGTCATTATGGCTTTTTTCAAACAAAAATCATTTTTAAAAAGATGTTATTATACTAGACTTCTATATCGCTGTCAATCTTGAACTCTAAATGCAAAATGTAACTCACAAAACGGCCTCACACTCTTGTACCATAGCAGTTGCTTTCTGATAAAATTGCACGATTTTTTTTTTTTTTCAAGGAAATGATCACACTTTATTGATTTTGTTTAAAAATGTAAACTTCTTTATAATACAATGAACACAACAGGTTATGCTAACACCACCACTGATTTAGTTTATGTCTATGGGTCTTAACAGCCATTTTACAATCATGGCCACTCAAACCGATATGACAAACATCTGTTAGACCATATCCAAAGAGCCACTTTCCCAGAACGACTCATGTAGATCTGAATGGATGTTACACTAAAACTGCTGTACAGACGCATACACTGTTTAAAACATGGAGGAAATAAACTGGTAATAAGGTTGTCATTCAAAGTAACAGTGTCACAGAAATATAGTGTTTCGCCAACTTCTGCATTCTTTACTCACAGTATTATACCTACGTATTGCACCACAAATGTAAAACCACCAGGGACAATTTCAACAGGAAGGTCCAGACTGTGCAACCTTTATGCTGGTGAACCCACATTCAGCTGCATAATCCCAGAATGGTCAACGGACAACTTGAAGATGAAGAGCAACCACCAGTTTGTAGTTAGACAGCAGGGATCTATGCCTTATACACAGCACTTCTGCACCTGCTCTCTTAGAAGTCAACAACACAATTCCACCTAAGCAAACCCCACTCTTGGGCAGGTGCTACGTTATTAGGTCAAGAATAACAACTCCATACATGATTTAAGTTAAGTTTAAAGGCTTTACCAGACTGGGACCTCAAAAGGTCCCAAGGGAAAATCTGACCCAATGTAATGGTACAGCATAACGACTCAGTTCTTCCTGTCTTAGTGAACACAAGACCATAGGGAAAAAAAAAAAGAGAGAGAGAAAGAGAGAGAAAACATTAACTTAATTGATTCAGCTTAGGAATTTGTTAAGTGTTCTTTTAACTCAGGGCCATGCTCACTGTAAATGTATCAGCTTTACATCATTTCAGGAAATTTGCTACTTTTCATATTTTTGACATCTGATTCAACAGAAGGCTATGGGACACTACAGCCTCTGACAATACCCTGAAGTGTGTCAGAAGCCTCATGCTTTGGCAAATCCCTGTGAACACTGACACATCTTCCAAGGCTCGCAGCGCTGTGCAGGGCAGTCCCAGGATCCATTATCCTCAACCTGCCGATGGAGCCATTATGGTCTTTCAAGGCAATACGTCTTTACCAACTCCTTAATCCACAGAATCTCAACACAATGAGCTCAAATGTTCTTCTTCAAGCGTTGGCCATGTACTGTGTTACTGGGCAACTAACAACTTTTTATGCCAGAAGTGCGTATGTGCATAGTATCCATCTCCTGAAAATCCCTGTGACAGCTTGAAAGAAGTAAATTATTGTGCATGGACAGCAGCAGCTTTTTGAAAGAAATCCAGCCATTCATTAATCTGTTATCATTTTATTATCTGCAGTCATTTATATACTTCATATCATGGATAAAATAATAAAATAACCCTCTTCCTAAGTTACAAGAGCAGAAACGAATGCCTGAAAGTAGAATGTCTTTTTGTTTTGCTTTCTCTGGAATAAAGAAGCTGTGTGGTATTTTTCTTCTTTTTTTTTTTTCTTCCATTTTTTCATTTTTTTTGGAATCTTTGTAAAAATATACTGCAGGCTGTTTGCCAAGTATCATTCCGGAATAAAAATTTTAGAGCAGTGCCATAAAGCCCTGAAATTAGCAGTTTCTAACAGAAAGAGCTGACATAGCCTTTTCCACAGTGGTACTGTTGGGTCTTGCTGTAATAATTGCTCGTTTCACATTCATGACAAACATTAGTATTTACATTCTTGTAATCTTGATTGATTTATGTATTGATTATAAAATGTGGATGAGGATTAAAAAAAAAAAAAAAAAGAGTTCTGGAAGCAAAGGAGATAGAGGGTCTAATCCAAAGCTCTTTGAAATGAATGGAAAAATTCCTGTTCATGTCAAGGAACTTTTGTTAATCTCACAGTGCAGATTTTCTGTATGATGCTTCAGCAGTATATCTCAACCCTTATCTCAAGGTACCATCTACTAGTGAGATAAGTGGGGATTTTCCATTCTCCTGAATACTCTTTCTTCCTAGCTATTCACATTCAGCTTTCACAAAAGCAAGTTTTACTCTCTAGATATGAGATACACAATACTCTGAGCTGAGACCACTATATTTATTTTACACCTTGTTTTTAAATGGAAGTGATTTGCTATATTGTTTACTCTTCTGATCTTTTTTTTTTTTTTTTCCGACTGACAGAAGCCAGACAGGTAAGAACAGAAAATGTATGCATATACAATGGAAATATTACCTTTATCATGAATTCCTCTAAGTACATGTAGTGAAAACTACTCAGATTAAGCTGTAAAACCCTGAAAAGCAAGACAACCAGTGGCAAAATAATTGCCTGAGACACAATACTAAAAAACTAATGAATCTATTTCAAAATGCACCATTGGTACCAAATCTGAAATAAGATAATATGCTAATTTCACAAGAATAGTACAGAACAATTTTATTATTATGATACCTGATCACTTAATTCCGGATTACTCTATACATTACATCCCCCGGATTCAGTTTGGTATATTGTTCTGCTTTTATTTATATCGAATGATTAATGCATTGCGATCAGGAAAACAAGTCAGGCATATTAAATACATATTAAGGAGTACATATTTTCCTATTTAGTATACAAAGTATTTCATAAATATGAATTATGTTACAAAAATAATTTCTGCTACGCTCACACAGTAAGCATTTTGACAATTTCGGACAACCCGTTAGGGTTGCAAGTTTTTCACATAACTGAGAAGGAACTCTAGGTTTAATTGAAGATGAGTCTTACAACAGGTTCTGCATAAACAGCAAATATTTTCTTCAGATGCCACAAATATCGCAGAAGTCAAGTTGAACTGTTTTCTTTCCTTTTTTTTTTTTTTTTTAATGTTATGTATAGACATGTATGCTTCAAGTGGTCAAATTTATTTCACAGGTATGTAATTCATGGTATATTTTAAACAAATATTTGCACAATTTAACATTATAATTCCAGTGGTTTCAAGATGCAGGCCATAAATGTAACCAATTTACACATACTATCGAATGTTCTCTCTTTGCATGCTTGTTACTTTTCAGATAATCTTTAAACAGTGCCATTACAACACCACAAAAGGATTACTCCAGTTCCACCAACTTAAATCCACGTGCAGGATGAAGGACCCAGCTGAGGTATGAACACCAGTACCAAGTTTCTTGTGTTTGCTCTAACAAATCACAAGGAGACGATGGTTTTGCATTTAAGGTACAAAACATATATGCCTCTTGAGGTTAAATTCAGTGTAACGTGTATAAAGCATCCCTTTGGCAATAGAGTTTGCAGTATCCCTACAGGATTCCACGGGGCATGAGCTTTATGTAGTAAAATCTACTAAGGAAATTCTCCTCTAATTGACAAATCATATGCAGCTACAGTTAATCAGACACCCTCGGATACACCTGCCTCTATGCCTACCAATATAATATAGTATTTGGAAGTTAGAAGTCAACAAAAGGCACTTTCATCATTAAATAAATGTCCTCTGTAGGCAATTAGATTGCATGACCTATATTTTATTCAAAGCTGTTTGTTCTTCAAGGACTTGTAGGTAGTCAGGTGAACCTTGAAGTTTAGCTTTTAGTTCAAAATATTCACTTTTCCTTTGTTCTACTACAATTTTACTATGATTACCACCTATTAGAGATTTCTTGTTTTTTTTGTCTTGCTGTTTCTCTGGGTAACGTATTTCAAAGCCACTCACCCCTATGCTGTTGTACTCTTTTTTACTTTCGAGAAAATTTTGAATAAATACATTGGAATCCCTCCCAGGGAATAACTCATCCAGTTCATCGATTGTGCTAAGTCTTTTTCTGGAATCCACATGCAATAAATCCTTCTCCTTGTCATTCATATTTCTCAGAATGACTTTTTGCCCTGGTGGATCAGCAAACGTGAAGCCCGTTTCAGACTCCTTTAAGCCACAGGTATGACTTTTGCTCATCTGCTCAATGGTTTGAGGAATGAAGGCCTCTGCGCCTAATCCGTCTTTTTTGTTTGACTTGTGATCGTGCTTTCTTAGCTGCAGTTGCATAGTACTGCATTCTTGATTTCCAATCCCTTCATGCTTTACAGTTGGTTTCTTGTTGCGCCGAAGCACAAAAACAAGAAGACAAAAAGCAACAAACACTGTTAAAATAAGCACAACTAATATGCTTAAGATTAGGATGGACAACGGAACTGGGCCACCAGGATGACTCCTAACTGGTCCCAGTGGTGTTGTAAAAGAGACAGCGGGCACAGGACTAGTGAACAGAGCAGATGGCTTGTTTAAAAGTTTAGGACAGAGGATCTCATTTTTCAGAGACTTAAGTTCAATGTTAGCAAACTGTACAGGTGTTTCACACTTTAATTCCTTCACCACAATACCTTCGTTTAATTTTTCAAGCCACAGTTTCAAAGCAACTAAATCACAAGTGCAGTCCCATGGATTACCTTCCAAATCAATTTGCGTAAGGGATTTCAGCTGATCAAGAACGCCACTTACAGGTAAATACATGAAATGATTGTTCCTCAGATTCAGCCTGGCAAGTGGTGCCCCGGCAAAAATGTATGCTGGCAAGCTTCGCAGAAGGTTGTTGTTCAGGTAGAGCAACTGCAAGTTTGGCATCAAGTCAAAGGTGCCTGCTAAGATTTCTTTGATAACATTGTATTCCAAATATAGATATTGCAGGTTGTGGAGGCCAGCAAACATTTCTGGGCTCAGGCGCTCTATCTGATTGCCATTGAGATACAACCTCCGTAAATTTGTAAGGTTGCGGAAAACTTCTCCTCTGATCGCCGAAATCCGATTGCTGCCTAAATGGAGTAAATCCAGCCCCTCAAATTCAACGAAATCCATAGTGTCCACATCCTTAATATAATTGCCATTTACATGCAATTTCTTGGCATTTAATGGCTTTGGTAGGAGTTCAGCCATTGACTCTATATTTCTTTCTTGACAATTTACACTTAATCCCAAGTCAGAAGGATGTGTTTTGCAAACGCAGGGAACCGGGCAAGGACTTAAAGGAGGCACCCTGGTCTGATAGGATATAATTTGACTGAGGTTGCGATTAGACAGTGCTTTGCCTGCTACTATCCCCGAGATCTTCGAAGGATTTGTAGTCTTCGGTGGCTTTGTGACTAATCTGTGCACTGATGTTTGAGTGGTGTGACCATTTGGAGTGCTGTAACCAGGCTCCAGCTGAGAGGGAGGGAGAATGCGTACGTCAAAATCACTCCCTGTTCCCATGGAGCACAGCTCTTGCTTATTGGTTTCTTTCAGCAGCCTTCCATACAAGTCACTGGGTGTTTCGCAGATAGCTTCTCCAATATAGATATTATAGGGCATGTTCTCCAGCCATGCTTTCAAAGGCAACAAATCACAAGTACAATTCCAGGGATTGTCTTCCAGCTGCAATTCGACAATTCGCCCAATGTGTTCCAGAACTCCAATGTATGGAAGCTTCTGTATTCGATTCCCTCGTATATCCAGATGGGTTAGAGAAGCAAATCGAAAAATATTATCGGGAAGGAATGAAATCAGATTGTCATTAAGGATCAGGACTTTCAGCTTGTGAAGCTTATTGAAGGCTCCCCGTTCAATAAACTTGATTAAATTGTAGTCAGCTTGGAGATACTCCAAGTTCTCTATGCCCAGGAAAGTGTCAGCTCGGAGAATCTTTAATTCATTGTTGTTCAAGTGCAACTGTTTTAATGCACTAAGACCCAGAAAGGCCCCTCCCTCAATGTTCTGCAGCTTATTATTACCCAACTGCAGGGACACTGCGTGTGTAAAGTTAAGAAAGGTATTTGGATATAGAATAATTAGCAAGTTGTTTTGAAAGTTGAGGTGGTAAAAATTAGACCATGGCGGCTTAAGCTGATTTGGTCTGTAGACTGCAACCTTCTCACAGTTGACATAGAGTACATTCTCAACCGACACACAGGAGCAAACATTGCAAATTTCCACAGATATATCAGCATCTGCAGTTGTAGAAGAAACTGGAGATGACAGAACCAGAAAGAGCCACAGAAACATCTTCTTGTGATCAGCAAGCAACCTTAGGCTCCTGAACAAAGACAAAGTATCTAAAGAAGAAAGAAGGAAAGAAAAGAGAAAATGTTTTTCAGTTGTCATTGTTCCAAAAAGTCATTTGGGTTAAAAATCGTATTCCACCGAGCTACTGTACCTGCCAAGGATTATAGATAAACTACAAGCACTGAATTTAGAATAACATGAAAGATTTGAACAATCAAATACACGAGAGGTAGAATTTCAAATAGAGAATGTAAACTGCTGCAGATAAACACAAATAACTGTAAGGTCTGTCAGATATTCCTATCTGCCCTACATGACAAACATGCATAACTAACAAAGTGAAATAACCAAAGGAGATTCCAATTTTATGCATATATACTCTCGCCGATCCTGCACTGCTCATACGTTGCCATGCATTTCAGGGATATTAAACACAAACACTGATGTTACACGCGCCCAAACATCTGAGTTGGGAAAGCATAATATAGAAAAGATGAAGATGCAGGCACAGAAAGCAACGCCAGTACTCAGTGTAGGTATCTATAGCATCAACCCATACAGACTATCATCACTATAATAGTAAAATTCACTCTAGAGATACATGGGCATGCACACACCGTGCTTCTGTTACTCAGCATACCTCGTTTGAATAGATAAGTAGGAAATTGATCACAGAAATACAATGAACTATCCAGAAAATGAGAAGATCAGCCGAGGGGGACAAATAGAAGCACACAGGTATGGAAGAAGCATGCAAAGGCATTCAGCCCCATCCCCCGAAATAACAATACCCTGATTTGCAGGGTGTAAGTCGCAGTTCAACAGTCTGACACTACTGGAACCTGAGAAGAACTTTTTTTTTTTCTTTTTATGTGTGTGTGTGTGTAAAACATTATGTAATTTGCTCTCATCCTGCACTGATACAGAGGTGGCTTTCAAGAAGCCTTCACATACAGCCCATCCAGCTGAGCTGCCATTTTTCCACACAGAACTGGAGCCAGAGCATTTCAGAAGCTAATTCCCCCGCTCCCTTTAACAAATCAGTCAATAATCGATGCATTGCTCCCCCCCCCCTTCCCAGTGCCCAACTTGTTGTCCCTCTCACTTCTCACTGTGGGAAGCCAAAGAGTTGAAAGGAAGGAGCCAGGATGGAAGTGGAGAAAGCAGGAGTCAGCGGGAGGAAGGGAAATCGGAGAGGATGCGCTGAGGAGCCTGGAGGGGAGGGCAGAGGAGGGACATGGGAGCAAGGAAGGGAAGGAAAAAAAGGACAAGAGGAAGGGGGAAAACTGAAGGAGCAAGGAAGGGAGAGAGAAAGAGATGGCTGAAGGGGTCAAGGAGACGCCGGAGAGGAACCACGGGGAGCAGAGGGCGCGGAGCAGCTGCTGTTAATTCCCGCAGGCTCCCGGCCCGGGGGAAGCCTCATGCCCGGAGGCAGCCCCACGTCCGCACCCCTCCGCTCCATCCTCCCCTCCGTATCCCTGCCTCGCCCACGCTCCGGTCCCCTCCTCTTCCTCTGCCCCGGGGCCCGGCCGGTGCCGAGCGGGGGCACTGCGCGGCGCTGCCGGCGGGTCGCGAGCCCGGCCAGGAGTGCAGGCACTACCGCAATGTTTTGCCGCAACACGATGGCCGGAGCCGGCTCGGCTGCTGCCGGCTCCCCTCTATCGCGGCCGCCCCGTCGCCCTCTGCCTCCCGGCGGGGGAACGCAGGAGAGACCCGGGCGCTCACACACCGCGCACACTCCGGCTTGGAACGGGCACAGCGCGGCGATGCAGCCCTCGTCCCTTCCAGCCCTTCGCAACAAGGTACAGCCGCGCTTCCCCCACCCTCTCTCCGCACCTTTGCAAAGTCCAGCCCGCAGCGTATTCACACGGCAAAGATCCCGTCCCTCCAGCCCATCCCCACCTCCAGCGGTTATCCCGGCCGCAGCCCCTTCGCCGGAAGGGAAGGGAAGCGGGCAGCGCTGCGCGGAGCCGCTGGTCCGGGATTCCAAGAGGCGAGCGGAGAGGGTCCGGCAGGAAGCACTGCCGCCTCGGCTTTGCCCCTTCTCCCCCCTTTAAAATAACAGTAATGATAACAAGACGTTCGGAATAATTCAGAGCTATTAAAACGCCGAAAACAACGCAACCCCTCGCGGCCCCGTCCCCGCCCGCACTCACGCCCAGCGGGGCTGCCGCCCGCCCCCGGCAATGCTCCCGGCGGCGCTCCGCGGCGAGCTCGGCACCTTCCCTACCTCGGCGGCCGGGCTCCCCGCGGCCCCGCTCCGCTCCGCCGCTCTCCCCGCGAGGTCTCTCCTCTCCGGCAGCTCCGCGCACGCACCGAGCGCCGGGGGCAGCCGGGAGCCCGCCCGGGTGTGCCCCCCTGGCCGCGTCGGGTGCCGAAGCGCAGAACGAGGCGAAGCCCGGCGCTGCGGTACCCCGGCGGGCTCCGCCGCATGCAGCAATCGCCCCGCCGAGCCCTGCCCCGACACCGCGGTCCCCCGCACACACACGGGGAGAGGATCCCTCTGCACACAGGCGCCCGCTCCCATCGCACTGCTCTCGCCCACCCCTTGCACGCAGAGAGAGCCCCCTCCCCTTCGCCGCGCACACACGCGCACGCACCGAGCGCTGCTCGGAGAGGAAGGAGACTCCGCTCCGAGGAAGCGATCCCGCAGCCGCTCCCGCACGCTGGGAGGAGCTCCGCCGCCGTTACCTTTCCCGGAGAGAACCCCGCGGAGCTCACGCGGCAGCGGCGCGGCGGGAGGCGCCCTCCGGGGCGGTGAGAGCGGCGGGGCCCCGCTGCCGGGCCGAACGCCGCGGGGCTGCCATGGGGCGGCCGCAGCTACAAGTGCGGTCCCGGGCACAACCGCGACGGGGCCATCCCGCCCCCGTCCGCACAGCGCCGGGGTGCGCGCCGCGGCTCGGAAAAGGAAGGGAAGGGAAGGAAAGGAGCCCCCCCCCGCCCCTCCCCGGCTTTTCAGGCGGCTGCCCTCCTCCCCCGCCTTGAAACAAAAGTAGAGGTGGAAACTGAGTGGGCAGGATGGTAACATTTACTGCATTTAATGTGAATCGCAATTATGGAACAAAACCGCTGTGAGGAGACGCGAGCGATCCGGTCTTGAGACAACGGAGCTATTCGTGTGCCTCGTTCTTTGTGGCTAGGTGGAATTCCGCTTCTGCTTAGGTAACAGCTGCAGTCTGATGTAAAAATCCTCTCCTGCTATGGCATTTGTGCAAAGCAGATTCTGCTAATTAACAACTCCTATTTACATTTTCTAATATGATTTTTAAAACCCCCCAGAGACGGTGACATCTCCTTCCCAGGCAGAAGGGCCAGTTAACCAAATGACATCTCGCAAGAGGAGTTCAACTGTTTGTCCTTTACCGTGAATGCAAACGTAATTCAGGTAGAGAACTGCTTATGTATTGCCCTCATACTGCTTGTGAGTGGTAGTTCTGGGCAGTAAACACGAGGGGTGGAAAACAGCAACTGCTCTCTTCATTGGCAGAAATATGGAATACATAGCTTGCTCTGAAGGCTGGCTGCATCTAATCGAAATAATTGCAGAATGTTACTTTGCATGATGCGGATAGACTGATACCTGAAAACAAATACATCTGAGACATCAATAATTTGCATATCACAACAGAACTGAAAGTGATCTGTGATTAATATTCAGCCAATTAAAAACTGAAGTGTTTAAAATGTAAACTGCCTTAATTCTTGAGCCATTAACAAAGTAGTGTTCACATAAAAGGGAATGTGTGCATTACTTACAAGGATTTGCATATAGTGTAAGCTAAATTTCTCAAATTCTTTATTTGAGTAGACTTACATAATAGAAAACAAAAGTTTATCATAAAACTCCCTTTGGAAAACGTATGGTCTATAGGTATATTTTCAGAGGCACAGAAATGCAGGTGTAAAGATGAAGGTCCACTTTTCTTTAACCAGCAATATTAAGCTGGGTGTTAAACCACTGCCTTGCTTACTTACTAGATGAAACAGCATACAGACAATCTCAGAGGCACATCACTACTCCCACTGCCATTCCAAGCTGAATCAAAAACCAAACATGGAGCACAACAGTATGTAGGTCACTCCAAAAGTAATGCCTTTTGATTATTTCTGTGGAAACTACAACTGATACAAAGAGAACAATAGCACTATTTCATAGAGCAAATTCTCAGCTACAAAACATTTTTTTTCAACACAGTCACCACCGACAGCTGTGCATTTTCACCTGTAATGAACAAGAGCCTGCATGCCGTGCTCATAACAATCTGCACCAGCAGGGAAGACCGATGCCACTGCTGAAACACAGCACCTACCGCCTCACTGTGCTCATATCCACTGTTGGTATCCATAAACTTTCATCAAGTGTCAATGAATGTCAATGGGCACCATTTTTTCTGCATGGAGGAATTCATTTCCATCCCTTTGCTTCAGACACACTTCCATGTCAGACACCATTTTGTCAGACTGCCCCTCTGCTGCCATCTGTCACACATCAACAAAATGTCATGGGATGCTGGTGGGAAGATTCAACCTCTACTGCCATAGCACCAACATCCACCTCTGATCTCATGATCCAACACACTAAAATAAGAGGCATTACTTTTGGAGCAGTCCTCATAGATCATATTTAAACCAGGAAATGAGTAAGCATCTAAGAGAACTGAAATTGTGCCATAACTAAATAATTTTTGACGTCTCTATTATAAGAGGTTATTGGCAATGACATATGTTTATGATGTTGTAGAACTTATCTGAAAATAAAACTTAGTTACACGACTGAATTTAATTGTTCAGATTTTAGTATGTCATATTTTACTATTTACTTCTTATTTGTAGTCATGAAAGATAACTCCTCCTCCAAATCTTATTTAGGTGATTTTGGCCACTTGTCCTAACCTGCATCATGTCAGACTCACTAAGATTTAGGCTCAGAACATCAGGACAACAAACAAAACCAAAGTAAGGATAAAGTATAACATAAGCACAAGTTTAAAGTGAAGGCTGTGATCCAAGATGATGATGTGCGTAAGGAAGAATTCACTTCAGGGGGGTACATCCTAGAATCACTTGGCTGTAACCCCTTCTTTGAGATCTGGATAAAACTGCTGTCACCTGTAAGAGAATAATCACAATGCAAAGGCCAACAGAGTTGCTGAATCTAATGCCAACAGCACAAAACCCTGGAGAGCATCTTCTTAAGCTGCTCGACACACATGCACGTAGGACTTCAACTAAAGTCAGAAGTTTTGTGCCATAAATTGCCTTATTTCATCGATGGTAATTTTCTGAGAAATGAACTGATGGGAAATGAGCTAAACATCTTACTTATTCTTGAGGGGATTTGCCAGTATATTTTAAGATACGTTATGTGAACATGGGCTGCATGTGTGGGTTGTTTGATAGAAGTTCTTATGGCTGACCTTTATATGCCTATGGCTGCATCCTAAGCATCCTAAATGCTTTTTCTACAGGCACCAAAGGGTGCATCTCTGCTCTTTCTCCACTCTCTTTGTCTGTTGTCACCCTGAGAATGAAAAAAGAGCTAGACCCTATTTAGTATGAGCTAATGAGCGATACTGATTGTCCAGATTCCTGTGGTTCTTGAAATCAGAAGACCAAGACAAGAAATAGCAATCTCCATGACCAGGCAGGGAGCACGCCTTCCTTGTTGCTGTGCCGACTTACATGCTGGCCAGCTGTGAGCAAGCCTTCTTTGAACAGGAAAATAAAGGTTAATGTGAGATTTGTCTGCTTCTGGAGTTTCCGTAGTTAAACAATCTCTGTTTTACAATCCTACAGCATGGTTCTGCTCTCAGATAAATCGGTAGCTACTATACTCAACAAACAACACTCAACACAGCAAAATACAACAATGACTCTACAGAAGTGTCTTAAAATTCAACTGACAGAACGTCGCCTTTGGAGGAGAAAAAAAAAAGGCGATAACTCTATTCATTGTCCTCGTCTTCTGTGTATTTAGCCAGACTGTCAGAAGAGGGGGAGGGAGAGCATCCTTGAAAACTGTGTGTACTGGAGTGAGTCTCTGCATGCGCATCCTTTTAAAGGTACAGCATGATAGGAAACAGTGTGAGTCTGCAATACACTGAAGACAGAACCACTGTGAAAGAGTACTGTGCTAAATAATGTGGAAGAAATGCTGTCAAATACATGTCTCTGCTTGGCTCCATATTATTTCCACCTAACTCACTTCAGTTCATCTGGGAGCCCTGTTCAATGTGCAACAAATAACTGATCACCTGCTCCAGGAAATCATCACCTGAGAGAACGCTGCCATAAATGCATCCTGTCAGCAGGAATTGATAGGGATTTTCCATTCTGTCTTTTCCTACTCATTAGCAATGAGTCAGTTCCTTGAAAGTTTGATAAAAGTAGGCATGCTGCTGGTAGTGGATCTTCTGTTTAATTCTCTTTGTAAACTCAGCCTGGGGAGATGTCCAGCCCCATAACAGTACTCTTGCCAGATTTTACTATCAAGGCACTGTGTATAGGCATTTATTCACTAAATTGCAAGATGTCGATGCAGTGCTATCAGTACACATTTACTTATTTCTTTTCTCTGTGCTCATTTATGCAGGGATTGTTTAACCTCCAGCTCACTGTTGGAGGCTACCACCAAGCTTGTCCTATCCCTCTGTCTCCTGAGACAATGGAAAGTGTGAAATCAGAAAGAAAAAAAAAAAAGAAAAGAAAAAAACAAAAACAAAAACTAATGGGTGCAGAACTTACCTGAGATATTGTTCCTTAATAATAAAAAGTAGAAGCAGCTGTTGTCCTGCCCAACTCTGCTGCAGAAACTGCTCAGTAAACTGATTTTGCAGAAGAAGTAATGCATTTACAATAAGGATTCCGTAATAGATAGCACTGATATTATTGAATATATTGAATTGGGAAATAATACTCCATATTCCCCCAAAAAACTCAATAGTACAACTAAAGCCATGTACTGTTGAGAAATACCAAGTTTTAAAAAAAAATAAATAACTGTGGTTGGAAATGATGTAGGATAGGAAGAAAAAAAGGTGCTCCAAGAAGGGGGAAAATGCATCGTGTGACAAGGCCTGTTTCTTTGATTGCTTCTAATAACTTATCTTGTCTACTACAATGGAGCAGGGGTATACATTTGACATGAACACCATATCTGTTAGGCTTCTGGTCAGGTTTGGATAGATGAAGGTCACTTGACATTAACGGAATAACTTATTTGGAATATTCTAATTCACACTGCCCCAAGTTTTACTCACATGTGAGACTATCCTGTGTCAACTTCTGGTATTCCACAAACTTCTCACATGAGTGAAGGTGGAACATATAACACTTATCAATTATCTGCAAGCAGAAAAGTCTCTTACTTTTTGTCTGAGAAAGTTCAAGAACTTTCTCATTCAAGAGCTGTTTGACAAATGAGAGTAAAGTAATTGTCATCTAATCTAGAGTGAAAAAAATCAATCTTGCTCTTTTTGAAGTTTAAGCTGGTGCTGACGCTTGGATGGAGAGCTTCAAGCTGTGATATTATACAGCAGAGAATGGGTGCAGAGCAACTTGCTAACTGTAGTGTCACTGTTCACTGGGAGCATCACTCCCTTCAAGCATCACTATTCCTTTTCTCAGCAGCTAAAAGACAATTGTGGCAGAATGAATATATGTCTACAGAATAAACTAGTGCATTATACTTGTTGCTTGGTTTAGGGAACAAGTTACACTAGGGGAGAAATATCTGAAGCAAATTTAAGATATTGTATGAGCTTGCTTGTTGCTCTACTTTAATCTCCTTTTGCTTCTGGGGTTTCTTTTGCAGCTGCCCTAATTTCCTCTGCTTTAACATTTTCTATTAATTTCCATGATGATCTCCATGAGGCCTGAAGGCTCATAAGCTGACAGACTTTTTATTATTGTTTTTTTTTAAAGAGAGGCATATTCTAGCTTTCCAATTACCATCTGATGCAAAGGAAAGTAAAACTGTGGTCTTTCAAAAGAGCAGGAACTGCATCTACTTCATTAACTGTGTGGTGACATTTTCTTAAACCTAATGATTACAGACCAAGGCTTGTCTGATACAAAGAAGCTTCAGGGAATAAATGCTGAACAAGTAACCAAAGAAGAGAGGTTTGCTTTGAACAACAAACATTGTGTTGCCAAAATCAAAATCATCAAGGAAGAGACTGTGGTTTACATGGACGTGTCTCTTTGAGAATTCCAGTCCATCCTTGGTGGGAGAGGTCTTTGCATTAGCTGGCTGCTCCACGTACTTGTCTCCAAGGCCTGAGCAACTAATTCAGAGTGGTCCCAAATCAAACAAAAAGAAATCACCCTCATTTTAGCAAAGGCATAAGCACAGCAGTATGTAGAGGCAGGTCTGCTGTGCTCTCTACTGCATGGATACAGAAGGGAAAAGAAGCTGAACCATTGAAAACAAGATGAAAAAAACACAAGACTATCTTGAAAAAATTAAAGTTAAGTTTAGGTGAGTAAAATCATTACTTCGGGCAATGACGTCTTTTGAATGATTTTAACTCTTTTTTTTTTTTTTTTTTTTAATTTTACAAGTACATCAAAGGAAAGAATTCTGATGATGTGACACAAACCTTGCAGTCCCGGTGTTGCTGAGGGTGTCCTAACTTCTGATGACACGGTATGCCTCACATCCACAGATAAAACTAAGGTGGGTGTTTAGAAAGCCATGATGGAAAAGCAGGAGTTTATGTTTATACTTATGGGGGCAGTTTCATGAAAAAGGGAAGAAATCATGCTCTGTCCTTCCTGTTCCTCTTTTTCATGTCCTTTCTATCAGCCAAAGGGACTGGTACTCCTTCTTTGTGCCAGATTTGGCATTTACTAGACCTTCCTTGATCCAGCTCGCTAACCTCAAAATAAGTCCTTTTTTTTTCTTCTCCTGGTTATGTTAGTTTTCAGCCAGGTTAGGGAACTGAATTGGCTCACACAGAGCTCCAGTATGTGTCATAGCTGGTGGGAGTGCCCAGCCACATGGTGGGAGACAGATGGGAGGAGGTATGAGGGGAGGATAAACTGGACTGACTACTAGCAACAGCACTTGTGAAATCATTTTGCAGTGTCTTTTATAACATGACAGTCGTGTAAATCCAGGAGAATTCAATTTTAAGCGAAGTTTATATAGAAAAGTAAAGGAGAAAAGTAAATTCTAGAGTAATTTCTTTGCTTCACTAGAAATAAGTCAGGATTTTCTCACATGTAGGCCCTCTAAGATTTAAAAAGGAATTATATATTTTCTTTCCACATATCCATGAAATCAAAGTTTCAGAAGAAATATTTAAGCATATTTACTAAATAGTGAAAGAATCAAAGAGAAATTTATGTGTAAGGTATAAATAAATGGCTGAATGTTGAAAACATCATAGTCTAAAGCAGAATTCTAATCTTATTTTAAATCCAGTTATGACAATGTGCTTGTAGACACGCTCTCTATAACCAAAGGAATCAAATGCAGTGTGTCTGCTTAACTGCAAGATCAATGACTGGAATGCTTTTCTGACATACAACATTTCAGGTCTTCTCTGGGATATGAAGTTATAACCTGTCAGACAAACTGGAAGTCAGCAAGCTCTGAACATAAGTGGAAATATATGTAATGAAATAAGTGATAGAATACATTAGCTTATCAATAAAATAATTTAGAAACATTGCAATGGGGTAAAGAAGAAAAAACGGACATCGTAACAGGGAGACCCTAGCAGGGATCACATAAAACAACTGAAGAACTCATGTAAGTGACTGGAGAGAGCAGCAGTAGGGAGAGTTTTAAGAGGTTTGTACCGAATTTAGGAGGTTGGCTAGGAGTATGAGTAATATTTAGAGAGACCTTTATCCACTAATGGAACTGACAGAAGCTGACAATTACGACAATGGTAATGAAAATATCTATTTCAAGACACCTTGTAGAAAGAATTTTGAGAGAAAGAAAAAGAAAGATTATTCTTTGGTTGGTTAAATATCATAACTTCAAGGGATTCCCTTTTCAGTCTGCATGGAAAATACACAAAAGCACCATAATTGCAGAACATTTAAATAGGTCATTTAAAATAGATCCTACAAAGTGAGAGTAAAAAAAAGTCCACCCTACTTTAAAGTCATTCTTCAACAAAAAAGAAAGAGGATTACTTTTCTATTATCATCCATGCTTTAGAAGGCCAAGAAAGCCTGTAGATTTACTTTAGAAAGCCTGTAGATTTACTTTATATGGCTGCTTTGCTTTAAGATTAACCCAAATGTAATGTCTTCTTGATGTTTACAGATGCCAAGAGATCTAAGACATCTCATTTTCTCCCTTTTCAGTTTGTTCATGCGATATTGACTTCATGCCTTTTTCTTACCCTGTATTGTGCTATTTTTTCTATCTCCAAGATCATTGTCCTTGATTGTATTTATTGAAAGAAGCTTTTGTTGAGGTTGCAGTGGATATCCCTATAACATAGTTTCCCTTGTCAGCATTCCCATTAGTAACTGTAGTTTTAATTGAGATCCTTAAACAAAGGACTAAGTCCAAGTGTAACACATCTTTCACTGAAGCCAATGCCAACACACACTGTTTTATTTACAATGAGAATTTCTGATGTTTTTCTATTTTACTCAAAAGTTCTGTACTGTAATGACTGTTTGGAATACAAACTTCCATTCTCTATGCAAATCAGGATTTGCTCTTACTATAAGTACATAAAGCAGTTAACTAATAGCATAAAATGCTTTTGTATTGTTTCCCTCCTAAAGTCATAGCTTGTTAGTTTTGACAGGTACACAATGAAATATAATAGAATCTGAAAATGTCTTTATCTGTTTCTTTTTATCCTTTAAAAACTGATATGCAGTTGGTAAGTCAACAGATACATGCATACAACAGTCCAGGATTCTGCTGAAGTTATCAGTGAGTGGGGGAGCTGTCCTTCAGGGTCCAACTTGGCTTCTAAGTTTTGGGGAGTTACTTATGAGCATTTATAACATTTCTTTACCCACACTGATGTCTATTTGGGAATTAAAAACTGCCATTTAGAATCCAACCTACAAAACAACAAAGGCAAATAAATTCTGAATGCTCAGTTCTATTGTTATCCAATTTTTGGAAGTACTTATCTATTCTGCATTATTGTTCTGCTTAGTACAGAACTAATATCTCGCTGACATCTTATCTTAAGCTCATGTTTTTATTCATATATTTGTTTTCTAAGTTGTTGAAGAAGATTATCTCAATTCTAAAGATTTGCTGAATAGATGTTAAAATATAGACATTCTTTGAATCTACCAAACCTCGTATTATCATTGTAATTAAGAATCAGTATTCTCAAAATGCATCATAGAGACTAACAGCTGAATTTCGTGGCCTTTGTTCTGTCAACAATCAGCTTTGGATTTCTTTCAGATGATGTGACATCTCTATCAAATGAAAAATCCCTATGCAACATTTAATCATTTTGTTGTATTTCCCCAATGAGCTGTTTTTTTTTTTTTTTTTAAAAAAAAAAACCCTATTTTTAATTAAAAGAGGTATATCGAAAAGAAACATTATTTTTAGCAATACTTAACACTAAGCAGAGCTGCTATCCCTAAGGTAGAAAAGTCAGATATGAAGTATAGGAGAACAGAGTAGGGAAATCTGCTCCAGAACAATTATCCTGCAACTCTTACACCATGGTGGCATCTCTGGGCAGTTCTTTGATAAATACTGTCACAGGTAATGCTCTCAAATTCTTTTCCTAGGTGGAAGCAGAACACAGCTAGCATGTATGCATGGAAAACCAAACTTTTTGATGGCTTTATACATTTTACGAACTTTTGCATCTGAAAAGAAAGCGAATGGGCAAACATAGGTTGGAACAAGCAAGAAAACCAAATCAGAAAACACATTCATATCTTTCACAGAATTCCTCCCACACTGTTATTATTTGAAATTTATCAAAAATGTATTGCTAAAATTTAAAATTTAGAAAACATTTTCACTCACTGTGGCAATAAATATTACAAATGGCACTATACTCATCTGATAAAGTTAATTATAGGACATTTTATAATTAATCATTATTTTAAACTCACTGATTTTCAGAAAGAAAAATTGCAGAACAGGGCTTGAGCCCATTATTTTTATTAAATCAGGTGCAAGAAACCTCTTGATGCAATGAACTATGGAACAATCTCAGATCTGTATGTATCTCTAGTCACCTAACTCTTATTCAGGTGTGTAATTTCATTCAAAGTGATGAGAACTGGTTATATGTTTCCTTACCTTAATTTATTTTTCTTTTTCTATCAATAAGCCCTGGGTATGGTTGTATAATTTGATCATGGATTTCAGTTCTTGAATTCCTGACTTTAATTTAAGACCGAGTTCTCTTTACAGGGCTGCACACAGCTGCCTTTATGCTGGCCTCTCTGATTAGAAAATCACATCCCTTTTCTGTGAGAACTGCTTTGAAGACTTCAAGTGACAAATAACAGGGACCTTAATCCTCTGTTTTTTCCAAACAATTTGTAAATCAGAACCATCCAAAAACACTTGCAATGAGAGAGTATGGCCTGTGGTTTGAAGAACACGATGGTTCACTGCATCTCTCTGAAGTGCTTGGAGCTCACATTCCTTAGATTTCATTTCAGCATCTCTCCGGTTTTCTCTCCAGCCTGCTTTTCTGAGGAGCGAAGCAGCAAACAGATGCACAGACCAACACTTGATAAGACCATTTGTTAAGTAAAATTCTCATCTCCATTACAATTTTGCAGCTTCCTATCATTATGTCTAGGTTAATCAAAGACAATTATAGAGTCCCAGTGAAGCTGCCAGACTTCTATTAGGATGCACAGAGGAAGCCCATATTAATATACACAAAGGCTAGTGTTGCATCCTTTGAAATCATTATTTTCACTGCAATGAGGAATAGCAAAATTAAGTATTAAGAAAGAGCAAGCAGTGATTTCTTTAGTGAGTTACTGTTTGCATAATGGCTCCTTAAAAATGATATGTTTTTCACAATGCAGAAAATAGCCTGCCCTTGTATCTGTGAAATAACATTCCAGCATTCTGGAAAACACCTTGAAGGATACTTGTGTCCAAAGCGAAGTGAGTATCTGCATATCACCACACTGAATCTCTCCTCATGACCTAAATTAGGCAATGAGCGGACAGAAAATTTGATATACAGTTCACGTGCAAAGCACTCAGGTGGGTAGGAGGTGATGGGGAAGAAAAGAACGTTTTGCTCCTCACATACCCAGAGCTGCTCCAGTTTTGCATCTGCTACCTCATCCCTTAACCTGACAGTTGAACACCACGAAAGAAGAACCAAACCTGCACTCTTAGTTCTGAGAAAACAAAAGCTCTTCCTGTACTTTCTGATAGCTGACTTTGCTCCCCCAGGGCATGCAGGATCAACCAACACAGATTCATAGCCCAGGTTTGTACCTTTCTGTGCCTTAAGCTCCTCTTGATGTCAAGAAGTACTTATTGGCAACTCATTTCCCATCCCTCTTCTAGCTCCACTTTAAATCATTATCATCTTCCTGTTTTTTGTTTGCTTCTTACTTTATTTTTAAAGAGTAGAAGAGAGAAACAATATGCACAAGAACAAGTTTGAAATAAAAAAGCTTGTTGTTGGTGACACTGGAGTCTGTAATATTATTGCTGACCACAAGTTCACCTAATGCAAAGCTGTGCTATTTGTAAACACATTCCTGCCTGGGGTAAATGAACCAGAACATTCCATACTGCTGAGCAACAAGAGAAGAAGCATTATTTGCAGGTGCTTTATCCTATCACCTCTGAGAAATGGAGGTGTTGTACTGAGACGAATGCAAATCTTTCTTCTTTCCAGCTGAAGGACCCTCAGAAGTGCCCCAAATTTGGCTGCTATTAGCCCAGTGCCACCGTTTCTTGCCATCCAGAGCTCCTGGAGCTGGCGGTCTAGAAAATCTCTAGGGGTGAAGCTGTGCATGTGGATCACTTAAAAAATTAGAGTCAGTAAGTGAGCACGCCGATGTCACATTTTGCATGGTAGAATCTGCCCTCTCCAACCATTCCCATCTGGGGTCTAGGCCTCGGCCTCCTCACAACAGCACAACTGCACACTTCCTGCAGGGCCATTCTTCTGACATCGAGCCAGCGCTTGAAGGCAATTGGACTCAAACTCTGAATGAGTCAGAGTCACAGATCGATCATAAAGCCTTGTTCAGAGTCTTAGAACACACTAAGCTGCCTGTGTAGTTACACAAAGACTAAAGGCATTAAAAACCTCTGCCTCAAAACTCTTCAGTAAGACATTGACTCCCAAAAGTATCTTCTTTGAAAACATGACTTCACTACTTTGGAAAATATTACTATTTAATTTGTGCATTAATTCCTGTGAATAAATATGCACTGTCTACACCACAGTCTTTGCTCCTGCTCTGTCATGTACTAGCAATTGGACCAAATCCATAATTTGTTTCCTCAAGGAAAGAGAATCAATTCATTTGGCAAAAAGTGTTTTCTTCTGTTTCACTTGGTTATTTTCATTGTTTGGTCTACCAAATTGAGGAATACTTAAAACATCAATATTTTCTAAGGAGGTTTTTTATGTACTGTGTATTACGTTTCATGAGTTCTGAATCTGGAATAAGGTAACTGCATTTCAATGTATCAATCACCTGAGTTATCAAAACAAAAGACTTATCTGCTAAGATAGCTAGCATTACTTCTAAGCTCTTCCATAGGATAAAAAATCAAGAGCTTTTCAAATAGCAATCATAGTTAATTAGGTAGGAGCTTGTAGAAGGAAGCAATGAAATTAAAATAAGAGCTTGGTTTAATATATTTGAAAGTCCAAACATTAATATCTAATTGGGAGGAGCTTTGAATTATACAGAAATAAGTTCCAGAACTAGCTTCTTATTATTCAGCAAGCAATCCATTTGCAATATTTAACAAATCAGGCGTTTGATGAATAATTGTTGATGGATCTTGTCAGGTCTTGTCTGTTTCAGTGCTTTTCACAGAAATGCATCAGAGAAGCTAGACACAGCATATGTCTGGAGGTTCCACAAACTTTCTGATGGTTTTGTCCAGATTTTTGAAATCCAACACAGAACTATTAATATTGTCCCTTATGCAGAATTACTTCGTAACAGGCCTGAAGAGACCAGAAATCTGCAGAACATCTCCCTGGTGTTACTAGATGGAACTATAATAAGGGCTCTGTGTTTGATTTAAGGGTAGATGTTGACACTAATTCTGCTTTTAGTTAATACGTAAATATGCGACTAAAACAATACAACCCACATGATGTAGATGAATCTCCCCCTATTAATACAAAGAGAGAAAAGCCACTATTTGCAATTCACTCTACCTGAAATGTTTCATTCATGAATACAATTACTCACAGTGTATTTTTACTGCTTGGTAATTTCTTGTGATCCATCTGATAAGAATCTTCTTATCTTTAATCTGTTCAGATCTTGCAGATCATCCTAGTCAAGATTTAGGCTCTGGAGAATAACCTGGTTGTGTCAGTGATTGATGGCTCTGCATCTTGTCTCTTTGAATTGCAGGGACCTTCTGCAAATAAATAGCCCAGGTAGAGCTGGAAACTGTGGAGCTAAGGCAGCATGGCTGAGACTTCATGTTAGAAAGTGAGCAGGCAAGGGAAGGAGAATGAAGCCTGTTACAAACAGCTAGGCTGTGAGCTGGCCACAAACAGCAGGGGAAAACAGATTTCACTGAAGTCATTTTTAAGCAGTAATCAGCTGTTTCTAGATACCTAACCAAGCTTCCTCAAGCTTTGCAGATCTTGTGAGTTATAAACTCATCTGTGAAAGAACTCTGAAACCTGACAGAGGGATTTTGTTTTTTATGGGTTTTCTTGAACCCAAGCCCTTGTCTTTACTGTGGAAGAGGAGAACATAAAAATAATTCCACCCTCCCTGTAAGAATATAGAATTCTCAAATCCTAGTATGGCCAAACTGTCCCTGCCACCAACCAGGATGAGAGCTGGCCTGATTGTGGATGAATGCAGAGTTTCATTCTTCAGTAAATTAGCTGAAAGTTTTGCCACAAAAACTCATGTAAAAAGCATAAAACAAAAAGCTGTGTGGCACTTCTCCAGTTTTCACTTATCTCTTTAAATTAGGAATAACGCATCTGGATCATCTTAGTAAGTCAACCTGCTCTACTGTGTTCACACTACATTTTGTTTTGCAGCCAGATGAATTTGTTGAAAGTTTCATTAAGAAACTGAAAAATTCAGTGAGATAAACTGCAGTGCCCTTATTTCTCACAAGACAGTTTGTTTATCCCTCACACAACAACAGTTTAAGTCAAAAGAAGCCCAGATGATTTCCTTGTACCTACTTGGCACATCTCAGAGTGCAGTAAGACAACATTATTGGGCCTGTAGGCATGTGTGCACAAATACTAAGGTGTGAACATGTATGTACACACACTCACAGGCATGCACAGGGTAATCAAGGCTTTTAGTATGGGTCCATTGCCCTGGTTTACCATGCAGAAACACACTGTTGTGTTAGCAGTTGTATTAACACAACTGGCAGAGGTGCAAAAGGACAGAAGTGTGTTATGAGAAACTGAAATGCTTAAATGAGTTCCAAGACAATGCGTTTCTGAAATGGCAAATTAGGATGCTTCTTGGGCCATGGTCTGACAGTACAGCCTCCCAGCGACAAGAACCACATCGAAGAAACTGCAGTCACAAGATGCAAAGTGCTATTCCCACTCTGCATAGCATTCCCACTTTACTGGTTCAAGCTGCAGTGTAGTTCAAGACATTTCTGTTAGACTAAACCTCATACTGACTGCTCAGGCACTTTAGCTTTATGCTTTATCAGGTATTGCCACAGCCAGTAGGTACTCAGAATAAAAATTCAGAGTCATCATAACTCCTTTATCATATGCTATAATTTAACAGGACTGCATACAACTCTACATGTACAACTGATTTGCAGTGATTTTGTACTTTTTGGCAATCTGATAAGGAACCAATAAAGTACTAATAATGGTACAACAACAACAACAACAAAATCTAAGCAGAAGATTGAATTTCAGAAATTTATTGAAGATGGCCAAGAGTTAAAGTGAACAGAGAAATGTGTGTATGATTCTACTGATAGAGGGTACTGAATGGTATGGCATGACATGGCATAGCAGTGTATAGTATGCTATGGCAAGTCACTTTTTTTTTTCTTTCCTAATTTATGAACAGACTGCAGAGAAACATGCCTTAAATTTGTTAGTGGCTATTAATAGCCAGACGTTACTGATTTTGTCTATTCCAAAACTGGATTAAAACATAAGCTGCAGGAATGTTCTTAATCATTTGGACTCTCTAAATATAAGTTGTGACTGATCTTTACTGACATCAAAAATATTAACAGCTTGTGGTAAAAATGGTACATTTTCCACTATGGGAAACTATTCTCTATTAAGAAACCATCCAAGTTAGTATCTGTGACATATTATTCCCAGTAAAGTTCAAAACAATGTGCTCCAGCAAAATGCATGTTTGGGTTCTCAGGTTAAGATACCTGCCCTCTAGAACACTTCCATTAAGGTTGCTGTTGTGGATCAGAGGGGAGAAATATCAAAGTACCTGCAGCTTGCTATTCTGGGTCAATTTGTACGCTGGTAGTGATTTCACTCAAACCAGTGGAGAAGAGCCAAATCAGTTTTATTTTAAGTACAGGTTGTATTTATCCACGAGATGGCACTCTCTTTGCCATTTCTGTGCTAGACGGGACTGGCTACAGATGAAATACAACAGGAGAAAATGAATCTAGCCATACAATACTGAAAGGAAAAAAAGAAAAGAAAAAAAAGAAAAGAAAAAAAAGAAAAAAAAAAATTTCCTCATTCTAAGTTTTTTCAGAGAAAAATTAACTGCTCATCATTTTTATAGCTATATATCTCATCTGCATCAAGCTCACCTTATAAAACACTAAACTGGACGTTGCCCTTCAATGTCAATGTAGATAAATCTCCAGATCTACATATCCACATTTTGCCCATAGCTGTGCATGTGTTCACATTCATTGCTGATTGGGAACAATTGCCATGTAAAGCCACAAATGTTATGGGCTTGCTTAGAAGTCACTGAAATTTCACAAATGTTTCAGCCTAGCTGGCAACTTGCATAGCTTACTAACAATCAGAGACATCTGCATGTCATACTGCAATGGGTGGTGATAAAAGTCTTTTAGGAGCTTTTCTTTATTTATTTAATATAAGATACTCAGAAAGCCTTCAAAGGAAGCCCAACAAAAGAAATGTCATAAAATGACTAAAAGACTCTTGTGGCATCATGCCCCCATTGAACTAAACACTGCGTAAGACAAACTTACAAGCATCTCTACAGTATTCATCTCTAAAGCAATAGCATAGTCTGTGATGGATCATGTTAACTGATTATGTATAAACTTAATGTTTGCAGCAAGAAAAAAGGACCTCATTAAAACGTAGCTAATGCTGTTCATTGTATTATAAATAGATATACTGATATACAGGTGTGTGTGTTTGAAATGAAACAAACTACACTGCCTGCTACAGAAAAATAGCTACTATAGAACCAATATTGCAATCATAGAAAAAAGGTGAGCCCTAAAGAAGTGGTATTGTTCTTGCCAGAGTTTAGTGACCCTCTATGATTAGTGAACAGGTGTAGCAAAGAAAACATCAGAGAGCATCAGTGGTGCCAGACACAACAGGGGTAGCTCTGCATGCAACATGGAGAGGAGAGGGGTTATACAACAGATGTTCTCAAGTGATTATACATGGGGAATGATAATTGTTGCCAGCCAGGGTGAAGTGTCAAATAATGACTTTTGTTGAGGAAGGAACCTGATGTAGAGTCACTCATGGTATAGTCAGTGACTTCTAGGGTGGGAAAAATGCCCAAAACCCCAGCAGCATGATCACTGCAGTGCAGGTCAGTCTGATGGGCTCAGCTGGATATTGTTAGCTTCATGATGAGGACTTGATGGCTGCTGACACAACATAGGTAGCATAGTTGATTGGCTGGATAGGTTTCTGAAGTGGGAGTTCCAGGGCAGCAGCTTTCAGAGGGACTGTGATGGGGAGACTCGAAAACAACTTCCTCCCTGCATGCACAAAGCCTTCTGTTGCTGACAGCAGCAGCTACCAAGGCATCTCTCTAGTCTTTGACACAGGAAAGAAGTCTAAGCAAAACACAATGTATTTTGCCCCCTGAGGCTACCCACAGTTCAAGAAGGGTCTTTCTTTAAACAGAGCCATGGTAGGGTGATATCAGTATCTGCAATATGACATGGAGGAGACACATGCATTGCAGTGCTCAATATCCATGGTGTTTTTTCCCAAATTTTCTTTTACTTTAATATATTTTTGTTGTCTGTGTTTTTGGAGGTCACATACAAAATGCTTAAATGCAAAGGGAAGAGGTAGATGTTAGATGCAGGTACAAAGAAAATAGAGACAAGTATTTTCTGGGAATCAAGCTATACATTTCTCCTAGTGGTTCCTAGACTTCTTTAACTGAAGAGGTTACAGCTAGAGATTATGGGAGCAAGCAGAGTGGTAATGTTGAAGGACAGACACAAGTGTGGGATACTGAAGCAAGAGCTTTCAAGCCTCTCATCAGAGCACTGCACAGAGACATGATACAGGGACACTAGTGCAATATTTTTAAGGGTAAGAGTTCTTTTTTGTTTGTTTTCCTGTCATTGGTCTCCTGTCAAGAGGTGCCAGAACACTGAGCAACTCTTGCCAGATAGTGTTAACATAACAGATAAGAAGCAGGATGGTTTCTCAGTGGGATTAAGCAGTGGGAACTGGGGAGAAAATCACCCTGTTTGTGTGCTGCTGGTGTCATCTGAGTTACAGCTGAGCCTGAATGCACCGCAAGTTCTGATAAAGAATGAGCAGTTTTCTCCCCATAGTGGCAGGGAGGCCTGGTCTGCTCACAGCAGTCCCTCCATGGCAGGAGCGGCTGTGCTCCAGGAAGGCTCTGTACAGCCAATCAATTCAGTCAGTGAGAGCAGCAACATACAAACAAGCTAGGTTATACAGCTTGCATACTTCTGATATACACCCGATATGGTGTAGTCTCTTTTTCATGTGATTGCTGTGTAGGAAAGAAGCCCAGACATCTAACATCTTCAGTGGTACCTCAACCTTCTTTTGCATTGCTCCCTTCATATACTGAGGAAAAGCCCTGGCCTGCCTAACTATGTCAAGGAACAACTATTCTCATGTACAGATTGAGAGCTGGGATCTGAAGGTATTTCACCTTACATGTCCCGTTAGAAATTTTGGAGTCAAAAGCTAAGATTTCTTTCAAATAATTGTTCTGATGTATAGTTTAAACAACTCCCACCAAGCAAACATTGCAATGACTGAAATTAGACACAAATAACAGTTTTCTTCCATGAAAATTCTAATCCCTCAAGACTTTTTTTTCCTCCCTAACTCTCGAATTATGTCTGGAGTACAATCTCATTCTGAGCTCTGGTTTTGCTTGTTGCAAAGGATATTATTATAATTTCAGTCTTCTTTTTGTTTTCTCCTTGCTCTACAGAATTACTGCTGCAATTCTAGTGGACTGTCATAGGCATATACGTTGTTTGATATTTTAATTCTAATGAGGGTCTCAAAATTAGAACAAGCCCTTTATAGTGACAGTGAATGATGACTCACTGTATAAAAGAGTCTCCTAGACAGACAATTATTTAGGCATGTATTTCAGGGGATCATCCATTAGGTGTCTCAGAGGAAGAGATTATTTTTTTATCAACAGAGAAGACACGACAGTGAGTTAAATTACCTTGAAGGCAATTCTGACTCATGAGGGGTAATGGGAAGTGATTTGAAAGATACAAATATGCCCTGGCTAAAAATGGCTTCTCTTGTTTAGTATGTGGCATTTGAAATTTACTAATTGTCACGATTTTCTTGTGCATATAGCTGTCTGAGACAACCCACTAGGCCTAGCTTAGGGTTTGTTGCTTAAGCAGTAATCATCTTAGAAGTGACTGTGTTCTGATATTGCCACCCCAGACCCAGCCTTGCAAAGAATTATAGTTACAAGCTCAGATAGACTACAGAGGACAACATACATGGTCCAGGCTGCAGACAGTACTGATTTCTATGGTGTCTACAAACTCCACTAGCAAAGCAGCCAAGGTAGCCCCTGGGTGTGTGTATACTCAGTTTCATTCATCCTGAAAGAAATCATCACAGGCTGGAGGAAATTCATGACACTTTTTAGGTACTTGAAGATGGATTTCAAATTGTTGGCTTGAAAATTGTCGCCTGAGTGGTATGACCATCATGGTGACCTTATTACATTTAGATGCTCTCATTATAATACTACCTGGGGGCTTTGCTCTTTATATGGAGTCAAACATTATCTTCTATAGTAGATCTTGTCACCACCCACTGCAGTGGCACTCAGAGGTGCTTGGCCTGCAGGAATCATTGAGGCTGCTTAGGGCTGACTATTTTGGGTAACTTGAGCTGGCTGGGTATAATGGCAAGTGTAAAGAGGTGCAAATGGATACAGCACAGTGATTTCTGATATGAGCCAAACATTATGCATCTTTCAAATGCCTTATGAAAGTTTCCTCTTTCCCAATGACACAAAAGAACTATTTTTCCAATGAACTCTTCTGAGTTCTCCATGCACCACTTCCCTAGTGACCAGTATTGTGCAATGACTTTTTTAGAAAAACTGTAGGTTACAGCATAAAAAAGGAGTAATTCACTGTAGAAGAGTGTGGACTTCTTTACTGCTGCCCTGTAAAACAAATGTGATGCTTGTGACATGAAAGTAGTGAAGGCCATTAGGCTGTAACATTCAGGGCAAATTAGAGCTTTAAGGCTAAAAAATTATATATCCTCAAACAACCTCACCTCTGGAACTTGGAAACACTACCTTATTTCAATCTTTATATTAACAAAGGTAAAAACACTCTTCATAGGGAACTAAAAATGTAAGGGCTCTTCAATTTGGATAAATGAATGCATCCTTTTAAGAAAAAAAAAGAAAAATAAAACAGAACTCTACAAGAATAAAAATTAATAGCATTCCCTTATGTAATTATTGATAGAGATTATGTCTGAGTTAATCTGACTTAAGTGCTTGCATGATCCCATATTTTCACTTTCTTTATCTACTGTTCACAGATTTCCTACTCTTTTTTAAAGCAAGGAATCTTGATTATGTTAAAATAGCTCCATAAAATATCTCATATTTGAAAATAAAAATGCATTCTATTCAAAAACAATGCCAATAATTGAAGCACTTATGTAGCAGACAATGCTAGCATGTGAAAGCAGTTATCACAGATCAAATCCTGGAGCTTCACTGCAGAATAATCACTTGCACTGTGAGATAACAGCAAACAATATTGGTGTTAGAAATGGATACAAAGGAGAGAAATGAAAAAAACCGTATGTACTAAATACAGTCACTAAATTAGTACACATCCAATCTGTGGTATTGTGTATACACAAAATGTAATTTATATATTAGATCCAATTTAAAGTTAGTATTAAACTGATGAATAAGACCTTGTATTAAAATCTGAAACCACTTCTATTGGAGCTCAAGGAGAACTCTGCAAGGTAGTCTGAATACATCTCACGTCACTACCTCAACACATTTATTTCATCATCATTGTTGCTATAACCTACACTGAAGTGTTGCTAAAATAATTACCAATAACAAAGATAGCCATTGCCAGCCATGCAGAGCAAATAACTGTTTTCCTGCCTGCTAGCCCCTTCTAAGCCATAATGTTCTGTCTCCTTCACAAGAATGGAAAGTTACCTACCTGTGCACATGCTTCATTAAAACACAACACAGCACAATACAACACAGCACCACAGTGTTGTTACAGAAATCGTTGTCTACAAGTATTTTAAAAGAACAGGTTAGTTTTCTGTAGCTATTTTTATAGTGATATTTCAATATGTATTTGTCCCTTTACTTTGGCTTAGGATTTAATTTCTGTAGGAAGAAATTATTTCCATTTTTCTTCATTTATGCAATCAGTAGTTTTAGTCAGTATGTACAACCATGGAACTTCAGTAGCAGTAATTAAAACCAGCTAAGACATTACCATTTGTCCATCTTTGTGTTGGGAAAGTAAATGTAAAAAGCCTTTCTCTCCAGAGAGTTAAGCAGTCAAAAAAGTCACACAGAATCGCCATTAAAGCTTGTATCCAGAGTAGAAGTGTCAGAAATAAATAGAACTTTCTCGATGTAATGATTTCCCTGTCCCTTTTGAAAGTGCTTGAAAACCCATAGGGTTTGTCTGACTGTATGGATGGGCTGGCTATGATATGATTTTAGTTCTTGATCCAACCTGATCACTGTTGCTCATGCTTCAGAAGGAAAGAGATCTTGATCTGCTTGCCTGAAATCAGATCCACCATATGGGTGCTCCAAATTTTAGCCTCGTGTCTTAAGAAAACTCTTAAAAGTAATCTGCAATTCTTTTTTTAAGAGAAAGGGAAAGAGAAAAAAGAGAGCAAAAAGACCAAATTATACAAAACCAAAATATTTTTAGCAATAGCAGAATCTAGTTCAGATTCTGAAATTTGGAAATATGGAAACAGAATTTCTATGAATGAAAAATCGATGCTCTCTTAATCAAGTTTCAGATAAATCTTGAGTTGGTGGGTAATTTTAGCACTTTTAAAAACTATATTTCCAGGCATCTTTATAGAATAGGAAAAATATTTTAAAAATCTATCTACCTATCTGCATATAACCACACACACACACGCACACAAAAAAAAAAAAAGAAAAAAAAAAGAAAAAGAATTAATAGTTAAGGATAAGACAAAGATTAAGCATAAACATAAAAACTTTTTGGTGTACAAATATGATGGACTGCTAAATGATTTTTAAGATCCATTCCAACTCAAGCAATTCTATGGATTGGCATTATTGTTTAGGTTTATGAACAATAGATTATTTTATGATCTGGAAAGAAATTATAAGACACATCAAACAAACAAGAAAAACTTGAAAACTGTTAGGTTTTGGAATTAGTGAAGATATTATTGGCTGTGATAAATCATATTTAATTCAACCAAAAGAAGATCACAACTATTTTAATTTGGCAATAGATTGGATAAAACAGGTCCCTTGTACTTGGCAAGAAAATTAAATGTAATAGGTTCTTCCAACTCATTATTATACCTTCTTTGCATTGCATATTTACGATGTAGGTTACCATTCAGGAAATGTAAAGCTGCTGGGAAATTAGAAAAAGACGATAAAAATAATTCAACATTGTACCTGAAAAACCACTAGAGTTTTTTGCATCCTTTTAATTCAGCTGTTCTGTAATATTCCAGACAACATTTGCATCTTAATGCTTAACAGAATGACCACAAAGCTGAACAATTCATTAACTTGTATTTTTTTTCATCTAACTTCATTGAAACTTCACTTATCCTTGCAAAAACATATGCTTAAACTCTGCCAGAAATGGAATAGGAAAACGCTAATCAGCCACCAGAAAGGCATTTGAACACAGTGAGAAAATGTCCTTGAGCTTGAATAGAAGATCAGCATATAAAGAAGTGAATACTGTACAACTTGCCTTTTTAAGATACCTAGCCAGAAGTATCTTAAAAAAAGTAGTACCAAGAAAGACATATTACACATTTCAAGAAATGTTGGCCGTTATTTGTGATCTATGTTATGCCACTAGGTACAGCGAAGGCATCTTTTCCAAAATACGAGTGATGAAAATGCCTTGGAAAGGGCAAATGTCCTATTAAAATCAAAAATATTTCATAGAAATTCAAAGAATTGGGAGCAGGGGAGGTTTAAACCCCCCAGTAGTTCTTAAGCATGTAAAGTAGTGGTCTGTGAGATTCAATCATCTACTCTAACACACTAAGGCCTTGCTCATACAACCTGGGGAGTCAATGACATTCAAATCAAGTCCAGGGAAAACAAGATTGAGAGCCGTCACAAGTACATGAAAGTGGATATTGAATTTGATAAACAGCTCCGCGGTGGAAACTTCACGTGCACACCGTTCACATGTGTTTATGTAGCCTTTAACTTGACATGACAATGGGGAATTATTTTGTAACAGACTGATATATGAATAAGTTTAATAGATGGCAATGTGTAAATTCATAAATGAGAAACAAGTATTCAGCAATCCCATAAAACTCATACAAATTCCACTCCAATTTGTTTTGTTCAAAGCCCAGTATATTAACACCTGTTAGAAGGAAATGCACTGATACTACTCCTAGAAAGAAAAAATAAGAGCTACGGTAAATTGACACAATGATTACCCTATTTTATCAATGTTCCACGTATACAGTGATATAGTTCCACATAACAATGCTGATTTCAATAGAGAATGTGTTTGCAAAAGGCTGTATCCTAAAATGTGGTGCAAATTTTCTGTAAATTCCCCGATGAGCTTTTTTATATGCATCTGGTAAAACTCGTTTAATAACATAAAAAATCTTTGCTATCTGGGAAGAATGGATCTTTAATAATTGATTTTAAAAAAATAGCAGGGGAATAATTAGCTGATAACAGCAGCTGAGATACATGGAGAACTAATTATGTCAAACCAATCTTTCGCTTCTTGACAGTGTAACCAATACACTAGATAAGAAGGAATAAGTAGATGTGATAAATCCTTTATTTTTCTATCACTGATTTTTAAATAACTATTGAGAAATGATTGTCTGAAAAGAAAAAAAAAAACCAAACACAACAAAACACCATCCTTTAAGTGTATTACTAAATAATAATAATAGTAATAATCTGCTTAGAGTAGCTATGATGGGTTCATTGTTGAAGTGGGAATTCAGGTGCAGGTCCCTAAATAAACCTGCCCTTGACTTTACACTACAGAACTTCATTAATGACTTTGATGATAGAATAAGGAGATACAGTATCTAGAGACTGTCAAGTACTTAATAATTATTTCTCATCATTTTCTGCAAAAACAGGTTCTATTTTGTATATACTGAAAAATCTTATACATCAGATGATTAGCAAAACAGTGAAAGAAGTTACTGAGCCACTTTATCAAATCTATTAAACTATAATCTTTAAAATACATCTTAGACAAATGGCACCTCGGCCCAGGCAGATGGACATGATGACATCTGACAAGATGGTGTATGTCAGTACTTCAGTTCTGTGATCCTAGGAGAGTTCCATACATCAAAAGAATACATGACATGGTGTGTTTCCAAAATGCAGCTTAATATTTTATGTATCAGAGAGATGATGCAATAAAGTGGGGAAAATCAGAAGGTTGGAGCAACTCTCCTATGAAGAAAAGCTGAGGGACTGAGCTCATTTAGCTCGGAGGAGAAAAGGCTCAAGATGACCTTATTGTGGCCTTCCAGTCTTTAAAGGGAGCTTATAAACAGAAGAGAGATCAACTTCTCACATGTTCAGACAGTGATAGGATAAAGGGGAATGACTTTAAAGGAAAAGAAAGGAGATTTAGGTTAGATTTTAGAAACACACTCTTTACTCAGAAGACAGTGAGGCCCTGGCACAGCTGCCTGGAGAGCTGTGGGTGCCCCATTCCTGGAGGTGCTCAGGTCCAGGTGAGATGGGGCCCTGGGCAGCCTGAGCTGGTGGGGGGCAGCCAGCCCATGGCAGGGGTTGGGACTGGAAGGTCTCTTCTGATTCAATTCACTCCGAGATTACACAAAAATTAATAGGATGATTTTAAAGTACAGCGTATTGACAAAACTATGTGAGACATTTTAAAATCTACTATCAAGCACAATTTATAGAGTTGGCAGGCCATCAGTTTTTAAAATGGGTCTTCATTTTGAGATTTGAATTAAATTTACAATAAAAAGAACAATTTACATTACTTTCACTGTTACTTCGCACTCCATGTCTACCTTTATCTAGGCAAGAATTGTTTCTTAAGTCAGTTGTTCTAAAACAGGAGACATAAAACAGATCTCATAATAAAATCATACGGACATCATAAGGACATCTCATAAGGACAGATTTTCTGTGTAGAACTTAATGAAAATTGATAGATCTTGAAGAATAATTTCAACAAACACGAGCAAAAAGACCTAATAAAACCCACTGCTTTGTCCTGAAATTAATAAATGTTTCTAATCCAGTGCTGAGATTTTCTTTGTATTCTTGAGTATCAACCTTTAAGTTTACACAGGGGATGTAAAGTCTTTTCAAATGAAACTAAATGAGTTTCAACTCTTTTCAGACAAATATTGCCAAAATATGAGCTGCTGCTTGCATTTGTTTCTCATTCAAGCTCTTTGGGGAGGTATTTTCTCTAGAATGACAAACCATGTGTGATTTAGCCTGGCAGGTGGCTCAGCACCACACAGTCATTTGCTCACTCTTCCCTTCCCAGTGGGATGGTGGAGAGAATTAAAAGAAAAAAAGATATAACTTGTGGGTTAAGATAAAACTATATATACTAAGGTAGAGAAAAGGATAATAATTATGACGAACATAGATATGAATGTATATAACAAGTGACGCACAAGCAATTGCTCACCACCCCCTACCAATGTCCTGCTAGCCTCCTGAGCAGCAGAAGAGAGAGATGAACTCCCAGCCCCTTCAAAACTCCTTCCATTTAATGTCATGTGGTATGGAATATCCCTTTGGCCAGATTAAGTCAGCTGTTCTAATTCTGTTCCCTCCCAGCTGCTCAGGCCCTTCACTGAGAATGGCCTTCACTCTGTACAGCACTGCCCAGCAGTAACTATGAACATCGGTGTGTTATCAGCATTGTTTTTCTCTTAGAACCAAAACATAGCTTCATACCAGATGCTTCAAAGAAAACAACTCCATCCCAACCAAAACCAATATACATAGTAGCTTTACATTCATATATCGTGAAACAGAATTCTTCTATGGTACAGGCTATTTTCAGATCATAAAAAGTTAGTATGGACTCTACGCACCTAATTCATAGATGTGCTGTTATCAACAATTTCATTCTTTTATAATGTTTTAATTATTTTCAATAGTTAATTTAGTACTGCAAATATATCCTGTTAGATAGAAATATTAATGATGTACATCTTAATGCAAACTGATACTGATCCTTTTGTGGGGATGAATCTTTGTTGTTCCCATTAGCTTCAGCTATTCTTACTCGATTCCATTGTGTCTTAATTAGTGGCATACAGCTACTGAATAACTAATTCATAGTTTCATGGAATGGAGACTAAAAGACATTTAAATAAAGATTCCAATAGTAAAATCAAACAAATGATGTAAGCTCAGCAGGCCATGCAGAAGTTGGCTGAGTTGATAATATGTCTGGAATTTTTGCACAGAACCATATTATATGTTTTTTTAGTGTGTGACAGAGGTCAAGGAGGAAACATGGACTTGTAGTTATCAATCTGCATTAAACAAAATATATGCAATGTATAATAATAATTTCAGCCTTCCTAATTGGAAAATGATCAGAATATGACATGGAATTTCTTAAATTAT
This sequence comes from Phasianus colchicus, assembly GCF_987193195.1. Taxonomy (NCBI): domain Eukaryota; kingdom Metazoa; phylum Chordata; class Aves; order Galliformes; family Phasianidae; genus Phasianus; species Phasianus colchicus. The sequence continues at coordinate 10,426,549 of NC_143449.1, forward strand.
GGAGACTTTGTATATGTCTAATAAGGTTATTAACTTCCACCTGCATTAAGGATGGAAAATATTTCAAATGGGCAATCTTCAAAGTTACAGCAATTGTAATGATCACTTGAAGTTACCTGAACAAAACTTCTTGGTGTTGGAGAACAGCTCTGTAAGCCTCATTGGAAAGATTCCTTTCCTTGTGACTTTCTTGCTATTGCAGGAAAATGTTCAAGACTAAACCAGACTTCTGGGGGAATCAGAGGCTTGTCTTTAAAGACAGTCAATGCTATCGAAGCTTTTCGACGTCTTACTAACTATTTCCTAAGAAAGTAAGGTTCACACTGGCAAGATGTTCATTTGCACATCAGTCTGTCAGTCGCACCCAAACAAATTTCCTATCTGTTAAGTTCCATCTTAAGGTCCCATTGCTGAAGTTCTTACATGAAAATCTACAGCTAACTGGAAAAGTATGACCCACATTTACTTTCTGTTTAAGTAAAGCAGGAACTATTTCTTTGGCTTGCTCTCCTCCCCAAGAAGCCTGCAGTTAGCAGAGTGCCTTTCAGCACCAGCCTGACTTGTGATCAGTGTATCTCCAGCACAAAGAATGGTGGCAGAGGGGTTTGAGAGGATGTTTGTCAAGGGAAATAATTGAAAAAAAAAGTGGTTATAAGGAACTTACAAGAGAGCTGCATTGGCATGATAAAAGAAAGTAGAAGACTGTAGTATGTGAATCTATAAGAAAATAGGTTTAATTAATACACTGAGTGCTTGCCTACAAATAGATTTACTCTATGAAGCTCACCTTGAGTGAGTGAGTGACATATATGTACCTCACAGGAAAATGCACTGAAATTTTCACACCGTATGTCAGTAGAAATATATGAATCAGATCATATCTCTCCGGCTTCAGGATTTGCTCTGGTGTTGGCCTTTTTTATCCCTCATCTGAGTGCATGACCGCTACTGTCACATACTTTACAGGCCAAAGTTGTGACATCTCATCTATGCATAAAAGCATGGTGCCAAGGGCCATGAGAGACACTGGAATCTATCTGCTCTCTGTTTCTTACCCTCTCCAAACTCATGTTATGAAACTGGCAGTTCATCAGTATTTGGGGATTCTGTTGTTTTTGAAACTGGGAAGATATTTCCTCTGATAAATGGATTTGGAATGTTCAGTTACTCTCTTTATTAGCTATCCTAATCACCTATGAAAAACCAAGGTATTTCAAACAAGTTCTCATCTGTTACACCATAGATTCTGTCAGTGGTGAACTGCTGCTGTGCCTAATTCCTTCAGCACTGTGCTGAAGAATTTGCTTGCATTTATAATGTAATCATTAGCCTATGGGGATTTCTGGGTTTCTTGTTGTTTTTTTTTAAAAACTCATCCACAGTGAAAAATGCTTAATATTATTGTACAAACATAAAATAAGACCTTAAATTTGCATTTTACTCCTATGATCTCTTATCTTTAAAAAGGAGGATTAAAAGTTAAGTCAGCGAACATATTAATTATACACACCAAATAAATAACTTAATTGCACACAGAGAATTGAATTTTCAAGTTTCATAAATACTTCTTTTTATATCATGTAAATTATTGTCAAAGTAGAGCAATACTTTTCATGGTGAAAATCTATCCTGCTTAACTCTTATATTAAACTATGATAATATATAGCAAAAATTGTCAGTGTTCCTAATGTGCAGTAACAGGAAAGCCTATTAAAGACCTAGATAACCAAGGAGGTTATGATCTGCATGTACCTTTCGTTGATAAGTAAGGTCAGACCATCAGCTCTTTCAGTCTATCTCACTCTCTTAAAGGCAATGAAGCCTTTTCTGTATACCAGCACTGAGACTCGCTTCAAGCGTTGGATGAGTCACCATAAAACCCCTCCCAAGAAAAATCTGTCATAGTGGCTTGCCCCCTGTAAGTCTTGCTGTGCACCCACCTAGAACTTAGAATGATTACCAGCATATCCCCATTCTCTGAATAGCTGTGTTGAACATATCAGAGTGAGTAGAAGGAGATGGAGAAAACATTATGACCTTAATATAGTAAAGTATTGATATTTCTAATGTAACCAGTACCCTTCAGATCCCCTTACATCACTTGGAGATGCTCATACTTATCAGCCATTTTGCAGAAATACGACATTTGTCAAAGTAAGAATTACTCAGAATTACTTTTCTCAAACTGCACGCTTTCCATAAATGATTAAAACTTCATTGTCTTTTTAGTGTCTTTTGCCTAACCAGCTTGCTTGCAATCTGTCATAATATCACCTGTATGTCTTGAGATTCGAGTATGCCTATTTTATGGATTTTTATTTTTGAGCTTAGAATCACTTGAATTTAAAAGATGTATAATGGACAAAGAAGAGCAGAAACACAGACATATTTATAAAACCACAACTGAAAATTCTATCATACAGTGTCTTCAGCAGTTAGATAATATACTCTGTCTACTTAGCCTTGGGAAAAAAAAAAAAAAAGTCAGAATTGGCTTATGATTGCTTCTATGGTAGATCATTTTATTTACCTGTGTTAGCAGAGATCTATAAGCCTGATGGTTTTTTGTCCCCATCTGTACTAGAGGGCTTTTCCTGGCAGTCCAAGTGTCACAGACATTGTTAATTCAAGGAGGCAGAAGGAAAGAGACAGCTGACAGTTAAAGATTTTGAGACATATCTTTCTCATGATTATGTCCATCTTATAGAAGCATAATGGTATTGACCTTAGTGCAATTCATTGTAACTTTTGACTTCAGTATTGACTTCGGTAGTCCTAATTCAGAGTGGCTGTGAGGTTAAAATAAGGACAAATATATTAGTCTATGATGAAAAAAATCCTGCCCCAGATCCTACTGTTTGGTCACCTGCAAAGTGGTTATTACAGACATATATATATATATATGTGAGAGTGATAGTATGAGCTTTATCTATCTGTAAATTTCTTTCATGTTTTCTAAAATCTGTTAGACTTTCCATTGTAACACACTAGCACTTAGATAATTAGTACCATATTATGTTTAGACATGTAAATAAACATTTTTAAATGAATATTCCTTACATATAATAGGAACAGAGCATACTTTATCAAAGTTCTTTTACACATGTGCTGTTTTTTATTACTGCAAAAGCACCGAAGACACCAAAAGGCATATTATCCTATGATATTCACCTTTATAGTAGTGGGCAACCTGCAGAGAAATGGATGGGAAACGTATTGGTGCATATTCATGTAAGTAAATTAATACAACTGTTTTCCTATTTTCTCTAGAGTTGTCTTGCTCTTTTCATGTACAGATATTTAACTTTCTCCCGTGACTGTCTCACTAACTAGAAGGAGTCATGGCAGAATGGAAATTGGCCACAAATCAGTGTTGCAGTTGTGTATGACTGTGATGTAAAGCTACACTTCCACTCTCCTGATGTTGAATTTGCTGAATTTTTAACATGAACAGAAGTTACAGTTCTGCTTTCCATATTCAATCTCAGATATTCATATTTTGATTAGCTAAATGTGTTTGTCAAATCCAGTCAAAACATTTATTTTCAGTCCGAATAACACTTCTGTGTAGCACTGAACAGCTGTTGAGCTTCACAAAAAAATGGATGATAGCTGAATCTAAACATTTTTCTTGCTTTCATTGGTTTTTTCATTGGAATAAAGGAAGTGGGATGTAAATAAGAGGTATATTGACAATAAACATTTTACAATTTTTATTATCACGTTCTTTCCTGTGCCCCTGTCAAGACTGTGGGAATCATCTAGCTTTTGCTCCAAGATAAAAAAAAATATAATATAAAAAAATGCTTCTCTAGGAGCAACGTTGCTAAAAAAATCATTTGTACGTTTTCATGTGATTTCACCAGAAATACAAGTGCTCAAAATACAACAAAGATAATAAACCTTTCCTTTTACAAGACATTTGTAAAGGATGTATTTGTATTGTAATTTTTACAAGTGTAACACTGAGACTATTCAAGGTTCTCTAGTGATCACACAATTATTCACCTTCATGTCATTTTGAATGATTTCCTATCTCAGTTCCTGTTAATGCCTTCCCAAAAGTGTGAAGTATGTACTTATGATTTCTATCTATAAAAATGTAATGGATCTTCTCTCCAGTAACAATTCTCTCCAGCAAATGGCTTAGCATAGCTCCTTTTTTACTAGAAGATCATATTCTTAAAGCCAAGCATACCTGATTTTGAATTCTGATGCTTTGCTATGTAGAGAAATGAATAAATACAAACTTAATTATCATACAATAAAATCAGACAGGATCTAATCCAAATCAATGTATCAAGATACTTCAGAAGGAATGTGATTTTTTCTCTTAGTCCTTCAGACACTTTATGCAGTTTTCTTGTTAGATACCTATGAATTAAAATGCTGTTTCCTTCATAGTAGGAAGAGTAACTACCATATCAAACAACCCAATGTAATTCTAAACAGCTTTGTGAACAGCATCTATTTTTCTCACTCATCCCTTGCAACGATGATATAATCCTAGGTTTTCTATCACTGTGATTTTTTAAGAATTATGATGATTTGAAAATTATGCTGCCCATTTACTGGTGAATCATTTTACTAATATTAGTGTCACATTCTTATAGTGCTTCATAGAGAAAATGAAAATCCAGGGCTGGGAGCTCTACCAAATTTTATCATTTGGCTTTTCCAATATTTTATACAACAGAGTGAAGAAAGGTAAAAAGTGTTGCACTGGATAAGACCTGTTTTCTATCTCAGGCTGGTATCTTGCTACTGAGTGAGATCATTTTCCAGAATACATGGCTTCAGTTTGAGCACTTTTCTTCCATACTTTCTGAGTTGGTAGGATATGGCCATCTTTCTGAGCACTCCTACCAGAGTAGACTTCATAATACTCCTGTGAGGAAACTGGACCTGGGTCACCTTTTATGACAGAGCTAAATATCGTTCTTCCTACATAAGTAAAGTAGTTTTTATTCATGGCCATCATAATTTGGTTACCCAGATCATCAGGAACACTTATATGGGTAGGAAAATAACGTATGGTAAGGATAAGTCATCCTGAGCGTATAACAAAATATTATCTTGCAGTTATGATCTTAAACACACATAGAAGGCATTTATATACTTGAGATTCATTTAATCTTTAACAGAAAGAACAACGAGAAAAACAATATTACTTTTGTCTTCAGCTGAACAAAGGAAAATGTACAAAGGTTCAAAATAGGATGAAAAGTATGAGTCGACAGTACTTTGTAAAGTCATTTGTACCTGTGCAGAAGGAACTGATATGACTGCAATTTTGGGAAGTTTTCCAAAACTAGCTTGGTCTCATGTATGAAATATCTCAAGGCAAGATGAAAAGGAAAGTGTAGTATGCACAAAAGCCATGAAACAATCCTTTCCCATTGTACCTGTGCATAAAATGAAAAAAAAAAAAAAAAAAACACTTTATTTGCACCTATAAAATGATTAAAAGTAGCACTGATATGGTGAAATAATGCCTTCTTAAATCTTTAAATTTGATCAAGATTCTTGGAAACCTTGAGGTACAGGTTTTCAAAAGCCTGAAAGAAAGGAAGTTTGAGGGCAAGCTCAGAGCTGTGATCCACACAAAAATTTTATTCATTTGGATGGTCCTGTTGACTTCAGTGACCAAATAATATTTCCAGAACTGCTCCCTTGAAGAATTGATGGACTTAACGTTTTAAGCATTCATCTCACTGCACTGCACTAGCAGATTATTTATTTTTTTAAGAGAGTATTTTTTCCATATTATTTATTGGACTCTCCCTATCATAGCCAAGCAAAATCGATGGGCCTTTTGATTGGAAGTGAAAAAATGGAAAGGAGGAATGTGATAAAAGGCCAAATTTTAACAATATGCCTGGAAGCTACATAAATCACCACTTTTAGATGAGATACAATCCCCATGTCACAGTTCTGCATTCACTTTTAATGCTAGGGTAGAAATCATACATTTGGTCACTCCTGACAAACCAAACTTGTTAGTTTCATTATGTCATTTTTTGCTCTTCTGTATAAGAGAGAAGACACCTTCAAATACACTTGGGCTGCAATTATTTTAGTAAACTGAATCCAGGTTAGATCTCAATGCATTTTTAAAATGCAGACAATTTATAGTCAGAATGTTTACTGTTGTTTCTGCTTCATAAATCTTATTCCTACCCATCCTTAGTTGTGGGCACAAGATATTGTTAGCTACAATATTCCAGGATTTCCAGGATACATTAACACTGAACTGTCTCTTTCAATAACTGCATCCAGTTTATTCTTAGAGAATGAAAAAGTCTTTTATGATTCATTGCAGCTTTCTTTTATACTTTATATGGTATCAAACTATTAAATGGAAATTACCTGGAACTACTGCCTCCCCACAACTTGGTGATCACTGAGAAAAGGCAAGATCCAATGCACAATCTGCATGGTAGGTATCTGTTCCTCTGTAAAAAGTCTGGCAGCATAAGGCTATTAAAATGCAAAATAAGTAATGTTTATAATATGGCTTAAATTTAGGGGTGTGAGACATGAACACTAAAGTTGTCGAAGACTTCTCCCTGATTAAAGTAGGTTTCAGATCAGGGCCCTCGTGAACAAAGTGGTAAAGGAGTGACTGCATGAAATATAAGAGCTGCAGGAATAGCACATCTTTATAGACCTGCTGAGTCATGGCAGTCACCTCATTTCAGATGCTGATAAAACTGGTGCTTTTCTACTCCAGTACTATTTTTTTTAGTGAAGAGCGCACTTCCTGAGAAGGTTTGGGTTTTTTTTTTCAGAAGATGATAAAATATACCAAATACCATATCAATTCCAAATGCTTGGGAGGGTTAGAGTGACCTAACCTAAAATTTGAATCTGTTCAGTCTTAAACTCTGTCTCCTTATGGTGCCACAGTGTCTCACATCCGTTGTAATCTGAGTTCTTGCCTTTATTTCTCTTAAGGGCCAGGACTCACTCAGCCAAAAGGCTTTGCTGTTTACTATTCCACAGGAATCACACGTATAGAGCTGTATCTGCTAACTTAGTTGAGATCAACAGCCCTTGGGATCACATATATTAGTTCTTAGGGGGTGGCTCTTTAATGTCAGTGATTTTGAGGTGCAAAGTAGTTTAATGTGCTTTGTAGCAAAAACAAATAATTGAAAGCTTCTTGAGACAAAGGATAGATGTGAACAGACACAAAGAATTTGTGGATAAGTGGTCTTATCAAGACAGCATAAGTTAAATTCCCTGTGGAGTGAGTATCAAATTACTGTTGGACAGCTTGAAATGTGCAGTGTTGAAAGTATTTCAAAAGCCGTTAAATATGAATAAGGTTTCTCTGCTGTACTTTGGGGTGTATTTTACGTGTTTTTTAAAAAACTGAATTTTTAATGAAACTGAACTTCTAATAATTAGAACCTCAGAAGGGAATTAGACTTTGAATGAGCTGACTAAATATGAAGCTGTTTTCATTCTAGCAATAACCAGAGGAAAGTGTGCTGTGGAGGCACAGGCTGAAATCAGTAACAGAAATCCTTTTGATTTCAATAGAGTCAGAATTTCATCCTGTGTTTTTATTGCCTCTAAGCACAGTCTGGAAGACTATGGTAAGCAATTGTCTTAACTGCCTGGAAGAGAAACTAGAGTGAGCAATGAACATAAGAGCACATATATTCTCCAAAATGGTCTTTGCACATAAAAATGTCTAATAACATCCCTTGGAAGTGTTCAACAGCGAAAATGAATCCTGATTCATTTTTCATAAATAATGAGCATCAAGGAAGAAGAGAACTCAAGCTTTAAGTTTAAACCAAGGCAAAAGGCATTATGAAAGGAGTAAAATCTCTCAGTAGCTCTTTCCAAGCATTTCTTAGGAACCTGATCTTTCGTTTTTTATGCATAAAAAACTTTCACTGATGTCAGCAGGAACTTGGCAGCTGCATATGCAAGGAATGCAAGTGAGTGAGCTACAGACATGGGACTACATGACGTATCACACGAGACTGCTGTATATCTTACATATGTACCTAATTTAAATCTTGCATAACATCAACAGGTGACCTTAATTCAATTCACATTCAACTAATATGCAGAATTTAAAATATATGATGCATTCTGATAAAATATGTAGTGATTGTTCAACCGTTATGATCACAGAAAAGTAATATATCATTGTTCTTGTTATAGAATGGTGTAAAAAAACACAAAACACCTCCAAGCTACCCTAAACCTTGTCAAATAAATGTAATTGATTTTCAAGTAATAAAGCATTTCCTCCCAAAGAACTTAGAACTGTATATCTTCTATCTACCTTTTGGGTAGTAGATGCATAATAATAAAAACTCACTGATTTTCCTGAGAGCTTGACTGATCAATGTATTTCATGACAGAATGATTTGTCTTCTATATCTGAAAGATTTCTGTGCTGCCTTAAGTCATACTGGGGAAGCCTCTTTCAAAAACCTTTGCAGCTGTTTTTTGGATTTGTGTTTTTTTAAGCTGAGAAATATTCTCTCTCAAATTCTTCTACAGAAATTAATATGTTTTTTTTCTGAAGATAATAATCACCATAAGTAGATTTTCATGAAGATATTCAACAGAATTCAAACAGAAATAGAATATTACATTGAGTATATATTAGAATTTATTCAAGTGGCCTTCTTCTGTGTTGCTCCACCATATCTATGTTTACTATGCTGTAAGGTATTCCCAAGATTAAACTGTTTAATAATCCTCATCAAAGCTATATTTTTACCAATTTATTCCATAAACTGTTCTTTTGGTGACAATAGTTCATCCGGGTTTAAAAAAAAAAGAATAAATTAACCAACTAGGCTACCAAACAGGTAGTACTAAAGGCTTTAGGCTTTCATTATAACATTCTAACATTATAATGATAGGAAACCATGCCGAAATGGATCAAAAATGTAAGTGATGGACAGTGAAATGCCTGCAATGAGAATACAGTATATATCTTCTGCTCCCAGAAGAAAAGAGACAAAAGCTGTTACAGACACAAGCAATGTCTGATAAATAAGCAAATACAGTGTCTTAGACGTGTTGATGCATTCAAAAGAGGGGCTTCAATAACTTCTCCTCTGATGGAAAATTCCTTTTACCGAAGATTAGCTGAATACTCCAAAACACTGCTATGAATCAAAGTATAGATGGGGTAACAAGATTTATTGAGTAACCTCTTTTGAAAACAACACAACCTGAGATCATATTCTGTGCAGCACTGCATTACACTTGAGAATGCAATGAGTGGGATAAGGAGCTTTTTATCACGTGACCATTTCAGATCAAGTCCTACTTGGCAGACCATTAGAAAACAACAACAAAACAAAACAAAACAAAAACAGTATGTTATGAGTTTTTTATGAGTTTATGTTGTTATATGAAATCTTACAGACCTAAAAGATATTTACATATAAAATGACTAACTAAATCTAAGATACAGTAATAGTGCAGCACAAACTGAGGCATGCGAGATATTACTCCTGATGATGATTTTACTGGGGAAGTAGAAGGTATTTCACCCACAGGTTTCCTGATGGCCTGGAAGGCTAAAGTAAGACCAGATGATTCCAGATCATCAGAAATCACTCAAAAAGAAGAACTTCCACAAATCTGAGGGAGACAAAGGAAAAACTATATCTTCGAGATATTATTTTCAATAATATAACTTTTGTGAATCTTTACAGAAACACACCATAAGAAATGATGAGCCTTGGGCTTCCGTGCTGTGATTTTGCTTGCACTGTCTTTTATATTCATTGCATTCTGCTTTCACATCAGTGGAACAAGAACCAGCCACATACCATGTTTTATTGTGACTCATTGTGTCAGCACCATGAAAAACACAAAAGCTGAATTAAGGGCATTAGTGAACATATTTTTGTGTCATGAATCTATGCATTTGACAAAATATTACAGCCTGAGAGACTTAAAAAGCTACTTATAGCAAAAAGGAGATTTAATTAAAAGAAAGAGGCTGAAAGTGATGTCCATGGGTAGCGATTGCAAGGGGCATTTACTAATAACTTAAATCTAAAAAAGGACCTCGTTTCTTCACCTTGAAGATCCCTTCCCTCCAAGAGTATATTGTCTGTGAGGTTGCCTGCAAGGCAGAAGGTCAACATCATTTCCATGATATGCTGCTCTTGTTTCCCCAGGAAAGCACAAAGAGGGGTTTAGCACCACAGCAATTACCTGACTTTTTACACTGTGGAGCAGTCAAGCTCATCTAAGCCCTTTAGGAAGCCTTCTAATTGGGCTTCCTACCTGCAAGGCTCTAACTCCAGAGTATAACTTGCTATCAAAGTCAAGGAACGTGGACTGCTAGCTACAGAGCATCAATCTTATCAGGCCTTATGGGGCTCTGAATAACTACTTTGGAACCAAATCGAAAGATTGAGACTCACTTTAAAGAAAATCAACCAAAAAAAAAAAAAAAGAGGGAAGTTGCATTTAGATATATCCAAAAATTAAACATCCTGGTTATTATCCAAGGAGTTCCGTTTTTTTCAGTCAGATGTTGAACTTTTGCAATGGCATACATATAGCACCAATTACAACACTTATGAATATTCATTAATGGCCTCCGATTAATTCCTGCCCTCCACGGTCAATTGGGCTTTACAGCTCCGGGTTGGGAAGAAGCTCCATGGAATTGTACAGCAGACATATGCAACATTTATTAGAAAGGAGTATATCACTAATTCACCCTCAGAATCTTTTTAGCAGAGGAAAGATTATGAGGATTATAAGCTTTCTTTTACAAAGAAGACACTCTGTTTTTTCTTGTGTGGTGTAAATAAAAAAAAAAAATTGAAGGCATTATAAGAATGTATTACTTAAGACTGAAAAACATTACTGAATGGAAAAGGCCTTATAAGATAACAAAATCAAGCAATTACAAGCAGACCTGATCACTCATGCAGATAGTTATACAGGCAGTAGAGGCAAACTACAGAAAAGGCCACACAGTAAAGAAGTGAGTACTTTAGACAGAAAGAGCTGTGATTGGCTGGGTAGTGTGGCCACGTTTCTTATGAGACTAGATACACATGCAGTAAAAACACATGATTTAGCTATACATTAATGTTAAACTGCATTTACCAGCTTCTGCTGGCGTTTCTCCTTTCCTTTGATCTTTTTTCATATCACTGTGGATTTGATTTTAATTTGCCAATTCATAGCTGTTTTTCACCCTCCAGGGACAACAGTCAGTGAAAAAAAATCCAGAAGTGAATTGGGAAATATCACTCTTTCCCTTTCCAAATTAAAATACTCAAAGTCATGCTAATTAGGTGGATTGTCAAGCCTGTTTATCCCAGCCCAGTCATGACAGCGGACAGTTGCCTGGACAGCTGTACTCTGAGAAGACACAAGGCAGGATGGGAGAGAAAGTATCGTATCCTCTAATCCACAGAAGACCTGAAATACAAGGTAAACAGAGGAGGAGTTCAGCTGCAGAGAGTGTGGTAATGCTGAAAAACTAGTCAAAAAAAGGAAAAGAAAAAAAAAAAAGTTTATTAGGCAGCAACTTGCAGGAGACCTGATAAACACTCAGTGTTACCATTGCACGCAGCTTGAGAAGAATGTAGGCAAAACTTGTTGTGGGACTAGTGGAATAGGAAACGTTCTGATTTGAATGTTCTTGGTTGACAAAAAAGCAGACTGGTTTTGGATATATCTGAACCGTGTAGCTAGAAGATATCCACATTAATGTTACAGGAGCTATAGGTGATGACAGCTGCACAGTCATGACAAAACAGGAAACAGGAAGGTTAATTTATCTCAATCTCAGCAAGGCCTTCCACAATCCAAGGAAGCTCATTTAAAACTGAAGTGTGGCTATAGTACACTACAGTTTGCAAGGTAGACACTTTTCTGATGTTACTCTGATGAAGAACAAAAAGTAGGATGACCACTGAACTTAAAAGATGTAGTTAATTGTGTCATAGCAGGTTCTCCATCATGCATAAGTTGCAGTTCAGATCTAGACAAGACTGTGTCTTATATATTTATCAATAACATTATTTTAAAAATATAATAACCCATATCTATCTTAGGAAACCCATTTTTACCAGTTATTGCCAGAAAACACACTTCCATATTGTACTTTTTTTCTTCCCCATCTTAACTGTAGTATCATCAGAAAGCACTGATTTGCCCTCTCAAAGAAAGAACATGTTACTACAGTTAAAATAAATGAAGAACCACTTTTCAGCTGCTGGTGCCTGTTCTGAAAATTGGGCAATTATAAGAACGGGTGCCCAAATACACGAAAAGGCTTGAGCTTCTAGCTTCAATAGCACTCCTTGCAAATTCTGTTGAACTTACAGCGATCTGTGCATCTAAAGTTTTCTTCTATTTAATTTCCCACTGAGGCTTGATGCACCAGTCAGACTGTGTCTGATGGGTACTTATGAGCAAGAGCTTCACATTGAAAAAAATAGCAAAAATATGGTATGTATGCATACATGCATGTATCTATACATACATTCATATCAGTCAAATGGCTACAGATTTCTCCAGGAAGTGAGAAAAAATGTTTTGTTATTTTATTTTATATAGCCACTAAATTAAAGAAAAACAAAGCAAATTGAAAAACCCAACAACACAAAAACTACAAAATAATTTTGGTGTGGAATTCATGTCCCATCTCCTAGTTAGCACTAGAATATCACCTTCTCCTGTTTTCACGTTTCATACTCAATAATTCTTAGTATCTTTGCTATGGAGTAGGGCATAAAACCCTGCTCCTATCTCTTTGTGAGTATCTGTGCTAACCACAAAGGCACTGTACAAAGGCAACCACCTCACTGTGGTGTCAGCTGTGATATTAAAAAAGCAGTGAGCTTCGCTAAGCCTTTGAAAGAGCTGATGTGAGTGTTCAAATTCAGAAAAGGGCTTTAGATGCTAAATGTACCTTCAAACATATGCATTGAAGTGGATCGTTTAGTGAGTCACTTAGAGCTGTGAATCTTATTCCAGAAACTACACAGGTAAAAGGCATTGCAATACCCTGTTCATTGGCGCTTGACTCCCTTAGTGGACCAAACACTTTTTTTGGAGAGAAGAAACGAGGCAAGCTGTGAGGGAGGGGGGATTATTAATTTCAGGTCTTTTTGAGTAATGACACTTATTGGCTTTACATATCACTAAGCAGAAAATGCAATCATAGATATATACCAACCACATAAATATTCACTTAGACTAATTAGTTAGGCACCACAATTGCGTGGTGTTGGTATCCAATACTTTCTGTCATCAAATTTCAAAAGAACTTTTATCTTGTTTCTGTACAGGAATAAGGAAATGAAAAGAGCATAAATATTTTAAACTGCTTATAATTAAAACTTCATGTGTTTGGCATAAAACTACTCTAGCAAAGAAGGCCAACTGTGTATTGGTTATCCTGACAGTGGGTCCTCTTTCATGTTAACAGCTGGGCTGTAAACATTTTGTGGCACTGCTTTGCCACAAAAGAAATATTCGTAGCGTATTTGTGTTAGTAATGAAATCTAGCCATTCATATTGCAGCATTAATATTAAAATCAAAGAGCCAAGTGTTCACTGAGGTCCTCCTGCACACGCTTATTTTCTCTCCGCGTTTGGGAAAAACCAAACTCTGTGAAGGAAGTACTAAAATCCCTACCTGACTTTTGCTGCGCTTCATGAGCGAGGACTAAGGGACTGAAACCACAGAGGGAATTAAATGATATTTTAATGAAGATGCACTATAATATAAAAGAATCAGCCTGATGGAGCTCTCATTTCATCTGAACAGAAAAGGACAAATTCAGCTCTCAGCTACAGCAATGAAGTACTAATTAAATTAGTAGAACAAAGCAGAATTTGACTATTTATCCCTTCTAGAATAGCAGTTGGAGAGGGAAAATAACAACTAAAACAAGTATATTATTTTTTTGAATAATGGGCTTAAATTCAAATCTCTAGTGACTTTGGGAGACTTTGTAGCACCTAAATGACAATTCCTGCAGTAGTCTTTCTGGATCTTGGTGCTTCTAGTTTATCAATTCTAGGTAAGAATGATTGCATATTCTTCTGCCTAAGTGACCATCAAATACACATACCTATAACTTAATCCACTGCCCAACAGCATCAATTGCAAATATGTTATTTACCAAAAATGGAGAATGGAAGACATTCATTAACCTCAGCAAAGGATCTTTCCAGTCTCCTTTCTTTTAGCGTGCCTGGGCCAAATTTCCATTAAAGTCACATATGTAGTAAGTCTCACTAGCTCAATATTAATTCATAGAATCATAGAATGGCTTGTGTTGGAAGGAACATTAAAGATAACCTAAGTCCAACCCCTCCGCCATGGGCAATGTTGCAGACCACTAAATCAGGTTGCCCATGGTCCCATCCAACCTGGCCATCAACCTCTCAAGGGATGGATTATCTACAGTTTATCTGGGCAGCCTGTGCCAGGGCCTCACCACCTAGTTAAGGATTCCTCAGTTACTAATCTCCATTGGAATGCAAAAATCTTCAGTCTAGACCACTTTTCATCTCTACCTTGCCAGCCTTTCCTTCTGTTCCAGCCCTTGAAAGTTTATAACAACTAACTGCTAGTATGATTGCATCCATCCACTCTTGCTTAAGGGCAGACAGTGAATTTTTTTCCTGTCCCTGTTTACTGTTGATTAACAAAATTCCATTTCTATGGGCTAAATCATTCATAATAGCATGGAGTCAATGTCCATTCAGTTTGCAGAGCTGCATGCAGTCATTTTATTATTTTTACTAGCACAATTATGTTCTTTCATCTACACAGTGAACCAAGGTTAAGGTCAATGGTATACAATTTGCTTCTACTCCAGTTTAATAAGGTCAAATGCATAATGATTTTGTGGTATATTATCATAAATTCATTTTGAACCATGAAGTTAAACTGATTGGGATAATGCAGCATATCACTTTTGCACACTTGGTTTGTATCTAAAATCAGCCTTTGTTGTCAGGTTGTGAGTTTCAGCTGTACCGTAGCGCTCATATCCACCATATATTCTCAAGGAGCAGATCTAAGCTTCACTTATTTATTGCAAAGCATTTCAAGAACACAAATAGAGCTCAAATGAAAAAGTGTTATCATATAAAATCAATAAAATTAAGCAAATCACAGTAAAACCACTATCTCAATTCAGTATAATATTTTTGTAATTAAAAGAATCATGATGCTTCTTTGTGTACTCCAGCTTTCTAAAGAACATGTAGTTTTCCTGTAACATTTATAGTTGAGTATAACAGAAATTTGTTAGAAACCATTTATTTCTAGGAAACTGAAATTTAGCTGTTTCAGCAATTAAAATAAAATCAGTGCCAGTACTTACAGTTAGAAAAGCAGTATTCAATGCTATCTTCTTTTAGTCTGAAGACAATATTCTAGACATGTGATTTGGAAATATATTGTATTATTAGCTTGGGTACATACAATACATTACACTATCATGACAGTTGTCATGTAATGCATTCATATGCACAAATATTAGTCACCTAAGGCCATTCACTGCCATTATCCATGATGAAGTACCCACTGATGCTAAACTAATCAAATCATTACATTGGGTGAATATTCTTAACCATTTCATTTTGCAAACAGAATACGGTCTTGTGTTTTGATCCTTTGATTGTTCTAGTTTGTCTTTTCAACTCTTTCCTTGTCTACTCCTACATTTAGGAACTAAATAACTTGTTAAATATTTTATTAGTTGCCTTATTTTATATTCATTGTTTTATGATAAGTATATACAAGGTCCCTAATTCAACTCCTTTAATATTTTGCAGAGAATGGTTTATCTGGAACAACATGTTAGGGAAGTGCTAGAAATCAGTCCTGCAAGCTAGAATTTTTCCTGAAATGGCATATAACAAAGAAGAATAATCATACATGCAGTTGTAATACACTTCACTATGTTTAAATACACATAAAATGAATTACATCAGATTTTTGAAAAACTGAGGTTTCAGAAATTATTTTTCCCTGTGTAAGTGTACAATGCCATCTTTATATACTTTGGAAAAACATGGATATTATTGATCCAGTGTTACTAACAGAATCCTGAACTTGTTCATGATTTCTAAAGCAAACTCAGTTTTTTAAACATCTACAAATCTCTGTTGTTCCTTCTGTTCAATGGCCCCCCTCATAACCTATGCAGCAAACTGCCTCATAGCAGTACTAAATCCACAGATGGTAAAACATCCATAGTGCAAGACAGGTTTGTATAGATTGATTTCCTGTTGAAAACAAAATTAGTCTCCAACTGATGCACAGCTTTTCTTTTTTCTTATTATTTGAAATTCTTCTTTTAAAATATAGAATCGTATGACAGAATATATCCCACCCCAATTTAGAGTCAATCTCCAGGCTTTCAGTATATCTAGCACATTTTCACAGAAGAAAAAGGGTAAAAAGTTTTCTGCTTGACTAGCCATGCAAGGGAAACGGAGCAAGGTTGAAGTCTATTTTTATGAGCTTATGGTAATTTCTCAAACGTCTATGTTCTTTCAGAGCAGATTTTCATCCTTATTTTTTGGTTAAATTCCACCAGAAATTCTTATGTAAGAAACAAGGAACTGGAATTGCTGATATAGCTAAATAATATTCTATTTATTTAGATTCTGACTAACTTGCTCTTTCATGCTTCCTTAGTCAGAATGTTCATTCGACTAAGAAGGAGGTAATGAATGTTTTTGCACTTGCTCTAAAAAATAAAATGGAGGAACACAGAGACTTAAAACAGTGGACAATTCTTATGATGTGTGAAAAATAAATAGAGCCAAACTGGCTAACCTTCCCCTATTTTTCATATTTTAAGAGAAATGCTTGGACTTGGAAGAGCCTAAATGCCTAGAAGGGGTCTCTTCTTTTTAAACTAATGTATAATTTGCCAAAATCCTTTCACATTGGTTCACTAGCCTATGGCACACTGCACTGCTTGTCTTGACACTCCATAGTTTAGACAAGAAATATGGAAATATGGAATAATCATCACAAGAGTCTGAATCAGCAGAAGATATCTAAGGTTATCTGGGCTACAGGAAAAGCCCAGGAGTTTTAAACTAGCCTTGCTGTGAATAGATCTTGGAGCTTCTAACACAGAGCAGTGAGAAGCAATTTTGGCTTGGATTGCAATCTACAGAAATGTAGAGAAAATGCAGCATGATGATTCTATTAAAAATTGTGCAATTATTGTCCAAAGTCATTTTCAAAACAAACAAAAAAAACCAACAACCCACATTCTAATATCAAGGTTCCCTAATAACAAACAAGTAGATCCGATGTGACCAAACCTCACATGCTGCTACTGGCCAGCTTTCTGCCACACCTTCAACAGATTCCTGCGTTCTACTTCAGAATACATAACTAGCCATAATTCTGAAGATCTCCAGCTGCATGATAAATTATAACACTCCTCAAATGGAAATGCACAAGCAGACAGCACCATAATAGATAAAAATATGACAGGGACACAGTGTAATTTTCTCAAGACATCACACCATCTTAAATCAGATCTTCTATTCTCCTTTCCCAGAAGACTCTGAAACAATTTGGTAATTATTTTTTTCCCAGAAGCATATGGTAATACTGATGGCTAATATAGCTTTGGTCATATCTGTGGGAAATTAACATACTAATTACAAAAATTTTCTTAGAAAAAAAAATATGTTTTTTTAAATTGTCACAGTTGTGTTTCTTCTGCTTTAATTGAAATGGTGAACAAATGGTTAATAAGGGGCACACAAAACATGGCATTGAATGCAAAATACATTAAAGGAAACCATGGGGAAATTAGAGACAATTAAGAGCAGAAGTACATAAAGAAGTGTTACTGACGTACATAATATTGCAAGGTTTCATGCTGGGGCTGGAAGGTACATAAGTGAGAGTCAATCATTTTACTGATTTTTATAGTGAAGTCAAAAAGGAGAGAGGCACTGAAATCTCCCTGCAAGGCGTTCTAAGGCAGGTAGCATGTAGGAGGCTATTCATGCACGACAAGGTGACAAACAGCCTGCTGGAAGGTGGCTGCGCTCTGTGCAGGGACACCGCCTGCAGGAGCGACTCACACCAGGGAGGTTTGCAGCTGCAGGTGTGCAGTAGAGCAGAGCAAACTGCAGATCGCAGCATTCAGGAGCCCTGTTGAGCTTTTCATCTGCACATGACAATGTTCCACGGCAAGGGTATTCATTTCTACAGATAGGTCTTCTTTCCCTGAGATAGTCTGTGGCCAGCAAAAGAGCTCTTTCAACAGAGCTACTCCAAAGCTGTGGCAGTATAACAAAGCACTGTCATGTTTTCCTTCATTTCCTCCCTTTCTTTGATTACTGCCATCGGGGCTATTTAGTTTTTTCTTGGCACAAACGACATTTGAGAAAGCACACCATGCCTCCAGCTAGTAGATGTGTAGGATTTCAGAGGGACTCTTCCATATGATAAATTACTGTAGCATGACGCAGAAAAGAGTTCCCCCCTGAGCTGAGGATGCCATGCAGAGCGCTGCACTTCGCTGGCAGTGTGCATGCTGGAAGAATGCTTATGTAGGAGCGCCTTCCAAGTGCTATTCAAAGCAAGGACAAGAGGCTACAGTTCCGTATATTTCAGCATACATTAAGCATACAAATATAAGAAAATCTTTACACATCACACCCTTACAGGAAAAACATTTTTCTTCAATATGAAAATCAAAGATTTTTCTCAGATTTTATTATAGTCCTCTAAAGGTAGTTCTCTTTATGTCTATTCCCTCTGAGCAAACATGATTCAGGGCAAACCCTGCTGGCCTTACACAAAAGTCACTGACGTCACTGGCATTAAAGCTATGAGTAAAGCATGTAGGATTGAGCCTACTGTCAACTGGAGTTAAGTGGCATCCACTAAAGGGATTTATATTTTTGTACCAATTTTTAGTGCAAGACGATGAGTACTCTAATTAAAAGATCTTTTTTTTTACAGTTGGTTTTATGTACACTGTCATAAAACTTGGCAAACTCAAGTGGAAGAAAGCACTGCCAATAATATATTTTACAAAAGATCACTCTGTTCTTTACAACTGTAATAAGGAATTGACCTTTTTTAAAAAAATTAAAAAAAAAACACCTCTCATATTAATTTTTTACATTTTCTATACCAGGATAAGTCAATGCTAAATTTCATATGGACAGAATGTCCTAATCTTATTGTCTCATAAGTTCCCACTTCCAATTACCTTTGTGCATGTTGTGGGAAAATCAATTGATGCTTATACATTTCAGCTGATTGAATTTAATCACAGATAGCTTATTTGTCTTTATGCTAGTTACTCATTGCCAACATGTGATATACCTACAATAAAGGGAAATTTTAAAAAGGAAAAAAATGAGAACATTTTGAGTTGGAAGAAACCTTAAAGATCATCCAGTTTCAAAACCTCTGCCACGGGCAGGGACACATCCCTCTAGACCAGGCTCCTCAAAGTACCATCTAACCTGGTCTTAAACACTTCCAGGGGTGGACATCCACAATGGGCAACTTATTGCCATGCCTCACTATCATCACAATGAAGAACTTCTGCCTTATATCTAATCTAAATCTATATCCCTTTCATCCCTACATGCCCTTACAAAAAGTCCCTCTCCAGCTCTCCTGTAGGCTTGTGTTAGGTACTGGAAGACCACTATATGGTCTATGCAGAGCCTTTACAAGAAAAGCAACCCCAATTCTATCTTGTCTATTTTGTCAGAGACCAACATCTCTCCTCCCTGTCTTTCTAGGGAGTGTCCTTGTTCTATCCTTCCCAGTCTCATTGCCAACGTACTTGCCTGGAACAGTGGACTCTTAACATCACATTAACATGTGGGGACTAGGATAAGGGTGCAGCCAATTACACAAGGCTGTTCAAGTAACTCAAGGTACAACTCAACATCAAGTGATGAGAAGACTATCAAGAGACATACGAACCTGGAACTCAAAATCAAGGAAAGCCAAGTACCTTCCTTTCTTTGACATACTGGAACTGCCATAGGTTGTTACCTGGACGTAGCACACACACAAAGGGGAAAAATGTTTACAGTTCTTTTTAGGTTACAGACCCATCTCATCAGGAAGAGATTACCTTTATAATTCTGCTACATAAAACCTGGCACAATAGCAATGATAAGTCATATACAACTACTGGTTCAGAGAACAGCACTGACTACAAGCATGAGCCATCAGCAGGCACTGTGATGTGCTCTTTCACATCTCCAATATAAACTCAGGACATAAATACTATTAACTGATATTCCTGTTTAATGTACTAGGATGAAATTAAGTTTGTTATTAGGAAACACAACATCTGTACTGCACT